>NC_092423.1:123853076-124172243 GCF_036169615.1 Heliangelus exortis
TGTGGCTTGGAACTAAAACCTTTCTTGGAAGCTGCTACTAAAATCTATTTAAGAACATGATTGTATAAGTTCCTATATTATCTGTAAATGGATACAACAGTACTTTCAGTGAGTAATGTCATGACTTTGGGAAAGCTGTTCTGATTCAAGTTTATACCTAAAAGCTATTTACAATTTCTGCTTATGCCAGGGTGCAAAAAACAGTGTAAACACATAGAACGAGTAATACAGAGAATATTGCAGTC
Organism: Heliangelus exortis; assembly: GCF_036169615.1. Classification (NCBI taxonomy): domain Eukaryota; kingdom Metazoa; phylum Chordata; class Aves; order Apodiformes; family Trochilidae; genus Heliangelus; species Heliangelus exortis. The sequence continues at coordinate 123,853,322 of NC_092423.1, forward strand.
AGCAGACTTTGTTGCTGGACCTCAGTTTGTAAGATCTGGCAGGCACAAAGGGATACAGAGGATATTTAAATTATTTGAGAAGAATTCACATAGATCAATACATCACACTTTAAATCAAGGATCTTCTACAGCTACTGAGTTTTCCAGTTGAAGGGACAACTTGTTACAAATCTCTTCAGGCTACCAAAAGAATTTATGTATGCAATTTTTCCTGCTGCACCAGATGTGAAGCATGTTTCAGTGCTTCTTATCTCTGCATATATGAAAAAATATTGGCTAGAATTCTGATACTATTTAATCTGATAGGAGTTTCAGGAGATAGAAGTTTTCTTTCTTTAGTTTTTATCAAAGGAAAAGAAGCCAATGAACCAAACTGTTTGACATTTTTCTCTTTGACAGTTGAAGCAATACATTAATACACCTTGTTTTACAAGTTTTTAATCTCTTCTAAAATAACACTCCAGAGCTTGAGCTCTTCCCTTTTAGGACTATCGGATCCACCTTAAAGAATGCCAGCTTCATGGCTGCAGCACTGGTAAAGCAAAAAGTAGCTGAGATTTTGGTCCTAAGAACTGCAATGACCACATCAGTCAGCTTAGGTGAACAAGCATTAAGTTCTTTCCTGGGCTACCCTGCAAATAGATAAAATCCCAACTTTAACTGATAGCCACAGGCTGACTTAACTTTCCCTCCATCTAACATTATTTTATGTCTTTCAACAACTGTTCTCTTATGTTCTCTTTTGTTTTCTCCTGAAAACAAAATCTTAACACTTCAGATGTTATTTGCATCCCCAGCTTTCCTTACTGAAAGGAGATAGGATCTTGTAGAGAAGACCACAAGTCCTCAGGTGTCACTGATAATGAACTGGGAGCTTAAGCCCAGGTGTGCCCACTAATTAGGGCCTGCCCCAGCCGGAAATGGGCGGGGCTGAAGGGCTAGGTAAAAGGCATGCTCCCAGAAGCAGTCAGAAGCAGATGAAGATGCCTGAGGAGAGGAACAGCAGGAAAGAGCTCCCGGAGAAGAACCGAGTCCCCCAAGAGAAAGAAGGCTCGCCGCAACAGGATCTGACTGCAAACAATGACTTCTTACTTAGTGTCTCTTGGCTTCCTTATAAATATTCTGAAGGGCACTGCAGAAAGTGTTCTGGCCTCATAACTTGCCAGTGTTCTTGCTGGAAGCACCCTAAGGTCTGTAATATATTTAGGCCACTAGTTGGAAGACTGCTATTTTCAAAAAGCTATGTAAGAAGGAATAGGAGGCAAAATAAAAAGAAGTTTTTTAAAACATTTTTCAAATAATTCTGAGGCTAGGAAAATATATGGGATACAATAACAGTGAAAATATTCCCTCTTCCCAATGAATTGTCACACATAAGGTTTTAGTAAGTGTTGATATTTACAAGACAAAAAAATATGGCTAGCGTTTTAAAAGTCTACTGCATGAATGACCTTATTTGATAAGACAGGGTTGTAAATTTACCATGTTTCAAAACAGAAAGCCTGATTTGAAATGGTTTGGCTTGCACAGAAAGCCTTACAAAATATGTACTTTTTGTAGACAAGAAAGAAAGACACTGTCTGCTTCAGCTGTCGGTTTTAAATATAAAATATTAAATTTTAGAGTTTATTTGTTTAATATATATTAAACTAATAAGTAGTATTTGTTTACTATTTAAACTATTTAAACTTTAGGGTAAAGAAAGTCCCTGTTTTGCACTTGTAGCTTTATGCAGAGGTTGATGATTTGACTGTATTTATCTAAAAGCCTTAGAAAAGCAAGAAGTGAAAAATACAGGATGGCAAAAAAAATCATAGAATTATAGAATGCCAGGTTGGAAGAGACCTCAAGAATCATCTGGTCCAACCTTTCTAGGTAGGAAGGCAGTCTGGATGAGAAGGGCCAGCACCCTGTCAAGCTGAGTTTTAAGTGTCCAGTGTTGGGGAATCCATCACTTCTCTGGGGAGATTATCAGGTTTGTCAAGCATGATTTGTCTTTGGTGAACACATGTTGGTTATTGCTAATCGCAAATCTTCATTTGACTTGTGACAGTCACCAGGAGGATTCGTTCCATAACTTTCCTGGGGTTGAAGTATGGACCTTTTACTACCTGAGTCCTTCTTTGAATGCTACCTGGAGATGGGGGTGACATTAATCTTCTTTCAGCATTCTAGAACTTCCCCCAGTCATCATTACTTCTCAAAAATTATGTACAGTGGTCTTGCCACAACAGCAGCCACTTCTCTTAACACCCTCAGTCGGATGGCATCAGGGTCAGTTGATCTGCACAGGTCAAGATCCTGTAATAACTATAATAAAAATTAATGTATAAGTCTACTCTACAAAACCACAGTATTATATTTGTGATTGAAATCTTTACATATGGATTGGGAAACTTAATGTATTCTGTTAATAAGCAAACAGGACACTTTGTATGTCTCACCTGCCCAGCATCTCATTGTAAATCCTTCCTCCCTGAACATTATTCCAAAACTGACAGACACTGATGGCCATGTATTGTAAAAAAATCATCTAAATTCCTGTGTCACTAAGTTGATTGAACAGAATGTGAAGGGCCAAGGAACACTCTTAAAAAAATTAGTGTATACTTGAGACTTAAAATGGGAAAAATCACTGAGAGATGAAAAAACAGGTTTTGTGTTTGCTGTACTGTCAAAAAGATCTGCTTTTTGGTGTGTTTTCTAAGCTATAGCTAAGGAGCAGACTCAGTGAACACACTTAAAAACTCCTTGGGCTCTTCATTCTTTTAATGTTTGAGAGGTTAGATTCTACTTTTTAATAATGTCAAGTTATGCATAAAATAACAATGATCTAATTTTTCCTTAGCCAAATTAGCAATAGAATTTTTGTAGAAAATGTGTTAGGTAAATGTAAGTATATTATTGATGTTCACAGGCATATGCATCATCAGAAAGCTCTGCTTCTACGATTATAAAGGTTTCCTGTTTCACAATCTATCATCTCAAAAGATTTCTGTTTGCCAAATCTCATATATCATACATAAAGTTGAACAGAGCTAATGCATTAATGAGGCAGATCACCATGAAACTTCTAGAATTGGCAATGTGTAAGCTCAAAGTTTCCATGACACTAAATTTAAGTGTTATTGTATGAACTATAGATAATTTATTTTGCTCCTTAGTACTTATGAAGCTCTAAGAAGGTAAAATGTACACACAGGTCTACATTAGAACAGTTACCAGCTCACCTTAATGCATCTCGAAATCAATGGTGTCCTAGTGAATTGTTGATTTTCTGATATACACACCTGAAACTGCAATTGATGATACAAAATATTTTATTATATATGGTTTTAAATCTCCTAGATCATTAAATATGCATGCACTGTTATATTTAAACAATGTATTCTACTGTACATCAGTGAAAGATCAAATTATTTCTAGAAAACCTAAAATTAAGGTTAATGCAATCATTATTAGACTCAAATCCAGAGGCAGAATATCATGGTCATCACTCAAATTTGTTTCACAATGGCAGCCCTGTAATCAAGACAGTGGGAATTCAGATCTTGCTCTTTTAAAAATCTGTATCAATAATAACAGACTTTCAGGAAATCAAAGCAAATAAATTAACATCTCTTCCTTTGAATTACTCACCTATATGTATGGATAGAAGATTTCTGCCCTGAATGATTTTACAGCACATGAGTGCTTTCTGTTGAAGCACTCTCATAAATGGATTTTATTGTTATCTGCTTGAAAGTGGTCTTTGTTTCTAAGGTAATTTAATTTGGGATTCTAATCCTTTCAGATGTTGATGTTTGCTTTACCTTATTGAATCTGGAATAGGATTTTTGCACGCTTTCTTGATTTTTCCAGCTATTAAAGCAGTTTGTGCCAGTGAACTGACATAAAACTAGTGTTATCGTTCCATGCTGTTCCTTGTGTATTCTTGTGAAGCTCAGCAGAGTCCTTCTGTATTTTGCTCAAAGTGTGTGAGTGTCTCCATGTGGAGAACCACTTTCAATGAACAAGATGTGTAAAGGAAATAAATCGGGCTCCTTGCTTATTCGAACTGATTCCAAGCAAAATCAGATGATAAACCTGGTGTCCCCAAAAACATTATTTGTTATTTGTGCTATTCAAGTGAAATAAATGTATGCAATAACTGGAGAGGAAGATGGATTTTGCACCTATTTCATAGGCTATTAGAGAACTCCTTCATGTTGGTGACTTAATTGAAATTGGCTACTCGTTTCTAACCCATGTTTTTTCATTTCTTTAATTACATGGAGTGAAGATACAGAAACCAAATAGATTTCATTGATTACTTAGAGCATTAATGAAGCAGGTGAGTTGTGACCACCAAGTAATATTTAATGCTGCATCCACAGCAAAAGCAATGTGATAATAAAACAGCAAATATTAGAAGCTAGCAGCAAAGCTATTAATTTTTCCTGGGAAAAGATTGCTAAAAGATGTCTAAGAAAAGTTTTAAAATTTTAGCATTAATTATTTTTGAAAGCAAAAGTACAAGATAAATGCAAGTGGTGGCAGGAAAGCTTTATTTTTTAATTTTTTATTTTAATTATGTTGCAGTTTTCCAGAAAAGAAAAAATATAGGAATGGAGGGTGGATGGCACCATTTTTCTCTTTTTGTTCTCCTAGACTATTCTTGTTGTTCCCTGAAGATCCTTTATGTTGATTAGCAGAATTTGTGGTCTTTTTTTAGTAGCTTTCTACCTTTGGCCCCCCTACTTGGGCAGTTTTGTTTGCCTCTCTGCCCACAGCAAGACATTGTAGGAGCCCCTCTTTGCAAGAGACTCCAGTATGTGGGAGACTTTCTGTATTACAAACTGGACAAGAAGGAGTGAAAAGCAGCAATACTCAGATCATTTTCTGAATTAGCTTATAAATTGTAAGTTAGTGATCATGTCATATTACAATGCAAGAGAGATTCACAAAAACATCCCTTTGTCACCCTACCCTAAGAGACTGAAATTACTAGCACGGGCAGGATGATTTGAGTGAATATATTTGTATTCTAACAGAGAAAAGTGGTGTGCAGTGGGGAAGCATACTTGTGGCTGTCAAATTATCAGAAATTAGTAAGAACTTCTTCCTCTCCTTTCTCCCAAGCAGAGTCAAAGAATAAAATCCATTCCCTCTCTACCAGCCCTGCACTCTTAGTGGTGTTCTGAGCATCTTTTGCATTGTGTTTGCTTGCTGCTAGGAGTAGCAAACCCTTTGTATCAGGGGTTAATCATGGAAGGTGAGAAAGGAAATGGTGATAATATGTCTCCTTCAGTATAGTAGAATAAGCAAAACAGAGATGCAGTCCTTCCTCAGGTGTCTGACATTATTTCCACCTCATAAAATTATATTTAGTTCTACATTTGATAGACTTCAAAGCACAGACAATATACTTGATGTGAGACTCTTTTGTTTCAGCAGTGGTGTTCATTTTTCTTGGGCTGCACCAACATGGATGAAAAATTTGCTGTAATAATTGAGGGTTTCTTTGGGCCTTATTCTTTCAACACCTGTTTCTCTACACTGGCATAAAAAGCATGAGAATTGCAAATTTTGAGAGCCACAGGGACAGGTTTTGGTCTTCTTTACACCAGAATCATAGAGACACAGCACTTCTCTCTCACTTTGGCCCTAGCACTGCCATCTTGTTCTGCTATCTCAGCAGAGAGGGAAGAGACATGTTTAAATTTCATGTATGTAATGTTAATTCTACCCAAATGTCTCAAAAGTAGGGGGTAAATATTCCTAAAATTCACTTAAAATAAACATGCTAATGCATAGGTAGCTCTATTAAATATGTTATAAAATATCTGCTTAATGCTAGAAAGGAATTTTTTGTCAAATTGCCATTATTTGTACCTGGTACTGAACAATTTCATAATCTTTCTCGGTTTAAAATACTTGTCCCTGAACAGCATTATTTACTGTGGAAGGTGTGTGAATTTTTCTCAAAGGCATCTGTAGTCTCTATTATCAGATGCATAGGAAGACACCTCATCTTTTCAGCATTCTAAAAAATACAAATAAAAGTGAGGAAATGAGCCCTGAAAAATTTAAGTAAATCAGCTAATGAAAATCCTTGATCTGAAAACTGAATGTAGATGCCCTAAGCCTTAGGGGTCTTATGCAGAAACCTGTCCTTTTTCTTCTGAATCATAGAATAATGGAATTCTATGTTGGAAAAGATGCGTAAGATCATCCAGTTCAAGCCTGTGATGAAGCAGATTTCTGCATGTATTTCAGCTTCAGCTTGCAACACAAATAAATGAACAAATTCCATACATTAATACTCTAAATCAATGCAAAAACGTTAACTGCTTTTCTTTACTACAGTTATCAGGTGTAAACAATATATCATTTCAAAACTGAAAAAGACTTCTCCATTATGCCTTTGCAGTAAGCAGTACTGCATTGTTCCACCTTCATTAGTGTTGTCTGGGAAAGTAACTGTTTCTAAGATACTTTTATCACAGGTATATTACTCTACAAAAGTAAGATTTATGCTCTTATTATTGAGATAGAAAGATGATTTTACCCAGCAGTCCAATTTGTGAAGAAATACTGATTTTTTTCAGCATTGTAAAACATAAAAAAAAGAAAAAATATAAAAAATGCAGCTTAGACTCTCAGGTATGTGGTCTTAAGCCACAAAACTTGATTGACTTATTCTCATTAGTTGAAACTGATCAGATTGACTATGCACTGATATTGGTTATCAGTAACACAGAAGAATGGGTTCATTGTTTACCACAATGCAGAAGAACTTTGATTGGAGATGCCACTCCCCTAGATTTCTGAGTTTGTGCTATTGTCAAATTCAAAATTCAAAACCACTCTCTCTCCACATTTTTGTAGATAGGTCATAAGAACAAAGTAATTTCAGAATAAGTCAGTACCTGACTTAGGAAGCAGGAACTATTGGATGAGATTTGTCACTCATATTCCAGAGAAATCAACCAGTCATTTCTGTCGTGTCTGCTTTATAGAGAGGATCAGATGAAATAGGAAGATACAAAACCTGGATTCCCACAGTGAAATGACCAGATATGACACACAATAAGCGCTTTTTAATATATTTATTTATTTATTTTTGCCTAGCCCTTTAGAGCTGCAAAATTCCTGTAAGGTAAGTGCCATCGTAACATCAGCCTTGTGTTCAGTGAATTTTCTTGACGTTCATACTTTATTCTAATTGAATTGCAGCTTATTATAGCTATCTTAAAGATCAATACTCCTTTACAGGGACAGGATGAAATAGAATCAATCTGAACATTTCAAATCCTTTTTTCAGGAACTGCTTCAAATAGCAACCCTTTCCTGCAGTAATCTGTGTGACTCTGTTAGCAGCATCAGTCACTGACAACAAGACACCAGACCTGTGTTTCTTTTCCTGTTCATTGGGATGTTTCCTTGTTACAGAGACTGATATTCTTTCTTATAAGGTTAGAAAAGATCCATAGTAGCTTTTATACCATTATATTTGAAACTCTAGACTTCATTAAAGCAGCTCCTTCACATCCAGCCTCCTTGCTGCTTATGAATTATTCAGGGTAGATTTCACTTGAGGTAAATAGTTTGATTTGAAGGTTTTTGTAGCTGGATTTAGATGCATTGAGAAGTGTTAAATGCTTAGAATTTTAAGTGAGGAGAATTGCAGAGGCTCAGCTATTAAGATGGAAGACATTTGCCATTAGTGCTCTGGGGCTGCCATTGACATCTCAGCGCGGCACTATTTGTCATTCTGAAGTAGGTAGGCATTATGATGCCTGGAGTATAAATCAGCCTTTACATGGTGTCGAGTCCTGAAGCACTTTGAACACTCTAATCCACTTCTGAGTTAACAGAACATTTTTGGCTTTACAAGCTTTAAAGTTTTCCTTTTTATTTAACCTTGTCTTCGTGCTATTCATCATCATTATTTTCTAGAATTGTATATACCTCCCCAAATATGGATTTTAACGTTTTGCTTCCAAGTTGTGGTGATGTCAGTGAGATGATCTTCAGCTTCAATCATCTAGAAGAGATGAAGCTTCAGCAAAATTAAGTTTATTCATTCTTCTTATATAAAGAGGAACTATTACTCCTACTAGCAGGCTGGGCAGGCCAGCATTATTCGTCTGCTGTACCAAAGAATGATGTCTGTGCTTTGTCTCCTTTGCCCACTTCTATGTAGTATCATGTTAGTGTTACCTCCTGGAAAAAACTGAAATGGAAAAGCAGCTGTTTCCATGTTACAGTTTTTATTATATATCTGCAGTCCAGAAGTCAGTATTAGCTTAGCCCAAGGTGGTCATTTCTGAATGCTAATTACTTTCTTTCATTCTGGCAGCTGGGCCCCATACAGAGCATCAGTTCAAGAACTGCACATTCTGTAGGATGTCAGTTCACTGAATGTCAGTTTCTGTTCTTGCAATGGCTGACTAAAAGCTTTAACCACCAGAGAGCATTTTGTTTGTTATGTATTACTATACATAGTATTATATAGACCTTATTCAGACAGTACAATTGTGCAATCAGTTGAACTTATAGCACTTTTATGGTGGAGTTGTTAGCATTAATGAAGTCCATTAAAATCACTTATTTTTTCCAGTGAGGCAGCACAGTTTGTATGCACTGGCTGCATGCCTTCAATTGCTAATATGCACCAATGGAGTCAGTGTTATGAAACAGCCAGTTATGCTCCATGAACTGACAGTAACCCCAGTTCAGCTGGATTTGTTAGTACCAACCTACTTCTGTGCTAGGCATGAAAACCCCACTCTGGTGCAGCAGTGTTAGGAGCTCTGCCACCCCAGTCAACTTTGGTTAGAAGAAGAGCTAGATTCAGTCAGTTCAAGATATTACCACTCACTTTGGTAGAACGCAAGTAACACTTCAAGTTCTTTAGTCTGTGGAATGGAGACTCCTGAAAAGGCAGAAAATCACTGAGGAGAGTGTTGTCAGGTTTATTCATTTGTGTATTTATTTAATGTTAATTAAATAATTAACCTTCCTATGATGGAACATGAATATTCCACATCTAGGTAATCTAGACAATTGCAGCCCCAAGTCACTGCTTTCTCTACTAAAAAACTTCTTTTCTTAGACAGCCACTTAAAGTTGTTTTCTTTAAAATGCTCATGCTCAGTGAGGAAGTATAATAGTTCAGAGGCAGAGTGATTGCTTGTGTTAGCAAGTAGCACATTGAAGTTATATGACCTCTCATTAATCTGCACTTTGGTAGGGTCCTGGAGTGGTAGGATTAATGACATTCCACTGTAAATTATTCAAATCCCTGCCTGTGCACTGACTAACTCTTTGGAGAAACACGCAAATGATATTGTCTTTTACTGCCTTAGAGAATAACTGCAGTGGTACAGAGACAGAAATTTGCCCATCTGTATTGTGAGCCGTGTGAACCAACTAACAGAAGGCAGCCTAGCCTTTCCTTTTTACTCTTTCTCTCTATTTTTTCTTTTTTCACATGATTTTAAAAAAATATTTTACTCATACAAAGTCTGATTTTCCCATTCCCCTATCCTTTTCATTTCAGATTTTTGGCCCCATGCAGCGTGATGAGAGCTAAGTACCTAGACTAACTTGGTAATATTAACTTCATTTCATCCAGAAGTCTTTCCTGGCATACTTATGTGTCACTTGTGCCACGTCTGCCTCATTTTTTCCCTTGGCCCCTTTCTGTCAGCCCGCATTATTTTGACTGTTGTCTCTTCAGCCATAATTCATCCCATGCAGCTCTTGTTACCAGCATTACCTCCCTTGTGAGGATTATAAACCCTGTTCCTGGTGCAGTAAAACTGCATTTTAAGTTCTCTTACAGAAATTCACAGGCCTGAATATCAAACTCTAAGTATTTCTGGTAGGGTCCTAATAACAGCTCACAGAATTATTGCTTCAGTCATCTTTCTATCTTGCTGAGGGAGCTGTGATTAAAAGGTAACCTAGATCAATTTAGAGGAAACAATGCATCTAACAATGGAGAGTTGTCCACATCCTTTAACCTTAGTTTATTAAGTTATGATATTAAGTGTTTATTAAATGTTCAGCTGGTAGTCTAGCTTCTATTTGTGATAGCTGTTTATTAGACATAAGAAAAATAATCTATTCTAGGTTTAAGTAACACTCTTCTGTGTACTATAGACAGAATTCATGACACTTGGAAATTTTTCAGGTTAAAACTAAATCCTTAGGCATGACAAGCAAACTCTATTTCAAATTTCCCATCTTCTAAGTGCACAAACTAAATACAGTGCTGAACATTGTCTCATTGTTGTTCACAGAGTAATTCTGACTGAAAATACATATGTTCTCTATACTGACGAATTGTGTTAGCTGTTGTTGCAAATGCTTTCCATTGAGAGAATACTCAGCAGATGAGAGCTCCAGTAAAAATAATTGGAAATATTGGCAGAGGATGAACTTCCTGCAGTGGAGTGCAGGGATGAGCAGTATCAGCTGATAGACCTCTCTGGTTAAAGAGTGTTTTCATGATACAGATATCAATATATAGATTCATTTAGTTATAATTATTTTTGGTTTATTTTACTGGGGGGACTGTTGCAGCGAGCCCTTCTCTCAGGGTCACGGTTCTTCTTCAGGAGCTCTCAGGCCGTCTCTCTCCCCAGGCATCTTCAGGCATCTTCTTCTCTGCTTCTGGGAGCATGCCTTTTATTTTGCCCTTCAGCCCCGCCCATTTCCGGCTGGGGCAGGCCCTAATTATTGGGCACAGCTGGGCCTAAGCTCCCAGTTCATTATCGGCGACACCGGGTGACTTGTGGTTCTCACTACAGGGGACAATGTTGATGGTTGGATGTGGTGATCTTAGAGGCATTTTCCAACCATGGCAATTCTATGATTCTCCCCAGCACAGTACCACAACCAAGTTCTGCTGATAATTTCTACTGATAGGAGTCATCCTTTAATTTAGTTGTGTATGTCCTTAAGCTGAGCCACTGAGTGGCTGCTCAGCCACTCTGGATTTGAGTTTCACTCTTTAGGGACACTGCCTCACCTACCATCACCAACTGCCTGGGCATCTCTACACCATATATTAGTAATTGTTATGAAGTAATCCTTTGCTGAGTTGCATTGTGAGTTTATAGCATGCCTGCTGCCTGGGCTGCTTCTCAGCAGTTTGCAAAGCACTGCTACCCCTTTTTCCAGCCCATAGCAGAGTGAGGCTAATGAAGAGGTTCACAAACCTTATTACTTCTTCTTTTCTTCCAACAAGTTTAGACTTAATGAAAAGAGAAGCTCACTTTTTATTCTTGGGAGTACATTGTCACTGGAAAATGGGATCAAAAATCTTAATTTTGCTGTCAAAAACCAACCTCGAAATTAACCATTTATGTGCCTAGAAGCTGATGGTAGACTTGCTACACAAGTGCCTTTGAAGTGCTCAATACAGTGCAGCTCATGAAAATACTGTTGTTTTCTGAGCTCATACTTCTCAAATCACATTAGCCTTTTAAACAACACAAAACCAGAGGTTGCTTAAAATCTATTACTGCAGTTTGTCTTTGAAACTTCTACACAATTGTAATGCCTTTTCATTTTGTTTTGCTGGCAAGAAACAAGTTGACTGTCCTTTCTTTAAAAAACTTAAAAGCTGAACAGAAAATTATTTTGCTGACACACTAAACGCTTTTTGCAACTGAACTGTTCAGTAATAAAAGTTGATTGGTATAATGAAAGAATGCTTTATGTAAGCATCACAGCACTGCAGGAACACAGCCTGCACTGTGATACTCAGGCCACACTCTGAACCCATTTAAATCAACAGGCTTATCCACATGTTACAGCATAAAAAACTCAGAGCAGAAAATGTTAGGCTTCAATTATTTCTTTTTTAATTTTTTATATGTTCAAATTATGTAACATGCCATACTCTTCCATCCTCACTGAAATATATGCATGTGTATTTATGTAGAGAGAGTTGTACGAGCACTCAGAAAGCTACACATACATGTATGTGCACATGCATTATTTGACTTTTCTGTCTATTTTTAGCCATTTAGGTTCTGTTTGGCTGGGGACATATGGCTGCTTTCTCATTGTCAACTTTGTGTTGCCCAGAAGACATAATTGTCCAAACTGAAATCCCCTTTCTTCTTTCTATTATTCAAGCACATCATGGATTAGGCTGGGGAAGAAGGCCTGAGAGCTGCTACCATGATAGTGGCTGATAGGTTCCAGCCACACTTTCTTAGAAGCACAAAAAAAGGCACTGTTAGACTTCCCAGAGTATGACTGGAAAGGAGGGATCCATTACAGATTTGCTGTTTTCTTACTGAAATGCAAGAAATCACTATTTTATATTGCCAGCTCTGTACCAAGTAATACAAGCTTAAGCTAAAGATAGATGCCTTGATAATTGCCTGTTCACTGTGTTCTACTCTTGCAGTTTAAGATTGCTCTTTTCTCATCCATTTAGAAACTCCTTTTTTTTCCTAAAGCCTTCTTGGTCTTCTGTTACTGAAGCATTTAAATTGACAAATTTGTTCTCCCATATGCCATAATTGAGTTTAAATGTTAATTTTCCCAATTTCCTGAAATGTACAGTTTACAGAAGTTTCATATCTGAAGCAATAAAAACATATCTTAAGCACTAGAACAATAGAAAATGCTCATGCAGTTTCTGTTTCAAGTAATGGAAACTACCCTCTTTTTTTAACCACTAGTAAACCCCCATATTCTCCATCAAACTGGTGAAAGTCTTCTGAAATCCCTTCAAAGCTTCTTGAGGATCTATTTACCAAAGAGTTAAACTCATTACTCTTTTAGATCCATTTTTTTGCTTGAAATTAATTTTGGATAATTAGATTTTTTTTTTTCCTTAGGTCATTATTAAAGTTATATTGACTCAGTTTTTTGGATTAGAAACACAGAAAGGGCAGGATTTCTGGACTAACCAAGTCTAGTCCCTTGCTGTTATTGTAAGAACCAGCTCATACAACACTCTTAATGAGTTGTAGTGGTTCAGACAGTTGCTCTATCACTCAACCCTACCTAGAAGGGGGAATGATGAAAAGGAAAGGAAACCCATAGGTTGAAGTGAAAACAAATTCAGTAGGATTATAATAATAATGAACTTCTATTAACTCCAATGCTGATGTAACATACAAGGTCAAACTCAGCCCCAGGTAGCAGTCATAAACCGTGCACTTCCAGCAGTGGAGGCTGAAGGCCCAGCACTGCCAGCACAACAGCTCTAGTGAAAAGGTGGTGGTCACAGTGAACAGAAGAACAGGTCTCAGGCACTGGATAACCAACAAGATTGGTGGGACCCCCTCAGGAAGGCAGCCATAGTAGAAGTCCCCAAATATCCTCCCAAACTTCTTGATATACAGTGAGAGTGATGTTCGTGGTATGGAATACTTGGGTTGGCCAGCTTGGGTCCTCTGCCCTGGGCTTCACTCCTCCCAGCCCCACTGCACCTGCAGGGTTCAAACAGCCCTTGGCCTTGTTCACTATGGAAACCTGCATACCAGAGCATCTCAGCCCTTTTGTTCATACAGGATTGTTCTCTGCAGCCTCTCAAAACTACAGTTTCTCTCAACAGAAAGTTTATTTTAAAATTCTGTCCCAACAAAACCAGGATACTAGCCAATGAAGCTGCTGAAATCAGTAACTCTTTTGCTCAAGAAGTTTTTTGATTTATCTGGAATTGCAGTTGTGAAAGTGACTATACATTCCTTGTACATGCACACTCTTTTGGACTTGCTCTTTATTGTGACTGGTTCATGGCTTCACAGAAGAAGGGGAAAATGTCTGCATAAGCTTAAGAAGGCTTAAACTTATTTACTCTCTCTACCTGTTGTGACAGCCCAGATGTACCAATGTTGCTATTTCCCTCATTCAAATGTTAAGAGCAGTTCTGACAATTTCTGTACATGCACCATGGATTTCTTTGGTTTTCATGCTGATCACACAGAGTAAAAGGCTCCTTTAAATAGGCCTGGCCGAAGTCCATGGTGTCCCTCACTGTGGGAGTAATTAACTGTATTATATAGATAACCAAGTTCATAGAAATGAGGTATGGGTGCCACTACATGCCCCTGCAACATTTGTTTAATTGCTAAAGACCTTGTTTATATGCTCCTTTGCTGGAAGAAAATGTATTAAATATAAAACAATGATTTGTCAAGTACAAAGCCTGTAACATTGGGTGGATCATTATAGGGCTCGGATCAGAAAAAATTGAAAAACTTGTATCTAATGTCACATATAAAATGTCTGAGACCTAAGATTCATCTTGCAGTTAGCTATGAGGCAGTTTTATGGACTGCCAGTATGACAAGAGTATTTACATATTTTTATCAGCCAGTAATTGGGTTTTTTATCATTTTTATTTTCTGTCTTCTTGAATTACACTATATCATGTTCATAGGAAACTGCAGCATTGTCATGTTAACAGGCATTGTTATGTTACCTCAAAGCATTCGATTTACTTCCTTATAGTTGTTTGGTATAATAATGAAATTAATGAATTGTGTTCAAACCAGTGGCAGCCTTGATGCTTTTTAGCTGGCAGAAATATCAACAGAAAATTTTATGGTAGATGTGAGTATACAAATATGAATAATGCAATGGAGGTTTAACAGAGCTATATTGTACAAAAAGGGAATAGCGTATGTTATTCATAATCAAACTAAAACTAGTTACAGAGAAGTGCTATCCAAAGGTAAAAATGAAAAAATATTAAAACCTTGTAGCTCTTTCCTCTATGTTTCTCTCTTATCTAGCCTCATTTGCCCCATGCCTGTTCCTGCAGGCTTTGATACAGCCAGTGAAATCAACACTGAAGGCTACTGCTCAGGTTTATATGGAATTGCAAACATGAAATTTGTTGCATGTTGTGACACTTGCACTTCACAATTATTTCTGAAGACAAGTAGAAGAAAGTTGCAACACCTTTTCAAGGCAATGGCTATGATTCATAATATTTTTTGATATGGTGAAGTACATATTTTGTTCTGCAGACCAATTTTAGCAGGTTTTATGGAGTGTTTTAGGGGGATTGAAACCACTGTACCCTAGATAACAGCCATCACTACTTGAAACCTTATTGAATTAAAACATTTTTGCAAATGTGTGCTAAAATTACAGCTCAACATTTTTGGTATGCAAAATGTAGTAGCCTATTCATAGCGAGATACACTGGTCTGTCTAACATTTAGTGGGTTAGCCACATAATTTTAATTGGTGCAATGCAAACTGAATAAATTTACAAGATTATGACTCTGCTAGACCTTTGTGGAGTATATGCTGCTGTAGTCAAGAGATATGGTCCCCATGATGTGGCACTTGCATCTGCTTTAGCATATGCTATTGTTTAATACCACACTTTCTGTCCCTATGGGCTTGTTAAAGTAACTATGACTTGGTAAGTTTAGGCTTTTGGAAAATAAAATATGATCTTAAGTCTAAACAAATTGTCCAAATTTTGATTTTTTTTTTTCTTTTAAATTTAAGACTATGTTATTTCGTGATTTTTTAAACTACTAGTTATTCTTGGAAAAGTCAGTGCACAAGTTACTTCTACAGGGAATCTACGTTTTCCCATACCAATGCTATTAATTTCTTCCAGTTCTTTTAAGGTATTAGATGGGAAATCTGTCAGTCCTTGAGGGCTAAGTCTAAAATACCATTTTCAAGTTATCTAAAGACAGCTATTGATGCTGATGATCTTTGGAATGGAAGAAGGTGATATTGTTACTTGTAGAGCAAGGTAAAAGATGAGAATATCTGTTTTAAATTATGGTATGTTCTGTTTTGGAATCTGCAGTTTTAAATTCCATCTGAAGACTCTAAGCTTGTTGTTGAAACCCCAGCACAATTCTGAAACATCCAGATCATTTTCTGTGTTGGTCTGTCACTCAAGTATTGATCCTAGCTGCCTCTGGCACTTAGAAATCTAATGAGCTCACAGCCCAAGGTCTTCTAGCTGCAGGCTATTTCTTCCAATATATCATAATTTTCCTGCTTGTTTTTAACACTACCTATATCTATTTCTCATTTTAGGTCAAATGAACTTACACTATCAAACAGTAAGCTGTTGTTGAATCGTCCTTTGATTCACACAGTGACTTTTAAAAACTTTGCTCACTATGACTAACTTACCTTTACTGTGTGTTTCAAAGCTCATTACAGACTTCCTTCAATCCTCAAAATAAAAATCTACATATACAACATTGTTTCTGAATATTTTCACCACACGTTTTTTCTCTTCCACTAACAAGTACTTTTTTGAAAGAAGGTAAAACTCTGCAGAAATAGCAATAGTCAGTATTGGTATAACCTGCCAATTTGGGGCTGATAAGTGATATCAGATATTCCTTACCACAAGGGTATCTCAGGAGAAGTAATTCAGAAAGTTTTGAGAGGTAAAATGTTAACTGGGGAATACTATCACATGTATCTGAGATGTTTCTATAAGCTTCTACAATGCCCAAACTGTACTGTTTAAATATTGTTGCAAAAGGCATTATCTGTGCTTTCATGTGTTTACTCATCAAACTGAGTCAGGAAGTAAACTGTGACTGATATTTTGTTATATATTAATTGGAAGCCTCTACTGATTTCCATATCTGTCCTTGTGGCAATACATGTTTGCATATTTTTAGATCATAGGATTCTTTTCAATGAGAAATTATTGTTTTTTCTGAATTTTTTTTTGTTTCTTTTTTTGTTTTGTTTTTCTTTCTCTAGACCAAGCTATCCTCTGTTATGTGAATGCACACACACTTTCAGAAGCTCATATCTCTATAATCAACTTTTAAAGTACTTGCTTAGAAGTATAATGAACTGCAAAACCAACAGCCATCATTGTCCTAATATACAACATACTGAGGAAGAGAGTCTATCCATATAGGCTGATGTACCTTCTAACCTTGATGGTCTTGCACATGTGGTATAGATTACAAAGAGGTTAATGCAATACTTTTTTCCTCCAAATGAATAGAAACTGGCAGATATTTGAGCTAGGGATTTACTTTCTCAGTGTGTAAGAAAGCAATTCTAAATACCTGTGGTGACTGATGAATTTTTACTTCTTTAGACTAATATAAAAAATCCTCACCTCTTCCATGCAAATTGCTGTGAAACACACAAATGTCATTATTGACCTCACTTATGGCTTTGATCTGACCTTGCTGAATTCCTGTTTCTTAATGAGAGAAAGTAACCAGACCAGCCTAATAATGTTGTGTGGAGACTACAGAAGACTGAAACCCACAACTAGGGAAAAGTTGAAATCATTGGCAGAGAAACATTGGCCTGTGGCAAATTTTCAAATCAAAACTCTACCCTTTTATGAGTGGTTTTCAAATAAAAACTCTACTTTCTTCTAGTACAGAGTAAAGTGGAAATATATAGTTTCTTATAGCTTAAAGCTTATAGCTTGTCTATTTTCACAGACCCTTCATGAAAAAGAAAATTAATATACTATTCATATAGGATAAGAATAATTGGTTATCCCATGCCAAGTGACTTATTAATTTTCTACTGCTTTTTATTTAAATCAAGCATTTTCCTGCTCATCAAGAATAATGGATAAAATCTATGATAGCAAAAAAAAAAAAAAAAAAAAAAAAAAATATTCAGGAGCATTGTTTTCTTCCTCAGGGGGCCAAGTCCTCTTGCACAAAGGCAAAAAGAAAGAACAGTCAGAAAGCATCATAAATCTGTCCTGTATGCCTTGTATGTAATGTCTGGACTCTAGATATAAAGAATAAATTATATTCTGAGACACTTTTCATTTCTATCTACTGCTCTCAAACCAAACAGGAAAGTATGTTGGAATAAAATTTTGATCATAAAATACTTTCATAAAGATGTGTAGCCTTATCCATACTACCAGACTAATTGCATAAATATATTTAATATATATTTATTCATACCTAGGAATACAAAATATATTGCTGCTTTCATGCTTCCTATGCTGTACAAAGTAGAAAACAAGCAATGGAATAAAACTTAATTAGCAAATTAATTTCCATAGACCAAATGATAACTAAGGCAGTAGACATTTTTAAATTTCCCATTTCTAGGATTAAACAGTTCTAGATCAGAAGGGGAGAAATTAATGTGAAAACAGCTGTAATGTTTTTATCTTCATTTTATTGACCATAAATAAGCTCAACATATTTGGTGGTTGAATTCTATAAAACAGAAAAAGTCAAGAGATTTAGAAATGCCAAGATTCTTAGAAAAATCTCTGCTTTTAACTAATGATTCATATACAGTATGGAGATTACTGAAACAGTCATGAGAGAGATGAATATTCCAAGCACAGGAGGAAGAACTAGAAAGGTCCTTTATCTTAAATTTTCATGAAGTCATGATGTTTGTTAGAGGAAGTACTTCACTTTATCTGAGACAGAGGAAGAAAAGATGTTAGTATGCTTAGATGTTTTTTAACTTTAGAGGAGATAAGGGAGATTAGGGAGAAAAATTATAGGAAAAAGAGATAAAGGAGGAAGAACATATATATATAGGAAAGAAACAAATGTTTCTTTTTCACTTTTTAATAATCTTACACTAGGGGCTTGGACAAGATGACCTCCAGAGGCCTCTTCCACCCTAAACCATTAAGTAACTTCCTGTTTAAAAATGAGGGGCAGAAAATGAGATTAATAACTTCTATTTTCTATAACAATTTATTTTAAATTGAATTTTTCTGTTACAATTACTCAGATCTGTCACATTACTCTGATCAAAAAGTATTCTGGGTTAAAGGCAAGGCACACATTTGAGGATACTGAAAATATTTCTAACTAGATTATTTCCTAGAATGACTCAAATTATTGGAAATATGAGAAGCCTACTGTAAAAATGTATTTTAATCTGCTTCAAGAACACCTCCTAATAACTAATCTTGTCTTCTGGAATAGGAAAGTCAGTGGTCTAAAGCAATATAGCTATTTTATTAGGATCTTGCAATATAGAAGCAAGGTGAGAGATGATGTCCTTCAGATTAGGTTATTTTTTGCATATATTTAACTTCTTCCCTCTTCCGTGACTATGATAAATTATAGCACAGAGATGCTTATTTAAAGGTTTTAAAGATGACAATGACATAAACCAAATAATGTGAGAGGGGTGGGGCTCATAAAGCTATATTTTGCCTTAATTCCCTCCTTTTGTCATGTATATAAGAGGAGCAAGATATGGAATGTTGAGAGGTGAGAAAAGTCTCTAAGTCTATATACATAGGCTTCATTTTTTCTTAGAGTTAGACAAGAATACAAGTGGGCTAGTGAGGGGAGTTTATGCACATGTGTTTCTATTGTTTAATAAACAATATTCTATGGAGAGGAAGCAAGCAGCTGTACTTTTTTCCCTTCTATCCATAAATCTGCCACATCACTGAATCTGACAAAGTGAAACTCTTTAGCTTTCAGGTTGTGCATAGCACTGTTGCCAAACTTCATAAAGATATTTTATGGCCTGTTGAAGTGCTAAGACACTAGACTTCATGAAAAATGAAGTCTCTAAATGGATTTGAGCTATACCACTTGAGGACTCCAAAAAATATCACTGAGAGTCCCAGATATTAGTGACAACACCAGCAAGAAATCTCACCCTGCCTATGTGGTAGCTCTGTTACAAAATATCCAAGCACACAGTGCCACTAATGAGTAGCAATTTTCACCCATACACCAAATTATGGCACCTGGGTCCAGGCTGCTTGGTTCATTTAAGCTTCTTTTGTATAACAAGAAGCAGTGGCAAGGGCTCTCTTACCATCCTGGTCTGTATGACATGCAAGGTACAAGATATGGCTATCCAATAACACAACTTCACTGAAGCAGGAGATGCTGTTGTCCCATTCTTTCTTCTGCTCTCACTGAGGCATTTCTGGTTTTTGCTTGAAGAGATACTGATTCTGCATCACCAAGCAATGAGATGTTTTGGAAGTTATGATCAAAACATCCAATCAGCTTTCTAGTAAATTAGCTTTTGAAATTTCCCTGTATGTAATCTTATGAGTATCAACACTTTCACGAGGGAAGAGGTGAGAATGTGAGTTTGGGGAGGCAGTGCTGGGATAGAGCCAGTGTATTGTAACTTAAGCACTGTAAAATCTAATAAGTATTATCTCTTCACTCTGAGGGTGATGAGACACTGGAACAGGTTGCCCAGAGAGGTGGTGGAAGCCCCATCCCTGGAAGTTTTTGAGGCCAGGCTGGACAGGGCTCTAAGAAACCTGATCTAGTGGGAGATGTCCCTGCCCATGGCAAAGGGGTTGGAACTGGATGATCTCTAAGGTTCCTTCAATAATTCTATTCTATTGCCGTTTTGCCATTTCATAACCTCATGTCTTATTAGTTCAAGTCATCCAGCACTCATTTCTATACCTCAATCCCCCAGGTACATATAACCAGGTCAACATATAACCACTGCCAGAACTCCAGCTTCATAGGAAGTTCATTTAGAGTTTACATCTTCAGGAACATACACAACTCAAAAAGACCCTCTGCACTCAGACCTAAAACAAGAATACACAGATCCAACAAAATAAAATGTCTGTGTTTACTTTTTTTTACTTAAATAATTTTTCTTTTCAAATCAATCCTCCAGTGTGCACATGAGATTACTTCTTCCTCTACTTTTCTTTATGCAGTTTTCTATTATACGATGCAGTTTCAGCCAATTTGTGAGTCAGCTTAAAACATGTTTTTCCATCCTTGCCACCATTCTCTTCTGTAACTGGCTGTAGACAACTTTGTACTAGATTCGTCAGTGATCGATCCCATAACAAGGTTGTTGAGGTGACCAAAGTTGTTATGAGGTCATATGTTACTTTTTTTTTTTTGTTTTCATATTCAGGATGCAAATTAGTAACTACCCTTGGGTCCTTTCACACACCCCCCTGGGGGAAGACCATTTGCCAAGTTTAATGTCTTCATAACTTGTCCTGTATCAAACTTCTTAGGAAGCTGACTTTCATCTGGTGCAGATATTCTTATATTAAAATTAATAAATCTTTACTATTAATTTTATTAATATATTTTTCTCTTGATTTGATCTTTTTTTAAGAAATCTTTTGTTTAAGTGGTTGATTATAGTGGGCTGACCTTGGCCAGTGGTGCCCGCAAACTGTTTCTATCACTTTCCTTCCATCAAGAGGACAGGGGAAGAAAATATGATGAAAAGCTCAGAAGTCAAGATAAGGACAAGGCAACCACTCAGCAATAACCATCACAGGCAAAACAGACTTGACTTGGGGAAGACTGATTTAATTCATTGCCAATTAATTACAGTAGGATAAAGAGAAATACAATCAAATCTAAAAAACACCAGCATCTACTTCCTCCCTTCTCATACATTTTGGAGCCAGCTGGAACTGAGTCTGCCCAAAATGGGAGCAGCTTCTGGTGCCTTCTCACAGATGACAACCCTGCAGCCCCCTCCAGCTACCAAAACCCTGTGACTTAAACTTAATGCACTAATGCAAGAAAGTGTAACAAGAATAACAGAAAATTATTACAGTAAACTCAAAAAGAAAGAAACCAAGATAGTTTTAGGTTTTTTGTTTTTGTTTTTGTCAGGGTTCTAGAACTAGCAAAAGTCTTTAGAATACAGCTCTGCTCCCTTCCCAATTAGATAAGCATCCCAGTCCAAATGAAATAGTTCCTACTGCTCAGCATCCTATATGTTAGGTCTATGCAGCAACCTAAGAAATAATGAAAAGTATTCATATATGTTCCAGAGAGCCAAGAGGAAAATGTTGACATTACTCCTGAAAGACAAATATAAAATTTCTTCTTCCTTTCTCACAGTCTCAAAACAGGTTGCTGCTAGATTTGACAGACAAAGAGTAGAAATTCTTCATAAGACATTTGCTCTGGTAAAGGGTGACAGAAGTTCACCTAAATACAGGAGCAGTTCATAATCTATCTGCTAGAACCTGCTCTCCTAACAGCCATGACAGCCTAAATGGACATTGTCAGTGCACATCAGTCCTTGAAAACTGCCAGCAGGACCAGACTTGAGAGGAAATAAGAATTCAAAGGGAACTTAAGTCTTTCAGGATTTAAGTCTATCAGGATTGTCACCAGCAATTTCCACAGAGCGGTGGTGATCCATTGTATTGTGTGCATGGTTTAATGTTTAGGCAAGAAAAACCCTCACATAACTGATGCAGCTTCAAGTGTCTAAGGCACTAAGCAGAGTCCTGTAGAAAGAAGTTCAGCACAGTAGTTGCTGTGACCATTTGCTATTTCCAATTTGCAACCGGGAGTATCTCACAATAGCACTGCAACTTTTGCTCACATGTGTTGGTGAAAATGCTTCTCCATCACCGCCATCAACCTCCTAGTCAGAGGATCAAAAGTCACAACCACACTGTGGGTTGGGCTTCTCTGAGGTTTCCATTTACCTTCCAAGGGTATGGGGTTTGTTTATTTTCTCTCTTCTGTCATCACCCTGTTTTTATTTGAATTAGACTAAATGTCACATCAACAGCTGAAAATTTTGATTCTTTGGAACAGCTGTGTTAACCCATATCTGAGTTTTCAGGAAGACTTTGTGGGTGATCAAAAAGGAGCAAATAGTGAGGATATTTTGTTGATATTTGTTTTTTCTGTCTAACTTAGCTTCCAAAGTTTTCTTATTTCCTCTTTTGTTCCCTGATGCCTAGATTTTGCTCTGCAAATACCAGTGTATCATAGAATCATAAAATTTGTCCATATTTGTTTTTTCCTTTACCTGAAAGGAGATAAAATTCCTCTTCAACTTCAAACTCTTGAACAAGCTTGTATGAAGCTACAATCCATTATTTTTGACTTGCATTTTATTTCAGTAGGGCAGAAGTTCCTCAGGTTTATCCACCTTGCACTCCTTTCAGAATTTAAAACTTTCTTTCTTCCTATGTATTAGGCTTTTTTTTTCTCATCACGCCTGATTTTTGTGTGAGAATTTTTTTCCCTTTTAATTGCTATTTTAACAGAATGCCTTTACTGATATTGAGGACAATTATTCTGCTGATTTCTATTAAATTATTTCCTAAGATGATTTCATCTGTTCCAAATTGGATTTAAAAAATGAAAGAAACGTCATGTTTCCAGGCATCTGATGACTTTGCAGGATTAGGAATACATTTATCTAACAAGTGTTTTTTCGCATAGAACTGTCTGATACAGAAGTTCCAAACTTGCCTGGAAGCAGCTAATATTAATCAATGTTAAAAGAGGATAACCACATTTTATATACCACTGATGTAATCAACATTGCAAATTCCTTCTTCTATGACTCTTGTTTCTTCTGCCCATGCATTGAATGTTGCAGCTGCATAGATCTTCATTTATACTTGTCTGTAAGAATATTTGAGGAAATTACTTGCTTTTAAATTGTCTTTTGGTTTCTTAAATTTGCCAACATGTAGCAAGCACAAGCCAGGCTTCTCTAACACAGATCTAAAATAGAGAAGAAAATAAAGAAACATAAACACTGTCAGTTAATGGGTGTTTAATCATCATTTTAATGATGAGGCATACTATAGTAGTCAGTATAATGATCATTATCCAGTGTAGAGAGTGATTTCTATTCATCAATATATTCACAGGCTCACATTCCAACATGTTCATGAGTTGGAAGGTTAATATATATATGAAACAATACAATGTCTTTAGAAAAACACCTGTTACAGGTTAGGTGATAAATAAACTATTTGAGGGAATGTAGCATGTTTTTTAAACTAATTTTAATTGTTTGGTGTGTTACACATGCTAAATCAAAGGGACATTTTACTGAGCAGAAATGGAAACGATATTATCTGCAGCAATAGTAATAATTATCAATTATTAAATTCTTATGAAGAAATTAAAAAGCTAGTTATAGAACAAGAGGTGGAGTAGCCTTTAAACTAAATAAATGAAAAACAAAGTATTGGAACCAGCAGAGTGCCTTTGCATTAGCTATTGACACATACTCAGACTCAGCACTACAGAATGACTGGGCCACACTGGTAAGAGCATTATTGTCTCTTTCTGTCCCCATCCTTTCTCTTCTCCTTCCCTTCCCCTTCCCCCCTCCATTCTCTATTAAGCTGGAAAGCAAAGGAAAGGCTTCAGTGACCTTGATACATTTCTGTGTTTCTTTCTTGGAGATGAGAACAGACCTTATAAAGTTCACATGTGCATATTAAGCCTATAACCATCTGCTGCAATTATTAGCAGTGTGGTGGTTAAGTTTAGCATTTGGAGAGGAGGCCTGAAGGTCAGCTGTGCTTCAACTATACTGAAGTATCCTAGGTTGACTTTAATGAGAGAAAAGTAACAGCAATAAATCAGTAGTTATTTTTTTAAGTATTTTAGCTTGTGAGCTATTTAAGAGTCAGAATAAGACCAGATGATGTTACACTTACATCTCAGATACAACAGGAATTAACTGATTCTTAATGTCTATAGGAAGCTGAGCTAGCTTTTTTTCAAAAAACTGGCATGCTTTAAAAAGATTAGACTCATACCTTAGCATGCATTTGCTGTGTTTTGTGCAGAACTCTGTTATTTGGTTGTTTTTTGGAACTCATCCCTTCCTTTCCTGAGAGAGGAAATGAAATACATTAACTAGCAAGTGTTCCTGGTGGGCTGTGGGAACAACCAGCTCTCCAGAATATGAGTGCCTGTTGTGTAAACCCTTGGTGCTTGTTAGTTTTCTGTGAAATCGTGCACCTAGGTAGATCTGTGTGCTTCAGATGTTTGGTTTCTTTGTGCAATTGCTCATTGCCTAGATGATAAAATTTTTTGTGAATTTTCAACTCTGAGAGGTGCCACTGCATTTTTCTAGATTTTTTCTAAAATCTGTAATTGTGATAACGTGATTACAGATAACATAATTATATTTAAAAGCATAATTATAATAACATCAATAATTAGAAAGTAGTCTCCTTATGGAAATTCCGTTTGGCCAGAGTCTGGTAAGTTTGGTGTGAATGTTCAGAGTACCCACTCAGTTTTAGCAGATTAGGGGAAAGTAAGATCAGTTCCACAACAACCCTATAAACACTTGTTTTAAAGTGTTCTGTGCCCTTTTGAACAGATGATCAAAGTCTGGGCATGCAGCCCAGAGACTCTGGGGGATTGTGAAAACTATTATAAGGCCAAACAAGAGAAAGAATGGTTCAGTACAGTGTTTAGACTTATGTTGTTGCATGCCCCGCACAAGTAAGAAATAGGTATGCATGAGCAAGAGCAATGTATAGCAGATCATAATTCTGAACAGTTTTGGAGTACCTAAGGTACAGTGGGGAAAATAACACTGCTGCAATAGCTCCTCATACTTGCCAATAGTTCTCAATGGCACGGTTTGAAGAAACACAGAAAGGTGGAGGACTTGGAGGAACAGCTTCACTTATAACTTGCAGGTAATGCTTCTTTTATGAAATGCAATATTTAAAAATTAGCAATCACTTCACTAAAATGTTATGAAGAAACACTAAAGTTCACTGAAAAATACTTTGAGTCTAAATGCCCTTTTTTTTTTTTACTGGGACATGGGTGAAGGTGTGAGGAAGAGAGGGTTGTTTGAATTGTTACCCCATCCCTCCTGATGCCTGCTGAACTTTGGCTCAACTCCTGATCTCTTGGTAGGGTAGATCAGGACAACCATAGATGGTTAATAACTTCAAGGTATTGTTTTTATATAAGTTTGCTACCCTGTTGTTCAAAGAGAATGATTCTGCAGATACTGTTTCTTTTTTTGCTTTTATTTACTTACATATGGAACTATGTAATTATGAATTGATATATGTTTTATCTGAGTTTTAGAGAACATATATTTCAATACTTTGAAATTAATGGGTTTCCAAGACCTCCCTGCTAGAAATTTGGTTCAATTTAGTTGAAGCAACTGCGTTACTAAATTGTTCCATGTGTCTTCAAATATTAAAAAATGAGTATACCTTAGATTTCTGTTTATGTAAAAAACACACTTGAAATATATTTCTAATACAAAATAAGAGAAATGAAAAAGAAAGCCCCTCAAAAATTTTAAGTACCTATCACTTCTGTGCATTTTCAGAAACCCTTTTCAAACCATACTTTAAAGAAATCACAAGTATTCATCTGGGATATTTTATGTTTACATACATTTACAAAATGATTTAATTCTTTATGGATCCTTCTTCTAGACTGTTATAGGTCTTTGTTCTGATGTGAATAACAAACAACACAATCAGAGTCTAGGTTCTAAAGATATAACTTGGAAAAGGTTGTTTAATTTATTGATATTGGGTTATTTTGTGGTCCTGTAATGGATTCCAACTCTGTCATAATCTGCAGCAAAAACTTCCTAATAACTAGTTTCAGCTGTTAAGATATCAGCTCTTGCTTCTTTGTTGAATATTCATCTCCATCTCAGCTGAAGTCTTTGTGTTGATCTCAAGGGAACAAAGCTTTCAGACCAATACTTCATAGCTTTTATTTCTTTCAGCATAAAGATTTAGGGCCTAATGCCAAAATAATGCTCCGTGAATCCTCATTAGAATGCTTTACTCAGCTGGTCCCTCCCATAATTTTGCTATTTCTGTGAATTAATCTTCTGCATTCATTTAAACTGATCAAATGTTATATTAGTTCTGGAGGAGACAGTGCACTGGGGTCCTGGAACTGAACCAGAGTTGTTTTTTTGACAGACTGCTCTGTCCTGCTCCATCTCAGCAGCAAAATACTCATATAATTAATGCTTAAAAAAAAAAAAAAAATCCATCCGTGTAATGATCACAAAAGGCTAAAGTAAGAAGTTTATATAACAAACATTATTCTGATATTCCATATTTAATATTAAGTAGTGGTTTATATTACCTGGAGCTAAGTAGAGGAAGAAAGGGATAGGGTCAGCCTACCTACTAATAGATTATAGGTTATATACCTGACATCAGTCCCTTAGAAACTGTAACAACATTTCTACAATCCTCACAGGTATGCTGCTGGCTTATGTCAGTAGCTGACAGTATGCACTGTGAATAACTACATAGCTTTTCTAGAAGATCAAGGTACTGTATTGATTACAAATGAGCTATTGCTCTCTAAATTATTCTCTAGCTGTAAAACAATAGATGTGTGTGGACTGAGGCTGGGAAATTCCTTATTTTTACAGTTCTGAGGATCTGGTTCTGCTGAGGTGGAGGAGATATTTTTTCATATATAGGGGAGCAAAAGAGTCATCTGAAATAACGTAATAAGCTATTTGTACAGTATACTATTTGATGGTAAATTTAACTCAATGAATGGTTTCTGAAAGACTGCAGCTATTTCTACTCCTTAAGTAGCCTGGGAGCAATGGCTGTAGGACAGTTAAAAAGGTAACACGCTTCAAACTTATCCTTTTTAACGTATCCTATTTACACTTCCCTGCTTTCTTTGTAATTCTGCAAGCACATAATGAGTGACAATTTATCCTTCTCAAAGTGCTCATTTTGTACTTCTGAAAATGTTGCACTTAGTCTGAGTGGAGAAACCCACATATGCCTTTTAGCTGTGATTTCAATGATGTCTTCAATGTGTGATTTCAGGATTGTCACATTTGTAAACGGGCTGATGTCTTCTAAACATGTGTTAGTTTCTGCTTTGTGATACTGGCCTGCTTGCTTTTGTATTGTATGACTTCAAAACAACATCAATAATTATAATAATAATAATAACAAATAATAATAATAATAATAATAAAATAGTTTTCTTCATAGGACTTTCAATAAAGTGCTTTGTAGTTGTCATATGCTTTTTCTTAAATAATCTATTTTCTAATTAGCCAATCCAGTGCTTAAAAACATGGGCATATTTTTAATTCAGATATAAACTATTACTTGGAGTTAAGATTACTGAAGTTCTTTATGCAGCATCTCTCGTCATTCTCGTAGCATTGCCTTGGAGGAAAACCTGTAAGTAACTTAAATTTCACATGAAACATGCCTAGAAAACATAACTTGGTGACTATTTCTTTTTCATAATAACAGATAAGTCCTCCTGGTCATTAGAAATAGCAACAGATTGTATATTGAGTATTGTCTAGGTGTGCTCTAAGGCTTCCTGCTGCTATGTAAACCTTTTATATATTTTGTGTACACAGAATCACAGAATTTTTGGGGTTGGAAGAGACCTTGAGACATCATCAGGTCAAACCTCCCCACAAGGGCAGGGCCACCTAAAGTAGGTCACACATGCACACATCCAGATGCATTTTGAATGTCTCCAGAGAATGAGACTTCACAACTTCACTGAGCATCCTGTTCCACTGTTCTGTCACTCTCTCAGTGAAAAATCTTTTTCTAATATTTACATAGAACCTCCTATGATCGAAATTGCACCCGTTGCACCTTGTCCTATCATTGATCATCACTGAGAAGAGCCTGGCTCCATCCTCCTGACACTCTCCCCTTACATGGTTATCAACATTAATGAGGTCACCCCTCATTCTCCTCTTCTCCAAGCTAAAGAGACCCAGCTCCCTCAGCCTTTCTTCATAAGAGAGATGTTCCACTACCTTAATAATTTCCTTGAACTCAGGGGTCCAGAACTGGGCACAATATTCCAGATATGGCCTCACAGTTACAATCAAAGCAGAACAGGGAGAAAAAACCTTTGTAAGTCATCTCAAACAGGAGTCACACCTTGGATGTTCACCATATTCATAACTGATGTGTATACTCTGTCTAATAAGGGACAGAAAAAATTGATACACTCCAGCACTCAAAATATAAAGTATTCTACAACTGTGAAAGTTTAAATGTTAACTTTTTGATAATTTTCAACTTGCAAGTATTTCCTTTCATCCATGAGACCCTAAAGCATCAGTGAGATTTTTGGTTTAAAAAAAAGTGAGATTGTCAATGGCTCATTTGTTCAGAAGCGGAAAATTAAAGCAGTCAGTTTGCTCTGGAGATTTTTTCTGTTGTTTTTTGGCCTTGTCATATTATTTATTCTTTTGTAACTTCATTACCGTATTATTACTGAGTTAGTTATGAAGAAAAAAAATTAAAATAAACACACACATCCCCCAAACTGAAACTTCAGTGCAGTTCTGTAGAATGCTGAAGTATTAAATTTATACACACATTTTTATTTGCATCCATGAGGTTGGAATGTAGAACAATTTCTTCCAAAAACATTCCTGCAAATTTATCTTTCATGGTTATCAGCTCCCAGTCTTGTAACTAGAGTTCATGAATTCATTAACTTACATTAATTCCTAAGTTCTTATAAATTAAAATCACACTGCTTTATCAACTGTTTTTTCGTATATAATTTTTATTCCAGAACTATCGAATTCAATGATCTGGTAGTATCTTTTCACCTTGCTAAATCTAATACTTTAACTTTCTGCAAAATTAAATGCAAGTTCTAATGATAATAGCTATTCTTGATATACTCTTTTTCAAATCTACTTTAAGAGCTATTTTTATGAGCATTTCAAGTGTTCACTGGAGACAGCATTCTGAGGTTATGGTCAAGGACAAGTAGACAATCCACCATTTTTGAAGCTTCTGATAGGTCAAGTTGTATACGAATGCTTTTTTCCTGTCTTCCTTTTGGGAAGACATCTGAATATTTTTTCCATTTAACAGAAATGAACTTGCAATATATCTTTCTGAGAAAGAAGCTGTCTGCTGTTTTTAGGATAATCTAACTGCATTAATAAAAGTATAATTACCCACTGCTTGCCTTTGACTTTTCTTACGTAGTTGGAAAAATATTTGGATTTTTCTTCATCCTGTATTGATTTTTTTCCTCAGCAATCAGTGCTACAGGCAGCCATTATAAAACTTGTTTTCAGAAGCTTCAATAGCAGGATGTTTGCCCATGCTAGACATGTTATGCTAGATATGAGACTGTTACCTCTGCCAGCAAGACTTACTGTCTTAGAGACTGCTCCCTTGATTTATGCCGAACTGGCTTCTCTAAAAATAGCTTATTTGTGTGAGCTTTGGTCCTCTCTGGAATTCTCTTTTAAAAAGAAGCAATAGATATGGGAAGAAACTGCACGGTGGTAATGTTGATGTTGTAAATTTTCTGGTAAGTTTGTGCTGAGCCTGAACAGGGGAGCCACAGATCCCATATAGGTAGGTGGCAAATGAAAAACATCACTACTGCAGCGTGCTGAACTGCCAAGCTGATGTACATGTCAGTAGCTCAGAGCTATTCATTGCTCTTTCTGTGAATATTGTGCTGGTTTTGTTGCTGTTCAACCCTTTGAAATAAGATTTTAGCAGAACTCCCTAGCACAGGAAGCTTTATAGTTCTGGCCCTGTTCATAAGTGAAAACTTCATAAAGTTAACTGAGAGCAGTTGCCCCTCTAGGGGCATATCCTAAAACTTTGATTTCATTTCAGTCATCCTTTTCATGGAATATGCTAAAATTAGGGAAAAAAAAAAAAAAAAAAAAAAAAAAAAGGAAAGCAAACAGCAAAATGAACATTACTTCTGCTTAGATTTAGCTGTATCATTTGGCTTGTAATGTTTTTGCTAGCATAATGGAAGCTGAGGTTCTAATGAGTATGTGTAGCATAATTATAATTATAATTATTATATTTAGAAGCCTTACTAACTTTGTTTCTGTGTCTTTGCTCTGTATTCAGTAAAAATACATATGAAGTGAATATTTACTTTCCAAAACCTGAAAAAAGAATGCTGTGGAATCAGATGCTAATCAGAGTTTAAGGGATTAAGGTATTTGTGTCTATTTTTATAATGATATCCATTCTGAAATGGAGCAAGTAAGCAGTCACATTTTCTTTGAAGAATTTTGGAGGAAGAAATAATGCTGAAATGATACATTTTGAAGACATATACAGAGCTTCCTTACGGTTCCTGATGCTTCTGCATGTTGTCATTAGAAAATGGATACATTACAACTTTTGAAGGGTTGCTGTTCAACCAAGTGGATGTGCAGTCAACTTTGGAAAGTAGATGTCAGTCTTTGAAGCAATACTGCCATCCTGATGTTTGGAATAACAACAGTAATTGAGTTCAGAGTTGGCTTAGGTGTGTTCTAAAGCAAATGAAGTGTCTGTCATAAAATCATATGAGCTTTTCTGTTTCTTTCTGTAAAATAGAAATAGCAGAAAATTGGTTTACTTTGTTTAAGCTGCATTGGAAATCAAAATAAATGAGGTTTTATATGAAATATATGAGTTACTTCATTTCTAAATACAACATATTTTAGTCCATTAAGATTTAAAAAACAAACTAAAAAGGTACAATTACAGTTCTGGAAGGAATGCAGAGTTAGAAACTCCAAAGCTTTTTGCTTAGCAGACATTGTATTCTGATTCTGAGAATATGAAAACTTGGTGGCATGGTGGTAATTTCTAGATCTCTTAGTGAGAATACCCTCCTTAAATTATTCCATAACAAATAATTATGAAAAACAAGAATTGTAAAAGGTTTTAATAAATTTAACTAATTGAATTAATTTAATTTAAAACATTTTAAACTGTCTGTACTTTTACAAAGTAAAAATAGCATGAAGAACAATGATTAACAATAATTTCAAAAACTAGTATACTTCATAGCTGAAAAATTCATCCATAATCTGTGTTTACTGCTAGTGTGCTTCTAAAAGTGCCTTTCGTTGTTTCTTTTGTTACTTTGCTGCAAGATAAACTAAATGTGACATGTACCCATTTTTAAAAAAGAATAAAACCTGATGACATTTAGAAAACATTTCTACATAAACTCTGGGACTTTGAAATTTTGTCTTAAAATCTGCCATTAATACAGTTGTTAGATTTTACCAAACTACTATTATTCTCTCTCAGTTATTTTTATCTCAAAAAAAACCCCAAAAACCAAAAAAACAAACCAGTGAATTTCTGATCCTTTTATATGACTTCTTTTCTATAGGAACCTTTTCTATGTCACTTCGTATAATTAATGATTACAAGACTCAGAATAGGATAACTCACGGTCTCTATCTCGAAAACATCTCTATCCCTTTCAAAGCAGAATATGGTTTTCTTCATTTTCCTTCCTGCTGCCAGAAATCAATGGGACAGAACAAGGCCCATCTAAAAAGACAACTTTTAGACATCTGGCCTTTATCTTTCCCATCCAAAGATTTAAAACCAAATGGGAACCTGACTTAGTAGGAACTACACATCCAAGATTGTCCCCATAAATTACACTGTTTGTTGCTCTTAATGTAATCACAGGTTTCATCTACCAGAAGTTCTTCGGTGCCCAAATTCAAAAAAATATCAGGTTTGTTCTCAAGGAAGGCTGAGCACTTTATCACACATTTATGTAATGAAATGGTTAAATTAATGGAAAGAAATGAGAAAATAGTTACCAACCATCATGTGTGGTCAGTGATTGGACTAACATTTAAAATCTGATTACTTAATAACCTTTTGAATCCAGACACTGGTTTTACCACAGTGATATTTTGCTGTAACTTTATAACTGTGCTGTTATAAAGAGGTAGGTAAAAGAACCTATGATTTCAACATGGAAATTAACCTACTTTTATGTCAGGTTAGAACCAACAACTTCTGGCAGCGTAGTAATGGAAAGCAAGAAACATTTATCTTGTTCAAACATAATGAATCTTGAAGTTCAACTTGATATTTGAATAAAGGTTATGACTGAGCTTCAAACGATTGTGTTTAAAATGAAGTTCACACTTAGGAACCATATTTAGGAGAAACGTTTACTTCCATTTATGCCCTTTCTGGCTTCTTTATACAAAGTTGCATCTAGAGAGCAATAAACCATAGTAATGTGATGCTTCCCAGAATTAAGAGAAACCACAGGCAACAGAACAATTAAGGGAAAGCATCTTGGTGGCAGGAAAAAACTGGATGTAGAGGCATCCATCAAGCTTCACAGTTCTGGTGAAACCACAGGAGTAGAACCAGAACTAGAGCTCATACATTTCCATATTCTAGAGTATCTCTATATTTACTTGCTTCTGCTAGGGTAGTTAAAACATAAAAACCTTCTTAACTTTGGTGGATTTGTGTTCATCTATACACATTTTGTAAATAAGGGTTCATATAGCATCTTTTTAACTGGGTTTTTTTGGTTTTTTTTTTTAGGCTATAATTTTTCCAAATTTAAATTGCAAGTTAATGTTTCTTCCTAATGGAACTAAGACAGAACATTTAAAGTAAATAATATCAAATGGGGAAAAGTATCTATTGATTAGAAATCTGTTGTGACACAGATGCCAGGCATGAAATCTCCTACTTCATTGAAAAGGAAATAAATTTAATAGAAAATGTTTAGAAGAAAGAAAGGGACAGACAGATTAAACCTTCATATTCAGAGTCTGAAAATGTATAAATTTTACATAGCAGAAATAGATCAGTTGCCAGAAATATGAAATCATCAGCTACCAAGAAAGAGGAAACTTGAATGCACCTTAAGAATTTTAGTGCTCTGCTCTATTTGTTCAAGACCAGTCTTGCAAGATATGCTTCTGGGAATGGTCCTACTCTTACCAATATCAGTAAAGCAGCCAATTGCTGTAGGACTCAGATCTTAGGAAGGAGTTCTTTGATCGAGAAGTTTGAGACGTTTTTAAGAGATCAAAGTGGACCATCTGTGTGAGGTGCATTTTGAATCAAAATGCCCTAATTCTCCTTTTGATAACAAAAAGAAAAGGCAGGATGAAGTGTGGAGGTGAAGAAAAAAGAAAACAGGGTACTTCATATTTCTAGAAAGAACATCTGCTTCCATAGTGACCACTTAACTTCAAACAAGAATGCTGTAAGTCACTCCATGGAAAGATTACATGAAGATGAAATGACAATGAGAACAAAGGTTTGACTTTGATGGCTACATAAATTAAAAAAAAAAAAAAAATCAGTCAAGGAGAATTGGTCTAAATATAATTACAGATTTAATTTCTGATCCATTCAAAAATTGTATCTGGTCATTTGCCTTAACATAGTAATTTACTCTACCTTGTTGATATGTTTTTAAAACAGAGAGAAAAATTTGGATGCTTGGCAAACACAACCAACAAAAATATGCAGGCGAGCTTGAATTTGTAGTGTTCCTTGAAGACATTTATGACAATATGGAAGCCATAATTATGCCAAATATAAATGATACAGTAGTTTGAAATTCTAAAATTTGTTTATCATTTGCAGCATCTGGCTAAAGAGAAATTTCACTAACATACTAAAAATCACATTAATTATTTCTAAAAACTTTGAAGAAAATTATGAAAATTCAAATTTCCTCCTTTCAATGATTAATTATGACCCAGTTAAAACTATGTGCTGTCTGAAATACTGTTTGGTGGTTTGGTTTTTTTTTCCATAAGGATAGCTAATAATCCAGTTTATTTTGAACTCTGTCCATGTATCTGCTTAGCATCAATGTATGTATTCAGGACTGGGGCATGAGCACCTTAGACTCTATCCAAATGTAAAAAGCAATGTAAAAAGCCAAAATCTACAAAGTCCAAAGCCAAGAAACTGGTCATTACAGTGCAAAGTAGCATCTATCATAATTCCTGAAGACTTTAATTCAAACATAATGCATCTGTGGGAGAACCTGACCAAAGGAAAATACAATAAACTCTTCAACCTACCATGCTAATTAATAACACTTAGATGTTTGGAGGTGTGCAGATTCTTGAGGGCAGGACTTTTAACAAATAAACGTACCATATTCTGGAAACTAGTGGAACAGACTTGGCTAAAGCAGACATTTCATCAACCTATTCAGAGAGTAGTGACACATGGATACTGCCTAAAAAAGTATCATAAAATCTCATAAACTCATAAAATCTCTGTTCTGCTTTTTATTTTACATGGAGTAGCCCTGGTGTTGCAGTCAGTGTTTGCTCAGCCAGTAATGCTACTTTGGCACTAAATTATGCTAATCTGTTTCTGGAAATGTGGACCAGACTATTATGTGCCACATCCTGCCCTTTGTAGAAACACAAAAGTAAGCAAGCAAATTAGGTGATGACGGGCCCATCCACAGGCAGGCTGGTCAATAACTGTGTAACCCTCCACTGTAATTCTCCTTTTCATTCCATCTCAGGAGCAAACTTTAGTGTCACTGCAAGTTAAAAAAAAACAAAAACAAAAACAAAACAAAAAAAAACCTTATGTTTAGGGAGGAGATATTTATCTGAAAATTGTTCTTACTAATTCTGCATTGTTGCCATAGTATGTCAGCTCATTGCAAGTAGTTGTCCCTTGCAATGGTATTAGCCTTGATCACTACAAATAAGGACTTGGTCACTCCAGAAAAACTTGATAAACATCCTGAGCCCTTGACAGTTGGTGGGGGACAAGGGAAAATCTGGCCTGAAACTTCAAACAAGGAAAGAATATTTGAACACTGATAAGTAATAACTTATTATTAGTTATATTAATTAATATTTTTTATCTATGATACCCCTGGTATTAGTTTTCATATCAAGGTAGTACTTCCTGTTTGTGCCAGTGTTCATAGGTGATCAGCTTCTCTGTTGATGCATACTACTAGGTGGCCCTTGAACTATACTGCAAAAAATGCAAGGATATTGGTAGGATCTGACTTTCATAGAGATGCTCTACTGAACTCTGTGATATATTCTTGAGTATGTGCATGTACAAAAGCTGTGAGCAAAATAAGAGGGTAACAGTAATGTGAAGCTTATGACAACTTGACATTTTCTGGCTGAAAATAAACTATAGTATTCAAAGACAAAGTTAAAACAGATTCCAAACAAAATGTGTTAAATTAGGAATATGGATTCTCTGCACTATGTTTTTTTCCAAATATTAGCAGTGCTTGCTTGTTTTTTGTAGCTTTTGTTCATTCTTATGAAATGTGAGTGTTGAACTCACATGAATATAATGGATTTTCATCAGACTACCTTTGACCAACAGTATATGTGATTTTGCACCTTCTTACCTGAGAGGTCAGCATTAATGGTCTCTGGATACAGTTTTATGTAAGTTCTCCATTTTATATTATGTATAAAGTCCATGTGCTGTAGAAAGCATAAACTATCCATACGATGCAGCATATGTTCATGGACAGGAATTCAATTAAGATAATAAAGGAGCCATCTAATTTGATTACGTTGCAGTTTACATTTATGCTAAGGCCAAGGAAGAAACTGCAAAGATGATACCTGCTTAAAAGGACCCAGGAGATCAGGCAAAACTTTGACAGGAGAAATCAGAATTGTGCAGTCCAGTGAAGAACTAAACTACTGGGAGTAATAATATGGGCTGATGCACCCAGTATAGCAGTAATGCCCTCCGAGAAGGGTAGGAAATAATTCAGTTCCTCCAGGCTGCACAGAAGCTAAATACAGAATGACAAGAAATAGTAGCAGTACTCATTATGTCTGATTGCTAATTACCCCTTTGAATGATTCAGTTATGCCTGCTACTAGATAATTAGTTTAGTAATTTATGGATGCAGCACAAACTAGTATTTTAATTTTCACTGCACAGTTTTCACAACACCTACAGTTCAGATAATACCTCCCTTTTTATTCAATTTCAAATTGCTTTTTTGATAGCAAATGGAGGGGAAAAAAAAACAGGCAATTTTTTCAATTTTCTAGCATAGCTTTAAGGCTAAATTATGTATTTTTATGTAATTTTATTCAAATGTAAACTAAGTAAATGTAGAAAACAACTTTACCTGAGCTCATAAGATGGTTTCTTTATAGAACTGGAACTGATCCTGTAAACAGTTGCACAGAAATATATACTGTAGTAAAGTTGTCTCTGCTCAGACTGGAATATAACTACTCCTGTGTGTGACTGTTTCCAGGATTAGACCCTTGGGATAAAGTAAGTTTAGAATTTAGCTCTTGCTGTTTTGGTTTTTTTGGGTTTTTTTTGTTTGTTGGTTGTTTTTTTGGTTTTTTTTTTTTTTTTTTTGGTAATTGTGCAGATATTTCTGTATAAGGAACATTCTGACTGCAGTAGTTGACATTTAGACTGTTGCTTGTAGTGTATTCGTTGGTGGGATTTAAAAGGTTTAAGAGTTTTCAGGAACGGCTTTATATCCCTTATGAAAGCAACTACTCTTTAGTTCTCTCAAGCATGAAACTTAATTCTAAAAGATATTAAGACAGATATGTCTGGTAATTTGTAAGCTGTGTTGTTTTTCCAATAAATCTACCACATGTTGATTTGGACTGTCAGTGGAAGGTGCAGATCTGAGTACCACTGAGGATCAAGGTCATATTTTATTTGTAAAATATTTTGAGCTTCAATCTCCCTTTGCTGGCTTAACCAAAATTGTTTTCTTTTGTGTCCCTTCTTATAAACAGACCTACAGGTGTTTTGTATTCACACCACCACTTATTATTCATAAGTTTATTTTGGTCATATTTCAAAAAGTATAATGAAGTCTTCCATATAGACAGGATACAGAATGATGCTTTTTTGTTTTGGTTTTTAAATTTTTTATCTTATTTTAAATAAAATGTATTTTTATATATTCTATATTATATATATTCTACATATAAATATTCTATATTTATATATGTCCATATTCTTTTACCCTGTGTCTTTGGAGACACATACTCTGGCAGTGCCTAAGGACTAGTTAAAATGAGGCTATCTTGTGTGGAACAGTTCATAAATAAGAAGCTTATCCAAGACACTTTCAGTCTAAATAGACTAGGTAAATAGAAGATTTGTTTTCAAGTGTGGAAGGGGCAGCAACTGTGTAGTAGAGACTCTGTACAACTTGTCCAACCAGGTATAACACAGCAGTAGCAAAGGTTGTGTGAATAACATGGCATGTGCAGAAAATATAGAAAGTGAGCAAACAGCAAATCAAAAGAGCAAAGAAATTCTATTCAAAGCCACATATGGCTTTGCATGGCTGAAATCTCAGCTTTTTCAGAGATCTCAGCAATTTTTGGTTGCTGTTCTTCCCTCTCCTGCTGCAGTTATGTTAGCTGTAACTAAACTACTGCTGCTGCTTCACTTCAGCAGCCACAGATTTTCCTGCTTTTCCTCCTGTATATCTCTCTTTTTTTCAAGTTACCATTTTTATTTCTCTACCAAGAGAACCAGACTGAACCAAGGAAGTTTTCTCTTACATTTCCTGCTGGTATCTAGGGAACAGGTGTATAGCCAAGTGAATGTTGGGTCTGCAGAATGCACATCTTCTTTTTCTATTTCAATTGCTTTTTGTCATACTTTGGATGCAGATTTCAGGGCCAACTCTCTTCTTTTGAGGAGCACCTTTCTGTACAGAGAAATGGTGATTAAC
The DNA here is from genome assembly GCF_036169615.1 of Heliangelus exortis. Lineage (NCBI taxonomy): Eukaryota > Metazoa > Chordata > Aves > Apodiformes > Trochilidae > Heliangelus > Heliangelus exortis. Next base: position 123,891,529 of record NC_092423.1, read on the forward strand.
CTTCAGAGACAATTTGGAAATAACATCCTTGAACTTGACCTGAAAGGTCCTACTTCTCAAAGAGGGGACTTCTTTTGAGAGTTTTCTTCCCATGGTGCCTAAGGAACCAAACACAAGGCCATGGCAGAGTCTCAAGCACAGCTACAAAATATTCATGGCTATGTGCAAAATATTTGACAATATGTGCACTGCTGTGTTGTGTCCTTTTCCAACCAGCATCTCATCACTTGGTGCAGTCTGCAAGTAACATAAGGCAGGCATAGCTTGCACATAGCTGCCTCATTTTGGGAAGGGTAGGGAAGAGAGGGGAAAGGAAGGAAGTTTAGCCAGATGAAGTAAAGCTGAGCAGTGCCTCTCATCTTAAAGGTCAGAATGAAAGCCTTGGCAGTCTGTAATTTTAGTACAGCTCCAGCCAGCAATTCTTCGAGCATGGGGTAGAGTTTTTAAAAAACATGTGCCCACACAGGATTTGTCAACAAATTATTTGGATTTTTTGTACAGAGTGTATTCTTTGTTAAGCTGGGATATTTAACCCCTCTAAGTTTCTGCTTCTTATTTCTGCTTTGCCATAGCCTGTGTGTCTCATAAAGCTATACTATTCTCTGCCTCAGTTTTCCTTGTTGCTAACTGCTCAATTATGTACAAAAAGTGTGATAATAAACAAATGAACCTTATGTCAAACTCTTTTGTACTATCTGTCCTTTTATCTGTTGTGTGAGTCTCTTTCCTCACCTCTGCTTTATAGTAGGAAAGTTTACTTGTTGTATCATGTTTTGGTCCCAGAGGTTCAAAGCTTTGTGGGAGGTGAAGAGCTCAGAAAGAGATTACTGAAATGAGAGGAAATTAGTGCCAAGAAACTGAGTGGTTTATATTTATTGATTTCATGTAAGAAACAAAATAATTTGAATTGAGACTTTGAGACAACCTATGCAACTGAAAAACTTGACAGGAAAGTTGCATCATTCAGCTTTCACATTCACATTTATCAGTCTAAAAGCTGGACCAGTAGGTTACGATTTTGTCAGCACAAGATCATTTTTATTCAAAAATGTGTGCAGTTGTTGTGTCTTTCCTATTAAGTTTAGCATCTCTAGAGTTCACATTCTAACTAAAGAAGTCTGTACTGAACACTGGATTATGACAAGCCTCTTTGCAGAAGTAATTATGTGATTTTCTTGTTCAGGGATAGCAACTAAAATGCTTGGAATATCAAAGGAAGCATAAAAGTGTGTTCAAAATGATCACATTACCATTCCAAGCACATTAACACTGTTACTGACAAATTCGTTGGGACTAGTAGGGAAATATTTAGATTATCAAAATGAGTTTTTCCTTATGGGCAGCAGTGCAGATCGTTTGTAGGTACTGTATTACACAGAAAAATATTTGGTTTTATGAGTTTATCAAGCTTGCTTTATTCATGTGATTTTGTTTTCACTACAATTCGATAACAAAATGTCTGTGGATTGTACTTTCAGCAAGATTTCTGTCCTCTTCTTGATGTTTACCAGCACTGGATCAGTGTTCTAAAGGGCAACTCTGACAGCACTATTTCTGTGAACATGAGGCTCATGTTTATTATAGAATAAAACTGCAACCTTTATGACCAACGGTCTGACTGTTGAAATATATATTCTCTGACCCATTTAATAAATGGTTCCCTACAGACTGAATGTAGTGACTCTTCTCCATTACCAGTTACACAAAGAGGAGGCTGTTCCTGTAAGTTAAGCTCTCTCTCAGCATCAGCTTGACCTTTCCAACTTTCTTTGGAACGACAGTTTAAGTTCTTTCTACCTGGCAGAGATTTCCACATCCAAGATCATAACAGCCCATCTGTCTGCTCCTTCTGTTAGCTGTCTGCTGCTAGCGATGAATATTGCATGAGAATAAATATATATACAAGTAGTTCAATTGGAATTTTCCTTATTGGTGCCACATTGCTAGATGAAAACACCCAAATAACTTGTCACAAAACTACGTCCATTGCATATTTTCTGCAATGGGGAGAGAGAACGTAAAGCAACTAGGGCCAGTTCTGTATTCTGAGGATTCTGTGGGCAAAACATCTCGGGAAATGTGACACAAGTAGATTTAGATTGGACATAAGTAAGAAGTTTTTTACAACTGGGGTGGTGAGACACTGGAACAGATTGCCCAGAGGAGTTTTGGATGTCACAGGACTGAACTTGGTCAAGGTCAGGTTGGATGGAGCTTTGAGCAACCTGGCAGAGTGGAAGCTGACCCTGCCCATGACAAAGAGAGTTGGACTATATGATCTTCAAAGCTGCCTTCTAATATAAAGCATTTTGTGATTCTGTAATTCTATATTGATGCTCCTTCCCTTTAGTAGCACCTTAGAAAATTTTGATGAGCAATGAAATTTAGAGCATCCATAATATTCAAGTCAAACTGGTGCACAGAAACTTCAGGTGATAGAATGTCAAAACTTTTAAAGATGCTTCCATAATCCTGACTCATACCTAAGGGTGCTGCTGATGCAGAACCATAATAGAAATGGTTTTTTCCACAAAAAGAAAAACATAGAAACTGGTGAACTGTGATTTTCAGGGCTACAGTCTTCTTTTTAAAGAAGACTCTTTATAAGCTTGGTAACCCTTTTTTTTATTATGAGACAGTGTTTTGTTTGCTGGAATTTCAGCTAGAAAAAAAAAATGTGTTGGAGAATAATCATAACGACTCTTGAATTCATAATTCCAGGCTGGATAACTACACCTGCCAGAAGAGTGGCTATATATCCTAGTGGTTAATCCTGTCTTCAGAGGTGTTTTCTTATAATTAACTAAAAGCAGAGTTTTGATCTAAATTGAACTGTAGGGAGCTAGTGTGGTATTATTACAATTCTGTCAGCTGATTCGAGTGCACTGTAGCTCGATCAGCTGGAGTTGAGTGACTTAGGTACCCAGTGCTGCCTGTTCTGGACATGTTCCAAAGATAAAATTTCATAGACAACCACCATACTTTGAGTCATTTGTTAACCACATTGAGTCATTTAGAGATGGGTGACTCACCATACCAACACATAGACAGTCAAACACCAGAGAAATGGATAACCATGTGCATATCACATCAATTCTGTCATTATGAGGAATAAATTGTAATATCTAGGTTAGAAGTCAGTGTAACCAGACTAATAATGAGTCTTTGATTTGTCTGTATTTCTATGGATTCGAGAATTAATTATTACTCTGCAATATAATTCTGTAGCCTACAACTTATATGATTGTGTGTATTAACACCTGCCCTTGAGGCTTGGTTGTAATTTGGATAGATGATTGACTATGTCTATACCCTTACACTGGCCTTGTGCACTCCTGTAAGTGTGGGTTTGCCTCATGGTGTCAGTTTTGTGAGAACTCTTGATCATAGCCATGTTAGCATAGAAATAAACACCACTTACCCTTTCACTTGATCTAAGCTCTCTTTTTCCACTGTGCTCTCAGTACCTTCTGACAGGGAATTATAGGAGTAGGAGTGCTGAAGCACAAAGGAATTGGTTGTTTTCTAATTTGTCTGCTTATGTTATCCGACAGTAAAATCAAGTAAAAAAGCTTTCTCAAGACTATTTTGTTGGGCTAATATAGGCACAGCCTTGCAAGACAAAGAGAAAAGCTTTTTAGAATGTGGGATGGGATTTTTTTTCTACTGCAGTTTTGTGCTGAAACTAATTTGTAAATCCTGTTTTCGAAGTCATATAGCTCTGGGATAGATCTAAAGGGTGGCCCTAAATTGGTGGCTGCTTCTAAAAAAAATGCAAATCAAACAGGAAAAACAGCTACATATAGTTTTCAGCATTCTATGTTTTTATCATTTGTTATGCTTATAGTAGGAAATTTCATAGTAATAGGTAGCAAAGTGGGTGATTCTCAGTAACCTGTGCTGAACTACTAATGGTTTTATTTTTTGGCAGTGACCCAATCAGATGAACATTGCCAGGAATTATGTAAACTATCCTAATGTGTCAGACAGCATACAAAATAGCTAGATTGAAAATGTTTTCAGCTATATTCTTAGGAAAAGCCTTCGTATTGATATTCTATCGTCTTTTAGCTGTGGAAGAAAAATCCCTAATTTTCTGGCCATTAAACTTTTTGCCATGGACTTTTAGTGATGAGAAATTCTTTCACAATCAGAAATTCTACCGATTTTCAATATCCTCCTGTTGAGTTTAGATGCAACCACTGTAATCTAAGGCCAGTAAAGGGCAGTAAAGGCATTAAAGTGATCCTGGATTGTCATATGGCTGCTAGAGCAAGAAGGAAAAAGACTGTAATGAGAGAGGAGTGTGACCCTCTGGCATCAGAAAGCCTCTGGGGACCATTGCCATGTGTTTTGTTGTTGACTTGCTGTTGCTTTGTGGATAATTAGCCTGAGGAGAGGGCTCTCCAAGGATTACAACTTGGACCCTTGTACTGCTTCCCTTGCTGTTGTGATTTCCCACCGGCATGCAGCAGTGGCAGCAGAACTGCCTTTGTGGTCCTACTGAACACTTGGAGAGCTCTCACTCCAGGAACTTATCAAGGAGCAGGAGAAACCAATTAGGCTGAAAGATCGGGGTCTGAGGAGGAAACAGGTCAGAGATGAAAATAAAAGTGAGGTGTAAGAAAAAATTGCAATGTTCTGTGTAACCCTGCAGAACAGGGATGCATCACCTTCAGAGGCCTAAGATGCTCACTTACATCTCTTCAAAACTGAACTAATGTACATGCCCTCTTTATTCACCTAAATGATTCTCTTCATGATCTCAGAAGACTGCATTTGCAGTCCCTTTGTTCCATAATACACTGAATGCAGTTGAAAATAGCTGATAACAAGGAACTGTTGAGATCAGGGCTACAAATGCATTTTTAGGCTCTCCAGTGGATACTGGAGTCATCCAGCTTCTCCTGCTCTCTCAGCTCTTCTTGGAAATGAGACAGGTCTGCTTCAGTAAGTGTTTCAGGATCATGTAAAAAGCAATGAAAAGGAACGCATGAAATTAATTGATTCTCTTACATACATAACAATACATCTTCTGCATATCATGTAATCTCTGAGTGGTAAAAAAGATGGTTTCAACTTTTACTGAAATATTTTATTTTCTACTCATGATTCTTAAGGGTATTTGTTTTCATTTTCAATTACTCTAAGAATGTAAAGTAGAATAATTTCTTTATGTGATGAATATTTCAAACTTGCTTTTGTTCAAGCTAGATTATTCTTCATTATATTTTTACTTGTAGCACTATCTCTACAATATTCATTTAATTTAGATCAGTGAATACAAGTTATTTATTATTTCAAACAAAGTCTCTTAGCAAGTCAGCCTGTCAGTAGACCAGCCTTTAAAGAAAAATGAAAGGTACAGTGGAATGAGAATCAACATTTATCTTTCTTACATATTTATTGCAGAGTTTATAGCCAGTGATATTTGTGTATGTCTGTGTGTGTGTGAGAGAGAGACAGAGAAGTGCAGTGCAGTGACATTTTGTTAAACACATTTAAAAACATACAATAAACAGAACAGCTTGGAACAGGATCAGGGGTTGAACTTGATGATCTCAGAGGTCCTTTCCAACCTGTCTGATTCTGTGAATTTAAGTAATCTGGAATTACTTTGAATAACCAAGAATTAGAGCAAATTCAGCTGGTAACATATTTTGATCTGACATTTGATTTTGGGAATTAGGAGTGTTAGTTCCCACATCCTCTGCATCCCACACCCCTTGTGTAAGAGAGTGAAAAGAGAGCACTAGCAAAAAAAGGAAATGTAAAAAATAAGGAAAGGAAAAGGGCAGTAAAGTCACTGTTTATTTCACGGTTAAGGTTGTGTAAGCAAGCAATAGAATAAAGGAACTTGAATCAAAGTTAAAGATCACTAGCCTGCAGAGAGATCAGCTAGCCAGACAGGCTGCTGTCAGTCACCTAGAGCATACCTAGACAACAGCTAGGGGTTTTACACTAGATTTAAAATCCTTGTCCTCTGAAGCCCAAGTGGAGGATATGCTCCCAGCTCTAGTTATGTATAGTCCTTCTGTTGAGGACTGAGGGCATTTGGGGTACAGGTTTTATACCACGTGATGTGGTATATCAAGTGAAGATGTGCTTGGTGTGATCCTGTGTCCTGGGTGCTAATCTTAATTGTGCTTGTGGCTGGAAATGTCAATGCGGTGATTCTTAAAAGCAGAGGTCTGTACTGCCCCAGGTTTAAGATTCATTTTTGTTCAATAATTGTAGTTCTTATTCTGTTGTATAGAGGGGGAGGGATTTAATGACCCAGTGGAACCACTGAAACTGTGTTTTATGCAGTAAGTGGTTCTCTGTGTTTTCTAATACAGACAGTAGAAAAAAACCTGGTGAACTATGGATATCAGTGATTCCATCCACCTGAGCTAATTATACTCAGACAAAAAATGCAAGGCTGTCTCTTTCCAGCCAGCATCAAGTCCAGTGGATTTCCATATTTCCTAAAATATGTTAGAAGATTGTTGTTACAGACTTTCTACTTATTCATTAGCAAATTAATTAAATGTTTGAAACTCCTGTGAACAGAGATTTTTTCATCTGATCTGACTGATGGTCAGTGTAGCTGACATCCAGTTTCCAGTGGCATAGGGTGACATACAAAAAATGGATTCACATCAAATGGTTCTCTACAGAAATGCAGGATTTTGCCTGTGTAGGTGCATTTAATCATACATTTTTTATTTATTTCTGAAGGTCCAAAGAAAAGCGGAGTTTAATTTCTGCAAATTATATTCCCAAAGCAAAGACAGGAAGAGATGTTTCTTATTAGAAAAATCTACACACTTGTATTCATCTCAAAATATTGATTAAATATAAAATGTAGGCATAACATTATTTGTAGCAGGGCTCTTCTTTAGGTATTGATTACTGCACATTAACTGCCAGTTTCTAAGCCAATACCAATGGGACATTTATAATGTTAAGTTGTCAAGCAGCTCTTGAATTTAACTGTTGACACTGTAGAAAAACATGTACATGGATAAAATGCTAACTGATTATTTCTAACAGCGTTATAGCTGGTAATGGAAAGGTGTCCACCTATAGCACCCTACCGAAAGGAGAACTTTAAGTTTTATATCTTATTCTGTGGTTTTGTCTCCAGCTTAAGACAAGGTTTTGAGAATTTGCCCTGCTTATTTCTTTTGCCTACAATTCTTTGGATGTTAAATCAAAAGTATTTCAGACTTTGTCAGAGTTAAAGACATTCTCAGTTAATATGTCTAACTTTGTAGGCATTTCTAACTTTCTAATATACCTTCTGATTGATTGCTGAATGCATCTATTCACACATATTAAAAAACAACAACAAAAAAAACCCAACAATTCACACACATGAGCACAGGACTTCCTGCTTTAGTCACTAAAATTTAATCATCTAGAACAGGCCAATGGGAAAAAATAAAACAAACAAACAAACAAACCCCAAATAACAAACAATTACTTTCATTCCGTATGCAGGAAAACCAACCTTGACCACGTGACCTTATGACCTAATATAAAAAGTAAATAAAATACATATGTTCTAAAATACTTCTGGAGATTTTAAGACAATTTATAATTACTGTGGTTTGTCTTCTGATTTTTTGACTATTTTTGTGGTTTTGATATTTTAACTGTATCATATTGAGGCAGAGTCTGAACATAATGGTTAAAAGTCAGCATTAATCTCTTCAAAGATTACTGTTATTTCCAACTTAAAGCAAAGATTTCTTTAAAGATACTTTTAAAATATACATTAAATTAATATCAAATGTATATTTTTATATTAGTAGTGAAATAGAATATTTTCCTTTACTGTGCTATTCAGATAAACTTGTTCTGGAGAGTTTGAAGGTTGTCTCCTGGTCATTAATACATGCTAGTTGTAGAGGTAGCTAAACTACTCTGCCATTTTTTCCATCACTGAAGTTGGGCAACATGTCATCCTTCTGCATGTAGAGATCCATTACACAAAATGTCAGCCTGGGACTTAGGTTGCATTTTGTTCCATTGAAGTTTATAAATAGCTGAGTCTTTATAAATGGAGTAATTTTCGTTACATCTCAGTTCTTCTTAGCAGAACATGTTTACCAAAATGGAAAGTAAAATATGTCAAATATTAGCTGAACTCACAGTTGCAATATTCTTACCATTTGCTTTTCCCTGAAGTCTCAGATGTGATGGTTATGAGTAACTGTGAAAATAAAATGTACTAGCTTTTTTTTTTTTATGCGACTTTCCTTTTTTTATTCTAATTAACCCTTCTCTAAGGTGACTACCTTGTCAAAAGGTAAAAACAGAGAAAAATTTATAGTCTTTCAAATAGATCCTACCATAGACTGGAAAAAGCTTATATTTCAATATGGCCGTTCTAAAGACTTTATAATATCAGGACTCTGCAATGGAATGCAAATCAATCTCTCTCATATATTTTTATGGAAACAGGACTGCATGTCTGTGTCTGCCCAGCTGGTCTGTTGACCCAGGTGAATCTCCACTATGTAGCTGCACTTGAGGTGCAAGGTGTTAGAAGGTGAAAGGTGTTAGAAAGGCAAAATGTTTTTCTTCTCTCCCATGTGTCAGTTGCTCTCTCTTATCATCAGCTTTTCCAGGATTTCTCTGAGCAATTCAAGCCAATAAACTGTCAGTTTTCTGGTTCACCCAATGGGACACAATGGTTATCCTTATGATCAAAGAAAGGTATGTTCCTCCTTAGTGTGCTTGTCCTCAGGACGTTCTCAGCTTTCTCATCCTGGTTTTGATTCTTATAGAGGCATTTTATAAGCGTGTTCATCAAAACGTGGCCATTTTGGAAGCCATTTCTATGTCCAGACTAGTGACAAGAATAGTGGTGTTCTGCCAGAAGGTCTCTGGCAGGGCTCTCTAGAATATCTAATAATATCCCACAGTCCACTGGTGCTCCTTACTTTTCCTGGAATGCAGAGCTCCATGGGAGCCTGCTCAGCAATTTAAAATTAAAACCTGCTGAGGCCATGCAATAAATATGAGCATGACTAGAGAAAACATTAATCAAAAAAATGAGTTTTCATCTCTCTTTTTGAAAGATTTCTTCATGTGTTTGTACTGTTCCATTTTCAAGTGTTATGGTGGTTCTGGATTTTTCCACATGATTCTTGGAGAGATTAATCCTGAATAGAAAAAAGAATGTATAGTAAAACCTGCTGAAAGTAAACAATCCATCTCAGAAACCTCAGGGCCTCTAGAAGGTTGCTGAGATACCATCATGCCATCTACTACAGAGATTGTGAAAAAGGCCATGAAAAAGCAACTATTTTTCATATGGTAAGAAAAATCTCATTCATAGGAATGGATCAAAAGGTAACCTGCCAATTCCAATTCGTTCATTTAATAAATAAATGAGACATCAGTTGAAAAAAGCTTTGGATTTTAAAAAATGAGGTAGCTGGCAGGTATATAAAATTAGTTGATTTTACTTGCTTTTCATTTCAAAATGAATATTCATAACAGTTGCCACATGAAAATGGAAATTAACTCTATGTGCCACCAAGACAAGGATGAAGCAAAATCTAAGTCCTTCCGCAGGACATAAGTATCAACAGAACAGAATAATTGTTCAGTAAGGGACAAAGGTGATGATCCATTAAATTTTATTACAGATGACTGTAGAATGTCATTCTTTTTGATGTTTGTATATATGTGGTGATGGGAAACTACCGTTTAGTGCCAGTATTTTTGCAACTTAAAAAAAGCAAACAAAAAAAACAAAAAAAAAACCAAACCCACAAATCTCTTCAGCTGCTCAAAAACTCTCTTTCTTGAATTTAATAAATATTATAAATAAAAATGTGCATTTTTGGATGAGTAGTATGAAAAGGTGAGAGTGTTGAGCTAGCAAGAGAGTTTAAAGGGAGGGGAAGAAAAAAAGAAATTAAAAAAGTATTTCTTTCTCCACAGGCTGTTAGAGAAGCAGGGAATGATGGAGTGCGTGTTCAAGAAAAGCATCAAATTGGCAGAATAGAAGCTAATCAGGCAGGAAAGAGAAGATTAGGGATGATTAGGGACCTAGGCAAAAGCTGCTTATGTTGCTGGAGAAGGGGGCTAGAGAGCAGATGTGGCCTATAAATGGCCACTCCTTTAACCCCTAACAGCAGCAAAACTGTAGGTGCACTGTGTGGGAGAGAAGTCCTGATGGTGGGAGTGTGAAACAGCCGTGGGAGGGAAAGCAGCTGAGAGCTACTGGAAGGAGTGGAGGTGGAGGATGATCCAGGACTGTGTGGAGCAGGGATCTTCTTTGAGTAGCACTCCAGAAAAAAGCATCTCTGGCCCAGCTGCCTGTCTTGCCTGTGGCAGAGCCATGCAAAGGCAGCCTGCTGATAAATGCTCTCCTCAGATGCATGAAATAAGGAGTAGGTTGCAAATCTGGGAGGAAGATTCCTCCCTGCCACACTTACTCTGCTAGCAGAAAAGTGTAGTAAACCAGATTCCACATCATGCACCCCACTTTTCTGGCTTGCTGCAGCTTCAGCTTCTTTTCTTTCTCAGGACAGCAGAAGCAGTGTCTGTCCCTGAGGAAGCAAAAATCAGCATTGCCTTGACCTGTCTCACAAAATGACCAGATAGAGAGAAAAAAATACAGATTTGGTGCGAGCTATAAAATGGGAAAGGGTTGAAAAGAGAGCTGTTAGTCTGGAGACAGAGTCATTGCCAAATGAGTAATAGCTCTGCTTTGGGATTGAGAAGAAACGTATGCTTCAGGGGGAACATTTTCACTCTCCTAGGCTAAATATGCCACTCTTTTGCTTAAATCCTTCAAATCAAGTTTAGCTGCACTGTTCACTTTAACAGCTTGTAAGACTATTGATGAAAATATTTTACTAGTCCTTTTATGATTCCATAACACCTCCAGGCATTACATGTGCGGTTTCTATTGTGTCTGTGGTGTGACCTCAGTTATAGGCTGCTTATCACAAAGAAATAGATATTATTAACAATTATGAGATACTAATGTCTGTTTCTTACACATTTTAAATAGATGAATCAAGTGTGGGCTTTTTTTTTTACAATAATATATTATATATACAATATAATAATACATAATATGTATATTATAATAATTTTTGCTGTCATGTATTTTAAAAAACTTCCCTTTGTGTCTTCATTGCAATCAAAGCTACCGTCAACTGAAAAAGCTGCATCTTGGGAATCAGTATTCTTTCTGGTTCTTTCTCAACAAAATTACCTTGGGCTTAAAGATTTCATTGCAACTTTGAATAGTTTTGAAAACTTGCTTATTACAGCTTTAGATTTAGTTGAAAGTAAAGGCAAGAGCACATCTGTTGTGAGTGGGCACAAGTAGTCAGTTTACACTTAGAGATCAGCAAAGAAGTAAGGCATGAGGTAAAGATATAGTTCACAATTTTTTTGTAAGAGCAAATGTTTGTTTCTTCTGAAATTATACTTTGATTGTCTGCCTGTTTAATATACATTATACTCCTGTTTTGTGCCTAATTTTTTCCCCAGTATCTCCTCAAATTGTTATTTCCTTTGATCTTTTTCCGGTATATCAGCAAGATTGCAGTGAATCACCAGTCATCTCACCTTTGGCTTGTGTTCAATAGCCTCCTTTTCCAAGTCTGAAAGTTATTTCATGTTCTTTTCCTTTGCTTCTAATTCAACACACATTGTGTATAATTGCAGGGTAGAGTGATGATTACTCTCCAAAGAATTACAATCAAACTTGGCTTGTTAGTGTATAAAGCTCTGGCTGTTAATCACAATCATTTAAGCAGTAGCTAACCCTCACTAAAACACAGATGGCATGTTGTTAGCATTTCAAGCTACCCAAGCTCAGACATTGTTGATGTATCCCAGGGAGGACTTTGTTATGCTTTTCAGTACTGCTTCTCTTCTGTAACACTGAACAGTATCTGCAGGGTTTGATACTCTCTCAGACACTTAGGATGAGCACATGAATGCTCACTGTACAGCTGTAGCAGCTCGTGCAAATAAAAATGCACAACGTTTTTTCCGCTGAAGAAAATGAAGAATTCAACAGTACAACCCAGAATGAATACAAGAAGGAAGTCTGTGAAAGAAAAAAAGGGAAGCTGCCTTGATTAAAACTAGTAAGTAATCTAAAATATGCACATATTTGACATAAGGAAACCTCAACAAGCTTGATCAGTAATGGCAACTTGAGTCTGAGTTCCATGTTTGCTGGCCAAGAGTTCTAAGGTCTGGTGATTTTCAGCTAGCCATAAGATTGTTAGATAACTATTTTTTCAAGAGCTACTTGAACATAATATAATAAAATAAATAAATAAAACCTCAAATGCTGTATATCTAAGAGTAGAACAAATCATACCATCAGTGCCAAGCCCCTGAGCAAAGATTTTTAATAAGAATGAAGAAATGCTTGATACAACATGACAATCTACTTTATAAAATCCTGTATTTCTTCAAAAACATGTGTTTTGTGAAGGTTTAAAATTACTACATAAAGAAAAGCTGAATTCTTATATTGCAGAAAAGGATTCTCTGAAAAGTCAGGATACGGTGATGTGAGAAAAAGGCATACAGCAAAGATTCTTGCTTCTGTATGGACTCAGTACATGTGTGTGTGTTGTTCTCTCTCCTTTCAACAGCTTCCCTATTAGTAAAATAGAGATTAAAAGTGCCTCATTCAGAAGATACTTTTGGAAATGGAGTTGCAGCTAAAAAAAAAAGTCTTGTTTTAAATAAATTCTATAGAATACAAAAACCCCAAAACAAACTGTTCTCCAATGAAGAACTTATCATTTAACTGGAACTATCTGTGCATGACTTTCCATGAGTAAACGTCAAGTTAAGAGCTCACAGGTCAAGGAATGTGCATTCCAGTGCTGGCAGAGAACTTGAGAATTGGTACCTTATATCTCAGGCTACTGTGAATGCAGTAGTCTTCACTAAGAAGAATGGTAACAGAGTCATCCCTACTTAAATGCTCAGAGATGTATTAGTTCATGGCAGGAGAAGTTTTGTTTTTTAAATTAGTAAGGCTTTTCTCATCACCTTGTACCAAGGTTGTTGTTGGTTTATCTACATAGATGTCATTCCATGGTGATATATGGCATTATCAATCAGAGTTTGGGGAAAAATTATATGATTTGTACATCAGCTTGGTAAGAGGAAACTACTTTCTGCCCATGCTCAGTTTCCTTCTCCCATGTGTATTATTTGTGCATCCTTCCCTGGAGACTACTGCTTAGTTTTAGAGGGCAGATTTGAACTAGCATCTAGATGTAGATGTATCTTCTAGTCACTGACTAGACACACTAAGTAAGTGGCACCTCTGCTACAAGAATGGGAAATTTAAATTTTCATTATTAATTTCTTTAGCACTTAAAATTCCAGAGACATCATTCACTTAGAAGAAAATATCATGAAGCCTAAAATAAATTGGATTTCCACAGAAGTCAGTCTTTGATCTTATTATCCGTTCTTTAAAATATTGTTCATATAATTAAATTCTTTACCACATTATTATTAAAGTATTTTATAAAGACCCATCTGAGTAAATTCTTTGCTAAGATTTCAAGATCGGATGCCATCTTCCACTTCTCTTTGTTTGGATAAATGTGGATTTTCTATAATGAACTTTGTATGGACAGCACTGAAAGAAATCCTGGTGAGCTCTATTGTAGAGGCATTTCGGTTTGCTACGTAGAGAGAAAAACTTGTTTTCATTTTCTTCTGAACTGCTATATATGCAGAAAAACATCATGTATACTGATAAACATTGGTTCCTGGTTTTATATCATATGATACTTCAATGGCAGAGGAATAGGTTAAGAAGTTGTCAGAGGCCTTAATGGCAAAATCCACTTTCCAGCTATGGTACATTTATGGGTCAGGGACTTTGTTTCAATACAGGGAAACAGTACTATATATATAAACATCCTTCTATTGTTTCCCAGAGTTGGTATGCTTTCAGGTTATTCTTTATAGCATTGATCATCAGAAGTACACCTTCATTTGATTTAAAATAAGCTATAGAACCCACATGGTTGTCTATAAAGAATATACTCCATATCCTCTATAGCTGCTTTTCTACTTGAAATAGTTGTTTCTCTGTTGTACTCAATGTTCATCTCGATTTCTTTGATCTGAAATGAGAGGTGGATTGAATATAAAATGATTTTAATCCAGAAGCCTCATACCTTCAGGACAAATGTATGGCTTGCCTGACCTCAGCAGTCAGGGAATTAAAGTTTTGATACAAATTCTGACCATCTTACAACATAGCTTTCTGCATCAAACACCTTGAAATTGAGTTTATTTGTACAGCAGCAAGTTTAATGTCAAGTGCTTGAATGAAAATTCAATTAATTTGTTGCTTCCATTAATTGACCTCCTTTAATTTTCAAACTTTACATGTTTGTTTAATCTTAATACCTTTTGATTTATTCATGAAATGATGCTCTTCTGAGCATTGTAATAATCTCTGTCTATTCAAGCATTTTCAATGTAATATTCTCCGTCCCAAGTTTTTAATGAGGTTTCTTATGTAGGTATTTTTTAAATAAAAATCATGGATGTTTTTTTTTATTATTATTCATTAACTGAATATTAGAAACCATGCCTTGTTAGGAAAATCTCATCAATTTAAGGTTCCAGAGTAGGTCACCAAGTGCCATTCCAATAAAAATGAAATTTGCATGCAATGCTTCATTTGAAGGAGTGCTTGTTTATCTTCTCTGGCATTTATTACAGTGATCAAGCAACTGAAATAATCTGCATATTATGCAAACTAGTTCTTTTCCCAGGAAACTTCTCAGAGTTGTCAGGTTTTTTATGGTAAGAAAAAAAATTAATGCAAAGGCTTATTGTAAGATAGCGTGAGATAAGAGCTGGATCTTGTCACAAGAAATTCTTGTTACTGTCATTGCAGGTGACTAACCTATTCTGGGTAATGAAAGGTTCTGATATTATGAGTTAACTCATAGAAATTTGTGTGTGTGTGTGTGTGTGTGTGTGAGTGTTCTTAGCAGCATGAAGGATTGCTCTGTTTCCTGGTTAATTGGATTATTGCCCATTCTACCGGTGTAACAACAAAGATAACTAAAAGAACTGGAGCTTTAGAAAATGAAGATTTGGCAATGAAGAAAGTTCTTAGCAAAAGAGAGTTTCAGTGGGAAAGGTCAAATCATCTGGGAAAGTAAAGCTAACAGTATCTATCTTTACAGTCAAGAGCATGAAGGTATTGAAGGAAGGAAAGGCTTCCTGTGCAACATATTATTTAAAATCATTGTCTATAAACATACTAAAGGCTCTTTATTTGTGAGTATTTTTTTGAGATATTTTTTCCTACCAGGTGAAATTATTAGCTTTAGCTTTCTAAAAACAAAATTCCCAAGCTTATTGGAAGTAAACTGTTCCCAAATAATGTTTTGGTGTGGATGTTTACATGGTAGAAGGTGTTTTGGGCAAGCTTTTTGGAATAAGGCTTCTTTTTGTAAAGTACTTGCTGCAGAATCCTTTCTATATGAGAAAGGTGAGTCATGGTGAAAAGTCAAATAATGGAGGGAAACTGCAAAGGAACAGGCCTTTACTAGGTAAAAATATACCTTTTAACAAAACACACAATTGACATGGCTTTAATTACAACCTGGGAAGGAGCAACCTCCTTGAATTGCAACTTCAACTAATATTGGAAACACCATTATCTTTCTCTTACTTTATCTGTTTATTCTCCCTGACTCTCTACGGAGAGAGGGAAAGCCCTCTCCAGGGAGCAAGTCTCAGCACTGGAATTGTGCTTCTGATCTGAGCTGGGTAAGGATCTTGGGGAAACCAGCTAGATATTTAAGGTTTAGATATGTGGGTAGGAAGAGCAGGCACATTTCTGCCTGTTGTGAAATATCAGCAGAGACTGAATAGAAAACATTCCTCCTGGAGCTTCATGCTTCTTAAGTTAATAGACAGTTGGCTGTCTATTTCATGAAACCATCTTTTCTCTTTCTTTTTTTCTTTTTTTTTTCTTTGATTTTTTTTCTTTCTTTTTTTCTTTCTTTTTTGTTTTTTTTTTTTTTTTTTGGGGGGGGGGGGTTTTGGTTTTTTTTTAGCATCTTTTACATGACTGAAAGCACAAATTGCATTTTGAAAATAACAAACTGTAAAGTTATTGTCTGTCACTATTGTGCCATCCACCATTCCTTCAACAGTTACAAGCCCGCCTTGTGTCTTACCTGAAATGAGAGAATAAATTTTCCAGTGAAGGTTTTGTCTGTCAAAATAACACTTGTGCAGTGATTAGCACTTTGGGGTGCTGAAATTTAATGGAGTTTTCTGATCTTGCCATAAAATAGCAAATAATCACCGAAGTATGGAAAATAGATCCAGAAGGGATTTGGAGACCGTATAATCTGTTCCCTGCTCTGAAACAAGGCAAAATTATATGTGTCAAATATGATATTTATATATGTGCAACCTTAAAGACCTCCAGTGATGGGAATCCCACAACCTCACAAGACAGATATACTCATAGAATTGGCTGGGTTGGAAGGGACCTCAGAGATCATCAAGTCCAACCCTTCACCCACCGCTGCAGTTGCTAGACTATGGCACTGAGTGCCACATCCAGTCTCTTTTTAAATATCTCCAGGGACGGAGAGTCCACCACTTCACTGGGCAGCCCATTCCAATGCTTGATCACCCTCTCAGTAAAGAAATTCTTTCTAATATCTAACCTAAACTTCCCCTGGCACAACTTAAGTCCATGCCCTCTTGTCTTGTTGAAAGTCGTCTGGGAAAAGAGACCAACCCCCACTTGGCTACACCCTCCTTTCAGGGAGTTGTAGAGAGTGATGAGGTCTCCCCTGAGCCTCCTCTTCTTCAGGCTGAACAGCCCCAGCTCCCTCAGCCTCTCTTCATAGGGTCTGTGCTCGAGTCCTTTCACCAGCCTGGTTGCCCTCCTTTGGACCTGCTCCCGGACCTCGATATCCTTCCTGAACTGAGGGGCCCAGAACTGGACACAGTACTCGAGGTGTGGCCTCACCAGTGCTGAGTACAGGGGGATTAGTGTACATTTACATTATTACATAGACTGAATTACTTAGTGAATTTTAACACAGAGAGGTAGTAATAATTTGTGTATAGTTATGTTTAGGGCTAAGAGATAGTAATGATTGGAGCATGACACAAATGGTATGGAATAAGGGGTGGAATGTCCTGGTTTGGGCCAGGATAAAGGTGATTTTCTGTCTTGTACTTTTGCATTTAGCTAAGTCTCTTTTAAGTAGTTGCACTTGCTGAAATTAACAGCAAGTTTCTCAGTGTGTGCTTCTAGGACTGATAACACTTGATGTTTATAGTTACTTCTAGAGACTGGTGTGCAGAGCCAAGGACACTGATCAGCTCTGAGGAAAACTTTTACCTCCCAGAAGGGATAAAAAGGTCCCACCTGCAGCCCTCCCTTGGGGAGGAATAAACAAGATAGATGCCAGAATTGACCAAACAGAGTATTCCATCCCATATACTTCATCCTCAGTATAAATTTGATGCATCACGAGGGCCAAGCAAGATTTCCTGCTTCCAGCTTCCGGCTGCCTGCCCTTCCTGCTTTTCCTGCTTCCCTTCCTTCACCCGGCATCCTGGAAGGATTCCGTCTGTTTGTCTGCCTGTGCTCCTGATCCGTGCCAGCCCTTATCTGTGTGTTCCTGCCTCCAGTTCCCGACTGCTGCCGACTCCAGGAGTCCAGCCTGGACTTTCCCAGGGCTGCCCTGCAGCCTCGGTGGTGATGTGAGAGCTACTGGGGGGAAGGGGGGAGGAATGTGGTATCCATTTTCTTGTATATTTGTATATATTTAATAATTTTTCCTATTTATCATTCCTGTTTCATTAAAGTTGTGTAGCTTAGTTTCCAACTCATAAGTGTCTCTCCCTTATTCTCTCTCCTTTCTTTATCAGGGAGGAGAGAGAGATTAATAGAGAGCATCTGTTACTTGGTTTAATTGCCGGGCCAGCGTTAAACCGTGACAACTATGCATATTTTACTACTGTTTTTTCCTGCATTCCTTGTCATTTAACCTAACACCTTTGTCTTTTCCACCAGGGATATGGAGAGTAAGTTATTTCCTATCATAGCAGAAACGTTAATGTATTTGAAGCCTGATTATCATCTCACTTGTTGGTCTTCATTTGACTGTGAATTAAGTGCACATAGAACATAAAAAACCCATGGCGCTCAAAACAAATAAAGTTTGTTAGGAGAGGTAAAGAAGTTTGGGCCAGGCAGTATAAAATCAGCAGATGAGTCATTGAAGTTTTCCCTCTGACCTAGCAGACTCCAGAGCCCTGAACTGTGTGGGTTGTTGTTTCACTTGTGCCATTACAATAGAAGGTGTCTGATAGTGCTTTGTGGACTACAGAGGATATCACAGGCATGGTCTCAAGGGCTTTAGAACTAATGTGGATGTTTCCACTTCATTACTTTCAGTGGACCACAGTCTTATCTGTCTACGTTAATGAATGGTTAGCCCTCTGGAAGACAAGCTACTGGTTATATTCTAATGATGACATAATTAAGAACCAGAAATAGACCTCAGTGAGAGAACTGCCTGTAGCCATGACCCACGGGCTCCTTGATTCTATTGTGCACAAATCCAGGATTACTGAAGCACAGAAAGATAAACTGTATGGTATTAGAGAAAGTGTCAGAGTGATAAAAATGACTATAGGTATTTTTTTGGAATACACTCTTGTGCTGCAGTTTGGAAGGGATACAAACTATTGGATGCTGATTTTCCAAGAACACATTCATTTTAAGATCCTGTCTGGAATATAAATTGGAGATCTGTGCAACACTCTGCATCAGTAGCTCTAGCATTAGAAATATTTCCCTGGGATATTCAAGATTATTTTCAGGAGAAATTTTATTGACATATTTTTACAATAGAAAACCAATTAATTATGGTATAGTATAAAAAAACATGGATGGGTTTTTCTGGGAATGAAGTTATGAACAGAGAGCAAGTATTTCTGGATGGTAAAAATGGAGCTGGAAGCAAAATGTTGGTTTGAGATAGGCTTATCAATAAACATTAGAATAATTCTGTGATTTTCAGAATAAATCAGATAACAGGAATAGTACATGAAACAGCTACACTGATTATTAAGTATTTGGTCAGCAAGAAAGCAAACAGAAGGCAACTGTACAGGCTGCACCATAAGTCCTGTATCTTTATTTGCATGACTGTGGCAACCTGCTTGCATCCACTACTGTTTACAAAAAATATGAACCCCAAAACCAGAAAATGTTCCCAGTGTCATGTTGAACCTTGAGACAAAAATTCCCTGTTATGTGGCATCATCATACTTTCATATGCAGTAGACCATAATTAATAGATTGTCTGACATCACATGTATCCATATTCTACATTTCTTGAATGCAGTAATAAAACAGCCATTTAACTGACACTATGGGAAGTCTAAAATATGTTTAGTCTGTAAATTAGTCAGGTCTTTGATTCTGAGATATTTTTTATTATTTCTTTTATGTATCTGCAGCTAGACGTCTGAAATATGTTTTTCTTCTACTCAGAATTTTTTACTTTTCTGCTCTATGTGGAACAAAATGAGCTACTTTTCTCCAATCTTTCTGAATGCTGGGAACCAAAGAATTGAACTGAATATGCGATAAGTTGTGTTAAAATGAATTATGCAGAATAATTACCACAGCTAGTTTTATAATTATGATTAAAAGAGATTTAAATGTCTTCTTAAAAGTAAGCAACAGAAGGTTCCTACCAGAAGTAGCCTTCTAATAAAGGCTGTGGAGAACAGAATGTTACACCAAACTGCCAGTTCCTTTCAGATCCATGTGTAAACTAGACATCCTGACTAGCTATCCCATTAGCTACAAATAACATATTTGCTTTCAATTTGAAATATTTCTTTGTATATTTATACCTCCAATATCATTAATTTAATAGTGTCATGAGAGTAAGTATAGTCATTTCATCTCTCTCTTTAGAAGTTATCAATGTCAACAGCCACATTTTGGGGTTTTTGCTGTAATTTCTGTGTTTGTGTACGATAGGGAACTGTCCAAATAATTTATTGCAGTTCGTGAATTACTGTGGAAGTCCTCCCTCTGCAACTTGAAGTTTGCTGTTTGCAGCTCACTATTTGCTTTTTGAATTGGTCACTGTGGTCACATCATGTTACTGACTATCCCCCAGGTCTCCGAGCAATTTCTGAGCAGGGTGCTGTACACTGCTAGCACAGATCTTTGGAAGAATGCACATCCATATTTATGAAGTTTTTTAGTGGACAATGCTGACCAAAAAAAAAAAAAAAAAAAAAAAAAAAAAAAAAAAAAAAAAAAAAAAAATTTGTTTTTCATCCAGTTTTGGAAGAAAACCAAAAAAAAGCAAAAAACCTCACCTAAAATTATTTATGTATCTTTATAAAATAATAACTTGATTTTTGCAAATTTCTTGCAATTCTAGGATGTCATTATGCTGTAGCTGTTCTGCATTTTCTTTTACTATGCTTATGCCCAGTGCTTTAGGTGCTTGTATGTTTTAACCAAAAAAAAAAAAGTTATTTCACCTTCTTTTTATCCTCCACTACCTTGAGCCAGTTCTTAGACTGAAGCAATTTAGCAAGATCCTGCAGCTTTTACCTAGCATTAGTACCGTCATACTTGGCAGTCCCATTCAAATAAAAGGGATTAGTTGTGCTGTAAACTTTGATTCAGCTTGACTGAAGGTAGCAGAACTGATCTCCTATTTTTTTATGGGAAAGGCAAATTCATCTATGGATGCACTGGATTTAATGATAGCCTATAGAACTCACTATTATCCCTTGCTACTTAAAGGTTGAACCTGGTATTTGCAATATCTATTTGGGAGATGTTTAAAGCAGGGGAGGGTGGTATTGCCAACACCCAGGATAAGTGATTAGGGCACTGTGCAATTATTCTGGCATTAAGTAGTCCACATGATGAAGAGAGAACAGAAAGTTGATTTTTTGGAAGAGGGCTTTAATCCACACCTTGTTGCCCAAAGGACTGGTGGCATCAGTGATATAATTTCAGCTGGTTTCAGTTGCTGGCCCATTCCAGCTTCCCTGTGGTCCCAGCATGAGATAGGCACCTGTGTCTCCTCCAGAGCAGGCACCACTGACAGGTCTAGGTGATTATTTTTTGTGACTGTATGACTGTTTTTGTGACTCATCTGCACTTTTTTAAAATTAATGCATTATAATAGCTCTTCTACAGATTCGCAGACACCATTCTGTTGACTACATATGTAGGTATGTGTGTCCATTACTTCACATTTTTAACACTCCGTTATTCCTATTTTCCCTATCTTTCTGATATAAATAATGAAGCTAGCAGAAGACAATTTTGTTCACTTACTTTTGTGGTATAAAATTATCACAGAAGAAAATCATCCTTTTCTGTGATGATTTCTGTGCTTTGGAGGAATAGCTAAGCAATCATATTTTTATTATCAGGGGATCTATATGTAAATTTGTCACCACTTCAGATACAGAGGCTAAAGCACATCAAGAGTAAGTGGACTTTCTTCCAATAACAGATAAGTAGCTCTATCCAGTTCCTACAAATCTCTTAGGGAGAGAATGAACTCTACTCTTTTCCAATTCCCACTTTCCCAATTCCCACTTTCCTTTAATTGCAAAGTAAGTTTACTAGTAAGAGAGATTATTCTGAAATGGTCAACTTTAATTTTTTGTTACTTTTTCAAGTAACAAAATGAGAAATTCATTAATAGGTACCCCTGCAATCTGAACTGTATATGATTGTTTTATCCAATTCTGTTACAGCTAAAAATGTTGTGAACAGTAAAGTTAAGAAACCAGTAATAATAATTTTGCAAAATATTTTTATGTCATTAAGAATATGAACGTGACTGTCTGGAGTCGGAAGTCAAATTGTGTATTTTTTTTGGTCCCATTAGGTATTTGAAAGTGCAAACTAAAATAGAATTTAAATTACCTCTGCAATAATTCTAATCCACAATATGAAAGTGCAGTTTTCAAAGCAGGGAATGACTGTCCTAATTTATGTGATATAGGCTAGGAGCCCAAGTTGCCTGCCTTATTAGCTGACCCCAGTTATCTCTGAACTCCTTGGACTGCCAGGGAATTCTGTCCAGCTCCTAATAGCTATGCTGGAACATATTTCAAAGAGGTATGGATGAAAAAGGGATGTTTCATTCTATTATACACATCTCAATGTATTCACTCATTTTAGTTTTGATTATTCTGAACTTGTCTTTATTCAGTATTTTCAATTTGTATATGTAGGGAGCTGACTGATGTCTTATGAAAGCAACAGATGTAAAAGGCATATTGCAGATTATTTTCTGTGCTTTGACTCTGTTGCCCATTCTCAGAAAAATTAACTCTAGACCTAGACATGTATTTTCCCTGTTTCTAAACTGTGCAGTAATTCTGTAGTTTGCTGTTCATTCAGTGATGCTACTGATAGAACATGGGATCTAAAGCACCAGTCAAGGCTGTGGTTTTTTTAGGAGAAAGGAATTTGGAGTAATATCAAGTTTTAAGTGAACCTGTTTGGGACCTATCTTCAAAAATCACACCCAGGTGTCTGTAAAACATCTTCCTCTATGGTGAAAGTTTTTCTGATGCTTTCATGAACACATCTTTCTTCCCAATGCTCTAATAGACGATATCTCAGAGTGTCTTGCCAGATCAGTCTCATTCTCTGGTCATATAGATTAAAAATAAAAGTAGAAACTAGAAGTATTTCAGGGACACTGTTTTGTTAGTGCCAGATTTCCAGTTCATTTTTAATTTTATTTTTAATATATTCTTAAAGACTCTTGGAATTCTTGGAATCTAAAAATATTACAAAAATCTGGAAAACAAAACAAAACTACCAAAAAATCAATAAACATTTGAACTGTAAATTCAGCCTCAAACTCTGGGAGGTGCATGCAAGGTATTCGGAAATGTTTAAAGAAACTTTCACTTTTAAATATTTTTTTCATGAACACTTTAAAAAAAAATTGGATTCTTGAAGTTATAATACCTCTTAGTCCCTCTTAGAATAAGGAATTTTAGCCTAAAACATTAATATGAACAAAGTAATTAATTTCATTTCAGAAATATCAAATGTTTCTTGAAGTGATGTTGCACAGTAAATTTTGACCAGATCTGTATATTGAAAACTATTTTATATTCCTCATCTTTGGGTACCAGAAATGGTGGTATCTAGACAAAGATTGAATTAGTATTATTTTTAAGAAATTTGGCCTAACTTCAATCTCTGGAAAATTGAAAATAAAATATTTGTATGTGTTTGAAAATCATATGTGACAATAGAAAAGACCTGGAATAAATTGTTAAGTACAGCTCTCAGTGAGAAGCTCTTGGACCATATCTATTCTGTAGAGAATTGGTATTAGGTGTTAATGCTTGAAGTAACAGTAACCATGCCAGAGAATATTCCAGATATGTGTGATGGGTATATACTTATGAATACTCCTACAAGTGGCAATGGAACTGTAATTAAAACGTTTTTTGGGGTTTTTTTAATAGTTTTTTTTTGGGGGGGGAGGATGGGGACAGGGATGGGGAAGGAATATAGGGAGGGAGGAAGGCAGGGGTCTTGATTGATTTTTTTATTAGTGTTACTTTGTCAAAAATTTGGTTGGTCTGTTGCATTTTCTTTTTGTTGTTGCGTTTGATTGTTGCTTGGTTTCTGTTTGTTTTTTTGTTAGGATGCAAGTTCAGCCTCAGCAGTTGAGAAATTACAGGCTTTTCAGTGTACTCTTTTAATTTACTTTGCCCTGCTTTGGGCTATTGTCATCAGGAAGATTTGGGATTAAATTATTATGGACAGCCTTTTTTCCACAGGATCACTGCTTCATTCAGTTCCCAGGATAGATGATGGAATTTGTTTAATTATCAGTAGCCAACAGCTTTTCTAATTTGTTCAAAAAGTGTCTATTTTGCATTCAAACCATGGAGATAGAATTTTTCGTTTCCTTATGAGCTTTCCTGTGGCCAGTACATTAGCTGAGTTTTCATGCTATGTTGCTGGGGGAAGATATAATTTTATTTTCCTAGGGAAACAGAGTTGCAGAAATATTAAAGATCAGACACATCTATTGCCTTTGAGTCAAATTTTTTAGGCATTTAGGACTAGGTTCTTCAAGATACATAACATTACCCAGAGTTTTGTAAGTTCTAAGAGATGTTGATTTTGCTGATATGTTTGCAGTGGACAAGGACAAAAGTCCATCAGTTTACTATCAAATTAGGACAACCATCAACTTTATTGTATTTGAAATGAGAAGCCATTGAAATAGAGAAATTTGGTTCAAGTACCCCATTTTGCACCACAGACTAATAGGAAAAGGAGGGTGAAATAGATTTTCTGGAATGACATTAATTTTATTCAGAGTGTCTGCAACCTTCTGTTTACATTGCTGGCTCCAGCAAAGAAGAAAAAAATTAAAAAAAACACAAAAGCAAATGATTTTTGTTATAAAACTTGATTCACTCAACCACAGATGCAGACTATGTACTCCATGCAAATGAAGCAGTGGCTTTCATATCTTTATTGCTTTTCAAACTTAGGACTTTGTGTGGATATAATGAATGATTACATATGGGTAATATATCTTACTGTGATGTAAACTGAAGCTTTTGAATCTATTAAAATAACTCTTTTCCTTGGGCAAGGAGAGAATATCCAAGAGTCTCATAGTGAGAGGCATATCTTGTTTTCCCACTCCTGAGAGAAAAATTGCTGCACCTAAAAATGTTTTTTCCTGAATTCAGCTTCTCCTTCCCCTATGCTTTTTAAGCATTTTGATACTCCTCTCATTGAGGATTCTGTTTCCTTTCAAAGTTAGACCCCTAGTGTTTCAAAGCTTGAGTTCAGTAAATCACATCTTTACAGTTACATGCTTGAAATCCAGAGTTTTTTCTGCTGAAATTACACAATGGAAAGCAGAGAAGTCTCTGCTTCATCTGCAGATGGGGTCTGCCAAGTCTCAGCCCGGTCTCATAGATGACACAATGATATCTTTCTACTGTTTAGTAAGAACAGTTGTTGAACCACAGGAAATTCCTTTGCCTGTTAACTCCCTCATTTCTTTGAGTCTCAGGGTGACAGTAAATTGAGGCAAGGGTATGGAAATCTTTAGATAAAGTTTCCAAAGAGAGACCAGAGCTCATAAAGGAAAATTAGAGAAAGAAGATATTAAGTCTGTTGAAAACACGAGGAGAGGTGACAATGAGAGATCAAAAAATTAATCTTACTTCACTTCCAGAAATCCTGTTAAACCAAATATTTTTTTCAAATGTGGTTATATTTCTCTGTATTTATTTTAATTTTTTTATACTTACCAGGCATCATCCTAAGAAAATGAAGGGGAGCCTTGGGTAAAAGGAAACTGCCTGCCTATGACTTTAAAGAGCAGCCTTTTTTTCTTTGTCAGCCCATAGCTGATACTGTGCTCTTCAGGCTACAAAGGGAAAAAGAGCCTAAAATATCAGTTGTGAGAGGCCATAGAGCAATTATGCTTGAACTTACTTCTGCACTGCAGGTACCTTTTTCAGTCAACCAGTTTTCAGTGTTTTCTCTGTCTTATATTCCCTAAATGACATATTTGGCATTATCAGCATTATGCAATCACAATAATTCTCTGAAAACATTAGTTAAAACTTTGGCAGGAAAATAATTCACATGGAACATGGGTGAGTAGTCTGGACAACGGGGAAAGTCATGTAGATATGTTTTCTACTTTTCAGTTTTTCCCTCTCATCTGTCATGAAAGGCAGTGACAGGGAACAGGAAGGCTGTTCGGTGTGCTGAGTGCTGTTAGAAGGGGAAAAATTCCAAAATGAAATGAGCAGTGAGTACAATTCATTGCCCAATTTCAGTCAGAAATTGCTGCCACATGGACTCAGACTTTCTAATGGCTATTCACAATCAGCCATCTGTAATCACCAATTGGTAAGGTGCCTGCAATATTTATTTTGAAATGTTGTATAACCTCACAGCATCTGGAAATACCCACAGTACATACTATGCAACCATAAACTACATAAATGCTGAGGAGGATTCAACAAACCCCTCTATGAAAATTATTTTTTGTTGAGACATGCAGAAGCAAGACCAGAATGGATTCATCCAAGTACAGGTGACACTGTATACATCCTTTTAAAATTTCCCTGTCATTGTGGACTTTCTTATTTTTTGAGAAATAATAAAGAAAACCTTGGTGACAACTTGGGCTAAAAGATGTTTAAAAGCCGTAGAATGTTCTTAAGAGAGATTTTGCATGATGATACAATGGAAAATGTCATTAGGCTGTTTTCCATTCTCATTTAAGTCTTTCTGGTTTGTTTATTTCTCTTTGGCTACATTTCAAATGGAATTCATTTGAGTACTTGTACTTGGTCAGGATTTAAGGCTGAGTCCATGTGTCTATGAAGACATTTTGAGAAAATCTGCTTGTTGTTATGCTGGGATAGAAAATCTCCTTCCCAACAGGTGACATTATGAAAGCAAATTCATTAATGTTTCTGAGTTGATGCCACTTGACAAATTTGGTATGATCACTGAAAAATGGCCAAATATTAAAGCAGCTGCACTTAGCATTATGTAAAATTTATGACATTTTTTCAGTATGTAAATGGAGAGTGAATAAATGTCAAAGCTTTTTAGATGGACACTTTCTAAAAAAACTTTGAATTTTCCCATATACTTTTGTTACAATATCTCAATCCTGTTCAAGGCCAGGCTCGACAGAGCCTTGAGCAACTTGATCTAGTGGAAGGTGTCCCTGTCCATTCAGGGGGGTTGGAACTAGACGATTTTCAAGGTCCCTTCCAGCCTTACCTATTCTATGATTCTATGATTCCTGTCATGTTATGTCTTCTAGCTCTTATCCAAGACAATATTTTACTCCCCAGTTTTTCACATTGCTTTGAGAGGTAGAAAATATTTTTGTTTTAAATTTATTTTTTACATTTATTTTTTTCACTTCAGTCAGCAACAAGTTGAAAAGTCTACTCTCCACAGCTTTCTCCTAGAGTAGATAGATTAAATAGGTGGAATCTGTATTCTCTTTCACCTTTTATGTCACTCAGTTTATTCTATAACTACAGACTAATTAAAGGAGTACCTCAATTTGCAAATTTTTGGTTTCTAAAGATTCTTTTGATCTTACTAGATGGAAAAAATTTATAATACACTTCTTCAATGTTTGTATAGTAAATCCTTTAAAGTGTATATACTTGGGTTAAAAATTATGTACTGAGAGATAGAAGGAGGATGTATATTTGAATTTAGAGGAGCATTAACCAAGCTTATAGTAATTGCTCTATAATCCTTACAGCTGAGTTGTCTGAGAGACCGCTAATATTTCCAATTTCTCAGCAGAATTTTTCTGCTATCTACCTTAAAGATTTAGTGAACTGGTAGTACAGTGGTGGAAAATAACCAAACCAAACCACTGAAAAAAGTCTCAAGTTCTTCCTGAAATGGTAGCTATATAGTTTTTCAGATAGGCGGCATGGAAATAAGCTTTTCTGGTTTTGGACAAGGTTTGGATTATAAAAAATTATGAGTGCACATGGATCTATTTCTTAATTTTTTATTTACTGAAGAATACGATGAAGGCAAAAGCTGTGAAAGTATTTATTATAAAACCAACACAAACACTTATGTCATACTTTTGTTGATGATGCTTTGTGGAAAAGTTTACTATATAATTCACAACAAAATCTGTCAACTAACTTATGATAGTTTTTATAAAGTAGAATTTTTCATACAAACAGGGATACATAAAAAAAGTAAATGTTTTTATAGTATCTATGATACTTTAGGTAGGCAAGTTAGTAGAAATGCCATGGCTCCTCAAACACAATTTAATATAATTAATTCTATAAATGACCATCTGATGACCATTTGATAAGTCACCTTAACTGTAGGTCAAAAGTTACATTGTCAGTAGTAAAAGACATATATCATTGCTTAAATAAATTGGAGTAAACAAATGAACTGAAAATTATCTGAAAGTCTGTCTTAATAAAACCTACATTGTTTTTATACATGTAAAAATAAAACAAAACAGAAAAATAAAATAAGATTAATATAATACAATGCAATGTGGTATGATATGATATAAAAACTTAGTGAATGCAATAAAAAACACTTGAGAAACAATCTCTTTCTCTCTATAAATGGGGCCTGAATTTTTCATAATAACTTCAGTCTTGCACTGCATCTGCTGCTAGCTGCATCAGCCTGTCTTACCAAGAGCACTGAGCAAAGTCCTTTTTTTCCTGAAACTGACACCTATACAAATAGATTATGTCTTCAGCTTTCTTCTCAGTAGCATCAGGAATCCTGTTATTTATAAAATCTTGGCAGATTTAATCATCTCCCTTAAACACAAATGTAATAAGGACATCTCATTTGTTTTAATCATATTCTTTCTTTTTTTAGTCTGTCTAGACTATTTTAGCAACCACAGAGCTGTGCTTTTCTTGTGATGGGTGGCATGCTTATATTTGCAGATGGTTATTTCAGGCTAAGTTTTTTTCTTATGATTAAATATTGATGGAAACTTACTTAGAAATACATTTTTAAATGAGAAGCCTAATAAACCCATTCTATGTACCTACTCAGAATTAAAATAGTAAAAAATAATAAATCTGCACATAAAATGGAAGGAATTATTTTTGCATATTTTACAAAGATAGAACAGTACATCTATGGAAAGATGATTACACTTCCTGTGTTGTAGCAATCACCCCTTAAAATATCAGCTGTTGTTTCTCTTTTATAAATTATTGTTTTCAATTCCTCATTTTTACCATATTTCCCCAAAATAAAATTTACATGGGAAAAAGCATGTGGAAGTTAGTTGTCCTTTAAATCCTCAATATTTGAGGAAAAAGCATAATTTTTAAAAATGCCACTGGTATTAATAACAGTACTTTCTACTTAACACCGCTGTATTTTGTTCTTCCAAGTCCTTCAGTATTTCAGGATTTCAGATCAAGGATATTAGAATATGAATTATTTCTGAATATTTCAAACTTTCCTTCTTCCTAAGCCAAGGATACAACAAAAGACATAGTTTCTGATATTTTGAAGGCATTTATGTTCAGTTCTCATCCTATTTAAGTGTAGGTGGGGAGGTTACAGAGGCAAAAAAACCAAAACAAAATAAGAGAAAAAAATCTTTGTACAGTTTTGTAGTGCTCTAGTAGTCAAGGAATAAATTAAATTGTAGTAGGTTCAGTACAATATATTTTTGAAGCTATTTTGTGTGATATTTAGAACTAAGCCATAATTTCCCAGACTGGTCTTAAACTGAGAAAACAGTATTTTCTCCATTTGGTGAGATCTGCCAGGTTCTGGATTCTTTAAAGAATAGGAATTGCCTGAAGTTTTTATGTGGGAGTTGTCTTTCCAAGTCAAGATGTGGGGGTGAGAAATTATATGCATCCAACATATGAATAGATTGACAGTGTCACAAATAATGTCTTCCCATCTTTTGTATGAAGCATTTTGGAGGAATTTTCTTCATATCCAGAGGCTGAGCTGTGCAGAAACACTTCTAAATGTTTATTCTTTGCAAAGAAATTGTTCTTCTGGAAGAAGTTACTTCAAATCTCTGCTTCAGCTATTGTAACTAGACTGTGCATTATTCATACTTTCATGTAGACTGATCTATCCCTTCATGCTCATGTCAAGCAGTCTGAATCTGTAAGTTACACACCTGAGGATTTATATGTCAGACAGCGACCAGCAAAAGGAGAACAAGATTTTTGACTCTCTCAGACATCTAAGTATATACCTTAATTTTGGTGTTAGTCACAGCATTTCACAGGTCTCTGCTCTACTGCTGCATCAAAGAAAGCAGGAACCAGTGCAGGTCTGCATAATTTGTTGCTGTGTGCATACATTAGAGCTCCTAATTCATTTTGGAATGGTAGTAAAGACCCCAGTTTTCAAAAGAACTTCAGCATTTCAGAATGAGTGGCTTGTCCAGAGGAGAGCATTTTTCAAATATTCAGTGACAGGAAAATGCATCAAATAGTAAGTTTTTAGATTACCAATATATAAAAAAACAGAGATGGCTGCAATTTTCCACTCTTTCTTAAATGCATTTCTTTACACTCACTTTTTATTATACCCTTTAGAGAAGCTGACAGACAGGAAAAGAAATAGCTCAATAAAAACTACTGGAAACATCTCAGGAAATGACTTTTGAGAAATATCTATGTGGTGAAATTTCATCCAGATACTTCTAACCATGACTAACATTTCAGTTGTGCAGGTACTTTTCTATTTCTATAAACTGATAGCACTCAAATTTTCCCTTGTGTAAATATTAAAGATAGGGATGAAAGTCACATAGTGATTAAAGTGAAAGAAATAGGAGAATAGAAACTATTTCCTCAAAAACCATTTCTTCTTAAGGGTCATAGCTCTTTCTGTAATGAAAAAGATAAAAATAGAAAAATGAACAGTAAAAAGCTTTAAACCAGTACCTTTTCTTTTTATTTTTATTTATTTATTTATTTATTTTAAATATCTAGCTAATTTAAAAAGCAAATTCTTATAGAAATTGAAGGTGGTTGAGCTTAATAGATTCAGTTTACAGAGCTGGTTCCTTTCTCCTCAGAATATTACTACTGATCTTCCACTTTGGCTTCTTATTCCACAACATCTGGTAAATTTTTCAAATAATCAGGAGTTGAATAACTTATCAGAACATCTGTAACTATCATGTAATCAGCTTCAGATAAAACATTGCAAGGACTGATAAAAATTATAAAAGGGTATTTTAAGTGACTCAAGGATGATGAGAGTGATGTTACTCAGCTACAGCTTATCCTTAGAATTTAAAACAATTCCAGTGGTGTTTTTTGGTTTTGGGGTTTTTTTTAGTGTTGGAGGTTTTTTTCTTTTTTTTTTTTTTTTTTTTTTTCCCCAAAGTGACTGATGATATATGCAATAATTGAAAAGCAATTCCTTCCTTACATGATAGTTCTCATCACCTACACAAATGAGATAAGTAGGGACTAGTGCTGCACAGCTAGCAAAACAGCTGTACACTTTTGAAAAGGGATAAGATGCTCCTTAGTAGGATTTGCTTTTTTCCCAGAAGGAATATAATAATACATAATCCCATTAGGAGAATAAGTAACAATACTAACAGCAGTCAAAGACCAGATGTTGTATGCAATGTGGTTGGGAAACTGAGACTTCCATGTTGAAAGACCCACGTGGTCCCTGCTGAATATGTTTTACTTTCAAAATAATAAGCTTTGTCAAATAATTGATATTTGTTGACAAGACCATGTGCATGCAGCCTCACATGTATTGAAAATCACATGGACTGAAAATATGAATTTGAGCTGCCAAAACTAATCACTTAAGTGAAATAACACAAGCAGCTTTTTTCTGCAGATTTAATATGCACTTATGCCTGCTTCTCTGGTCTTTTTATATTTCAGCTATCTGTAGCCAAGTTTCATTGGTGTGGATGAGAGCTTCCTGAGCAAATTTGGTGGAACACAGTTAAGGTTAATTGGAAGCAAACAATAATGTTGAACATTCTAAATCAAAATAAATCTAGGGGAACTAGATAGAATTAAAGAATATTTAGAATATTTAATGGTGAAATTCAGGTGCTATCAAAGAGATGTTTGTAACAACTATATTAAGAAGAAAAATCTTTAACCACTGCAAGTTGCTGAATAGCAAAACTTAAAGTGCATCTGATCAGATTCAGTTTGGGGGATACCATAAAAAGAAGATCAAAACCCCTCTCCCTTATATTTACATCCTTTCCTGTCCCAGTTAAGTCAATGAAAGCAGCAATGTGGTTTAAAGCAGAGTTACTTTCATAATGAATCCTTCTAATAATATCACCCATTAGACCAGAGGTTAGACATTATGACAGCAAGAGCTATGGAAAAATCTTTAAAGGATAGAAAATCTGAAGGATAAATTATTCATTGTAAATTATTTGTTCCTACCAGTTTTTACTGAACTCTTGTCAGATACTTTACAGCTCTACAGCATGATGTCAGAGACTGACTATAATCAATAGAATAAATTATTTAAACATAAGATTCATAGGGAGGATCCTTTATGCTCAGATTTGTCCAATCTCCTGTGATATGTGAAAGATAATATGAAATATATTTATCTTAAACATTCTGGATGCTAATGATTTCTATCGAGTTTTCTATAAATTGTATTTGGAGATTGTATTTTTTGGCTTAAAAGAAAATTGTAATCCACCTCATTAAAACTGAGTGTAAATGTTTTCCTTTTCTCCATTTTTTGTCCTGTCCCATACAGAGTGTAAAGAAAAAATAATGTATTGCATACTCAGTAATATTAAAATCCTTCTTTTACAGACTTCAAGAATACTGTTCAGCTGAAAGATCTAGTGCTGTTCCTTCTGAAGCACAATAAAAGGCAAAAATTCAGTTTAAAAAATTGCAGTTAAAATTCTACTACTACTCAGAGTAGTATTTCAGTTGTCACTTGATAAATAACAGCAGATTCACTGCAGATGAGACTTGTCTCCGTGTTTACAAGAGCTCACTCTTTTAGGTACAATATAGAGTAATAGTAAGAAAAAGAAAGGTTTCTGAGGCAAGTAAATTAGCCTGTCACTGAAAAGACCTAGAAGAAGAATACTAAAGCACTGTGACAAACTTTATACCATGTCACTCTTTTAAGGCTGAGAAGGAGGAAAATCTATAGGAAGGACTCAGCAGAATGGAAGAAGCAAAGTAGGCTCCAGTGAGAAATAATGTGAATGACTTGAACAGATTAAGCTAGACATGGGAAAAATTGGGGAATATACAAGACAGGTAAGACTATAAAAATATGACTTTTATGACACAAGAAGTCAGTACAAGAAAAGAAAAAGATATTTTGATCTTACATCTGAATATAAAATATTTTTCTGAGCTGTTGCTTTGCCAGTGGTTAACCAAAACCTGGAATATTCAGCCAGTAACAAATTCTAGAGCATTCCAGTGTACACAGACTGGATCCCATAGGCAAAGTTAATGGATGACATGAAATTATCAGGTGCTGTCCTGAACAATAACTGTTTGTTCAAATAACATACAGATATGTTAACATCAGGTTTTGTAAAGTTTGCATCAAAAAGTCCACATTACTGAGGTTCATTAATATTCAAATAATATTTTAAGAAAAGTGTCTTCAGTAAATTATTATTTCACATTCAATAATAATAAATAATAAATAATAATAAATAATAAAATATCTGAGTAGGTATTATTGCATTTGGGGATCAGATTTCTGCTAGAATAAAATCACAGCTTCACCAAGATTTACTAGTATTCCAGACTAAATTAAAATTTCACTTATATCTACCTGATGCAGAAAAAATAGTTACTACTGAGACTATAAAGACTGAGAAATATTGGTAAAAAGTTTCTTATCCTATTTTAGACTTTTCAAAAAATGGTAAGGAGGGAACAGATAAGACTTCTTGTGTACACATACAATACAGTTTAAAGATAAAAAATAGAATATGTGATACCCACAGTATTTGAACAAATTACTTTTAGCATGTTTCTTAAATTATCTAGCAGATAGCAAAAGAACTGCAGGCTTTGTGATCTCTCATTAACAATGATTACGTTACAGTTAACGTAAGTTTCAGTTAATTGCCATATCTCAGCACAGAACTGAAAAACAAATGGTCAGATATTGATTTAATTTTTTTTCATCAAAAGATAGGTGCCTAGTAAGAATTTGGCTTGAAAATTCCCATAGATTTAACTACAGAGTTAATATCAAATGTTGCCAAAGACTGTATAGAAAGGGTGTTGTAAAGGTAGGACCCTGAAACAGCTTTGCTACAGTGACTGCTATGAGCCAAGACACATTGTGAAGAGACAAGAATGTGCATTCAAATTTTCAAAAGTAGAGAATTAAAGATTAAGGTTTGCATTGTCCCAGAAAATGTCCCAAAAGTCTCCTTGCTTCATAAGGAGAGGATAGAGGTAGAAGAGCTATAAAGATGTCTTTGGATTATTTGTGTTTATTAAATGGCAGAAGCCTGAATTTAGTTTCTAAGGACCTATCTTATGGCTGTGATAGAAAAGGAGCTGAAATCAGACTCAAATACAATACTGTCTTTCATACTCTAAAAAATTATCAGTAGATCCATATTCAAATTTTTTTGAAGCTTTTCTTCATCAGTGTAATTTTCTGCATGGGATTATTGAAGTTTCGGTCATCTATATATAGAGTATACAGGCATCTGTATACTCTGTATACTGTTTACTGTCTGTATACAGACTGTCTGTATAAAGTTCCAGTCATCTACATATAGAGTATACAGACAGGTGCCTGTATACTCTATATATAGATGACTGGAACTTTAATAATCCCATGCAGAAAATTACATTGCAAGATTGTGGACATAACAAATTGTAACGTTTGTCAAGGACAGAGATTTCACATATCTTGTTGAATATCCTCAGCAGTGAGAATATCTCTTGTTTCTTGTCCACCTTTGTAATCTCAAACTTTGATATATACACATGATAGCGAGTGAAAAGTTAGACTAGACTTTCTAGATAGACTAGAAAGGCAATTCAGGTGTTTTGTGGTGAATGATAGCTTGTTACCTTGGGTTCCTGTCTCAGTACATGCTGTATAGGCTAAGGGATAAATCCAAGGCTCTGCAGGGATGTAGCAGTCTACTGTGTTGCCTGCTGATGTGCTTGGCTTTTAAAGATGCAATTCACTCAGGACTGATATATAAATCTAGCCAGGGTAAAAGAATCAGATGGATAAAACAAAAGCACAATTTACCAGTGATTTACTGCATCATTTTAGGAAAGTTACTGGCAGATGTAGAGTCAGCTATCAGGATTTCTTGGGTGTCAACACCAGCTTTATTTCCTGTAAGTCAGATGCACATCATGACCATCTGGAAAAAATCCCCAATACAGACATCTGAGAGGGATATTATGGAGTGAATGCAAGAGCAAATGTGATTTTAATTTGGTTCTGATTATGAAGTTCAAGTATTCTTAAATACCTCTCTCCATTATGCAAAACCAGAAAATTATTTTGATTAAATAATATGGTTGATAAATTGTAAAAAATAGCTATGAATGGGAAATACAGAAAAAAATATGGAGACATTTGCAAACATAAGTCATATGGACAGGAAAAATACAGATATCAATAATTTTCAAAACAAATTCCATGTTTTCTATTAAACCCTATATTTCTTAAACTGTGTAGTGTCATGGAATTTTTTGCGGTGTTTTGCATTCTTTCATTGCATTTATGCAACAACCCACTGAGATGGAATATCATCAGTTTTATTGCCAGTTTCTGAAGACAGAGGACAAAGATGAAATACCAAGTGACTTCCATAACGCCTCTTATCAAGTCTGTACCAGAGCTAGGATTACAACTTCAAAGCTCCTGACTTCTTGTTTGCTATATGGAAGCCTAGATCATGACAGGCCTCAAATCCAATTTCGAACTTATAAAATAATAGGGTACATATAATGGAGCAAAATTCTAGTCAAAATAATGTTACTGAAAGTTTCTTTGGAGGTTTCGGTAGAATAATATTGGCTGAAATAGTCCAACTATGAGTTGCTTATAGCAATTCCACAACTATAAGGATCAGATGCTACCTTAAAATAGCATGAAAAATCTGCCAAAAGAATCTTCTATCCTTTAGAATAATTTAAAAATAAATTTATATCAGCCTAGTTGTGTTTAATGTCATGTGTCTCAGAAAACAGGTTCGTACATAACAGAGAAGATTTGGAGTGATAGTTGTGTTGAGGGAGAAACATCTTACCATCCCATACATATCCTTATTTGACCTGGTTTTAAGGAATGGTTTTAAATTCTAAAGCATTAAAACAATCCACTGATTAAAATTTCAGAAAATGTTGTACTTAGAGCCTGTAAACTGCCTTGAGAACAGAGAAAACCGGTGAAGTCTATTAGGAAGGTTAGAAACACAAAAAAAAAAATGATAGAAGGAGACTGTCTCGCTTTCCAAGGCTCATTTAATCCTTGCTGTGATAAGAAGCTGAAGAGAAAGCAAAAACACAGAGGAAGCAGTGCTGACAAACGAGACCAAGCAGTGTTAGTGAGCACAAGATTAGCTTGAAATGTCATATGCCAGTGAATGCAGCTGATTGTTTTTACACAATACACACTGTCACTAAGTCACCAAGTGAAGAGAAAGACAGCAGTCCTGCACCTTTTACTGACACTATACCTAAAATTGAAGATTGAAACAATCCAGGCCACAAAAACTGTAGAAAGTCAGAAACGGATTAAAAATTATTAAGAAACCATCAGGAATGACTGATGAGAAAAGATTAAAAATATCTTGCTGTATAAATGATAATTCTCAGGAGATGAGATAGCTGGCTACAAATAGATCTGGTCAACACATTGGATGTGAAGGGAAATGTCACCAATTTTTCTTGACCTTTTCTTATAAAAAACATTCTGTGATTCTGTGGTTCTTACGCCCATTTGGATGGGACAAGGTACCACCAGTGTGAGGTAGTGCAGGGCAATAAGAAGCTGAAGCTTCTGTCCACCTGTACAGACCTCAGACCTCCTCCTTCTTCTCACTTCTTGGAGGTGGTCCTGCTCTTGAGACAGTGTGCAGATCTCCTCCTCATCCTTTCAAATATTTAAATAAATAAGCCAAAATAATATACTGAAAGTGTTTTATGGTAGTTGTGTGCATGGCACTATTTTTACTAGTTGTTTTGTTGGTTTTTTTATATAAAAGTGTGTACATTTTCTTCGCCATCCACAAAGAGAATTTCTCTCTTTGAGAAGTGACAATAGGAGATTAAGAGTGATCTGCTAAATAATTTTATTTTTTACTCCTTCGTTTTTTAGAAGATGTAGCACAGCAAGAATTGATGCATTTTGTCATTTATATGGCTCCGGCAAGTCTTGAAAGGACTGTTGTCTGTGTTACAGATATGATGTGTCAACCCCTTCTGAAAAACAGTTGAAAAGAATAATTAAAGTTAAACAGTAAAAAATAAAATAAAAATTAATATAAAGAGTAGGATATCTTGGTGGCCCAAAGCAGAATGACAATCTTTGTCTTCAATGAGGAGTTAAAAATTACATAATATTTTAATATGGCTTTAACCAAACATGTTATTAATTACTTTTTTCTTTACATGTGCGACCTGGATATTAAAGTTATATTTAATTTAATTTAATTTAAATTAAAATTAATTTTATTAAACTTAATTTAAAATATATAAAAATAAAGGATCTTCCAAAATAAAATATATATTATCTGATAGTTTTCTGTGCTCTCTCTTCCCCCTTTCTTTTCCTTCCCCTATGATATATTCAATATTCTTACTTCCAAAAGGTATGTAAAATTTTATATGGCTGATTTTAGCTGAGATAAAATAATTTTTAATGACTACTGATTAAAGGAATTAACATGAATATTGAATTTTCTCTGTAAAATTTTACTACCAATGTAAGATAAATCTGTGCTGCAGGACATTTCACCCACAAGAAGGACATTTCCAAAGTTTAAACACCTTGAATTTGTATGTAACACTACAAAAGTATGGAGAGCACCATGTGTTTTTAGATCAGAGAATGACCATGTGTTATAATGCTGCATTTTGTCTAAGGACTAATACATTGATATTTTTATATTTACCAAAATACTGATGTTCTTCTTGACTCCCAGACATCCTAGCAATTAATTTTTCACAAGCTCTTCTTTTTACTGTAGATTTCACTGTGGAGACAGACTTCATTGTCCAGCCATGATTCTGTTTATGCCTTTCTCTGTCTTTCTTGGAAGTATTTGTAATTATAAAATCCGTACTATACATCTTAATGTGCTAACATTATTTTTGTAAATATACAATACATATATTTGTAAATACACACCATTTAGCATTTAATGGTGCTTAGAAAAAGCTGCCGATGACAGGAATTTTTGTGTTTAGAAATATTTCTCCGCAGAATCTCTTTTGTTATCACCTAGATCTAATAGAGATTGTTGATTATTTCCTGTCTCAGACCCAGACATCATTTCAAATTTAATTTGTATTTTCTGGGGGGAAAAGAGGGTTTTTTTCATTTTTCCTAGCATTTTCTTTGTAGAAATAATAAATACATAGAAGTGTGATCTTACATCTTCTATATAGCTAAAAGATCCTAATTTATTTTGAAAGCATTTGCTTTCTTTAAAGATTTTCATTTTCCTGGTTTCAGTTTTTCCTCAGTAGGCCTTAATTCTTCCTAAAAGTGCTGCGAATAATATTTACTTCATTCAAAAACATAATGCAAATCTTTCCTATCCTCTTTTTAAGAGACTTATCTGAAATTTTAAATATTGTTACAGGTTGACCTCATTCAGCAAAGCAAAATGCATAAAGACAATTTCAGAGACAAACTTTCAGTATTCAGTAGAAATTTTGCTGAGCTGATGAGTTCCAGTCAGTTTTTCAGATGAGAAACAGTTGTGACTAGGAAGATGCTGAAGTGAACTCAAAATCCCTCTAACCATCTTAGGTTCTCAAGCCTCTGCCTATCCCAAATTGTTTTTGAAGTCTGACCAAAAAACAATCCCTTCAAAGACAAATTTTACATTTGCTGTGAAGTCATTTCTAAAATGCATAAGGAGCATTGAGAGCAGAGGCCCAATGAGGATCCCTTCTTCCCCCACTGCCTGAAGAAAGGCCTGGGAGTTACTGGGATGTACTACTGGACAACTTCTTCCTTTTCTTTGCTTCAGGTCTTGTGCTCCCAAT
Source organism: Heliangelus exortis (assembly GCF_036169615.1). Taxonomy (NCBI): domain Eukaryota; kingdom Metazoa; phylum Chordata; class Aves; order Apodiformes; family Trochilidae; genus Heliangelus; species Heliangelus exortis. The sequence continues at coordinate 123,930,379 of NC_092423.1, forward strand.
GTGCATTGAGCCACAGCCCAGCTCTAAAAGGGGTTGATGGCTTCAGTAGTCTGGAGTTAACCAAAGAGCCCTCAGAGGAACACCTATGAAATGGGAGGTGTGGGTTTGGACATTTTATGGACTGAAGATGAGTTTCAAAGCCACAAAGCAATTTTTTTTCATGCTGGTGCTTAACTGAACTTTGTAAGAAAATGCTGGAAAAGTGAAGTAAGTCAGGGTTTAAAACCTGCCACCCTCTTCAGCACTTCAGCACTGAGTTTGTTTGGGCTTAACCTTTGTGTGTGTGCTGGACAATAGGAATCTCATTTTAGTCACTGACATTTTCATTCTTCTTATGTATGTTACAAAGTTTAAAGCAGGTTTGCAAACTTTCTCAGCCCAGATGTCTTATGTACTATTGGAAACAACCTAATTTAAAACTTTTATGTTCAAATATATCAAATCTTAAACTAGATAGTTCTGAGTAGAATAATTAAATCAGCTATAACATAAAACAATGCTGTTTGTAATGACATGCATTGCATAAATAAATATAATTAAAGGTATTGAACAGCTAGATGCTGTTCATAAAGCATTCTTAAAATATATGTTTGTCATATAGAGGATTTTTATTACCAGAGTTATTATTACTGCAGTAATAGGAAATTAGCAAGATACCTTATTGAAAGCTGCAAGGAAATGAGATTATTTTAGATATATTGTTTTCACTATTTGATTTTTTTCTGTGGTTGTATGAGTTACAATGTTTGTGATTTTACTGATAGATCAAAGAAGATAGGCATAATTCAGTATTCACAGATGCAAATTGTAACTGAGGTGTAAAACTTACCATAAGTTCTTTCTTATTGTAATGAAGATCCCATTTATCTTTGATTTTTATGATACATTCACAATGATATTGTACCTCAACAGGAAAGGCAATCAAATCCCAATTATTCACATGATAATAATACACTCACCCTTTGAATACCTGCAGCAGGTCTTCCTGACTGTAAATTTGAATATGAGAGAACTCACCAGAAGACTGCTTTTCTTTGTGTTACAAAAAAATTGTAAATTTGCATGGCAATGAACTAGAAGAGAACATCCAGCGTCCTATTCAAAGCCTATTTAAATTAGTGATAGCAAAAACTGGGGAAAAAAAAAAAAAAAAAAAAAGAAAAAAGATAATTTTTATGACATAAAAAAGGAATAGTTCATTAAATCCCTTTTTAAATGCCTACACAATAGAGGAAATAAAAAGTGTAGTACTCTTGTGTTTTGAAAAAAAATGTGATAGTTTTAATTAAAGTGTGTAATCTTAATGCAAATCCTGTCTGGCAGAGGTTTTCTGTAGATTTTGTCCCCTTGTTATTTTTGTGATTAGTGTGTCAGCTGTTCCCAAATGTACTAGTTGATGTCACATTGTGTTAGAAGCATATAAAAATATACTGAGAGACAGGTCGTGGTCAAAATAATGCAAGTCTGAAGTCGAAGTGAAAGTAGAGAAACAAAAAAGTGACTCACTAAGAATTATACAGCAGGCTAGTGGAAGAGACAAGTCTACCAGCTAAGTCTACTGCTTTCTAGACCAGTGCTTGTGAGACACTACCCCTGTGAGTTTAGTAAAATCACTTCAGCAGAAAAATGTACAGAGATGATATTAAGAAGACAAGAACTATATAAAGACAGACAAAGCTTTATATTTTTTTTTCTGCAGCTTCACAAAATGATCACAATATTGTAAATGTTAAGTTTTCCCAACAGAAGTGGCATTTCTGCTCGAAGTGTTATGCATCTTGGCACCACAGGGGAGACCAATAGTTCCCTGTTCATCAGCTCCTCAAGTGCTTTAACTTTTATCTTTATGCCTAGTTACTCTGCTATGTTACCACTTCAGGTTGGACCACTATGGCTGTTTATGATAACACAGATGTCTTTTTGACTTGTGTAAATACTGGTATATATAAAATGGGCTTATATTGTTGGTTCTCATGTAGTATCAGCAGTCTATGACAACATGGAGCTCAGTGTGCATCATATTTATATTTTTAAGTGGTTTGTTTTCAAACTGTTATGGTACCAAGAGTATTATTATGACTGCTGACAATATTCTGGTTAACATGACTTCGACACACATGATCTGTACAACAATCTAGAAATATAAGTATTGAGTCTGTCATATGATAAAGGTCAGAGGCTTCAGGTTTTCTGTGACTAAATTTCTGCACGCATACAGTAGTTTGTGTTTCCGTGATATATTTAAAATGGATAATCTTGCAAAAAACTGTTTTTTCTTGTTTTATACAGTGTTTTCTCTAAATGTTGTAGTAGTTAGCTGTCACATTCAGCTGTTAAGCAAGTGGAAGCTCTTTGCCAAGCTCCACTGCATGCCTTCTTTTAACAAAGCAGACCATTTGTTAGGACTTGGGAGGACTTCCCACAAGTCTCCATTGTGGGTTCTTACCTGAAGGGTGGGGCTGGATCCTACATGATGGAGAAAGTCAAAGTGCTGATGGCTGTGGCTGGGGCTGTTTTGTTCATCAGGAATTGTGTGAAGTTCAGTAACAGTGGTTTCCATTTTTGTCAGTCTAACTTTACATATGTTGCTATTTATTTAAAATATGAAACTTCAAGTTAGTGACAAGATTAAGGTGTCCAGAATAGAGGTCATTATTCCTTTTTATCTCAAGAAATGAACTGAGCTTTAACTGTGAGTAGTATTCTTTTCTTTCCTGAGCTGTTACTGCAATATGATCAAAAGGATGAACAGGTTAAAAAATAGTAACATCATTCTTAGCTGTACGAGATGGCCTATATTTGACTGCTGTCTAAATGACCTCTTTCTTACAAAATAAGTTTTCATTATTAGATGTCTGCATATTTTTGACATTTCTGTTCTCTAATATAGCAAAAGAAAAGCCAGCAGCCTCATGGGACAATTTCTTTCATTTCAGCTCCATCTAAGAAAAATATATAAGTAGAGAGACCTGCTGGCAGGTGAAATTTACATACATATTAGCAAAATGAGGTGCACTTCAGAAGTGGGAAGATAGATGAACACAAAAAGCGGGTTTTTTCTTTTTCCAAACCTTTCTCTGGAATATTGTAAATATTTCCACTTACAATATTCCAGGATGGATTTAGACTTTTGACCTCTGATGAAAGAGGACAGCAGCAAGAAATTCTGTGTTCCTACAATTATGGAAGATTGTTTTCATTCTTTTTAATTCTAGGAACACAAGCCACTTCTGCTTCCCCTGTCTTTTTTCTTTTTTTCTATTAAACTAATAGGGAAAATTGCTCTGATAGAAACATATTGATTGGAACAAAAAACTGTATGTTACCTGCCTTGCACTCCTCACAATGGTCGATGATATTTAACTCCTGAGAAATGTGCTATGGCTGACACCAAACAGGAGCAGAATTGTCTCTCATTGTTAGAGTTTGTTCCGTATGTGGCCTTGAATGTTCATTTCTTTGGCATAAAATAATAATTCTTTCTCTTGCTTTGCAGTTTCTAGACGGCTAGGTACTTAAAAAGTCAATACTGAATTTCTAAGCAGAAATCCACATATGATTACAGTACAGCTCCACTATTACAGCATTGTATTAAGAGATGTCTCAGGATATTTTATATCTATAAAAGAAAAAGTTTTGACACCAGCAGTATATTAAAATGTGCTGCCTTGGTTTTCTTGATAATAATTTTAATAAAGTATAACTGTGCTGAGTCACCCTAATTGACAAATGAAAAGTGAATTATTGCTGGAAAAATCATCCAAAATCAGGGGTAACTATATGCTTGGAAACAAAATTCTCTCTGTTCTTTATTTAAGGATTAAAGCCAAGTGATCCAACCATGACCGGCAAAACACAGACCAGCAATGTCACCAATAAGAACGACCCAAAGTCCATCAACTCCAGAGTCTTCATCGGCAATCTTAACACAGCCATTGTCAAAAAAGGCGACATTGAAGCAATCTTTGCAAAGTATGGGAAGATAGTTGGCTGTTCAGTGCACAAAGGTTATGCATTTGTACAGTACATGAGCGAGAGGCACGCAAGGGCTGCAGTGGCAGGAGAGAACGCCCGGATCATCGCAGGGCAGCCGCTAGGTAAGGGCCAGTTCATATCACTGAAATATTGTTTTATCTTCCTTTTGCATTAGAAATATCATCTACTCCTAGTGCCTCGGGGACTGCAAGTTTGTTTTGCTGTTATAGCATTTAAGCATATTTATAGCATGTTGAATCTGGCAGAATTTTCAAAGTACTACATATTACAAAATGTTTAGTTCATTAAACAGGTAACTTCCCACCGCTTTGTGCTTTTCTGCATAATCCCTTTGCAGTGAACATAGTTACATGAGGCAAGTATAAGAATTTTCCTTGTAAGAATAGATTCTACTTAGTAAATTTAATGTTATATAACTCATCTAGTAGATGTTGTTACTTGCATTTCATGAGTTTAAAATAATAATCATCCCTGTGGTGTGTCAGGTTTTATACCGAAGAAACAGAATGAGTTTTGTTAGTACTTGAAATGGTGCCAAATCAAATTGCAAAGCTATTGCAAACAGGTTGACGTTATTCCCACATAATATTGTCTGGTTGTTTCTTACTGCAAAGTTTACTTCTGGAAGCTATTTACTTTTAAATACAGAGGCTAATATTGATAAAATCATCTGGAGGACTGTACTAACTCTATCTTTCATATATATATGAAAATCATCCCTATATATATAGGGATGATGGATAATACAGCAAGTTGTTTGGTAGGAGCCGGAGATCTTTCATTAGAACTTGAACTATGTTCCTCCCAAGCCAATCTGCTTAAAGGTTATGTCAGGAAAAGGTGAATCTTGGTGCTTTGGCTTTAATGAGTCGTAAATAATGGACATCCTTTTTCAATTTCTCAGGCTATGGAAATATGTTTTTTTCTGACTAGTTCTAGAAATTATTTATGTTAAAAGGGTTCTTGTTTCATCATAGTTGCTCAACAGTGATTTTAAGTTGTATAAGCCCTGAATTTTGGACTCAAAGGAAAGACATTAACAAATCCAATTACATTTTATGGGAGATTACAATTTTTACAAAAAGTTATACATATGTGAGTGAAATAAAAGAACCCAAGTGATGAAACAAGGCAGCAAAGTCAGTCTGAGGGATGGCATTATTAGAAGATGTTTCCTGGAGCAGTGATCTCCGAGCAATAGGCCATGTAATGCCATCAGTGCATTATTTACAGCTCCTTGCACACTGGTCTGACCAGATTTTTTAAACTGTGTTTTCCTAAGGCAATAGATCTGTTATTACTATGACTGCTGTTCTTAGTCTCTTTTAGTACTTCTTGTGGCATCTATAATATGCCAAGTGCTTTGTACAAGGAGATGCCCTTGCTCTAATCAGTGTATTTTGTGCTTTTTATAGAAGGTAAGAGAAGTCATTGTAAAATAAATTACAGGAACAATAATTACTTGAACTATTCAGAATTTTTAATAAAAACAGAAAGTCTATTCAATATTAAGTTTCAGAGGTATAATCTTAAAATACTTTGATTATTCTGCAAAGTCTTGTGATGGTGTACATCATGTGTCAATTCCTGATGTATAAAGGAATATAAAGCATAAGCAAAGTGAAATTTTCATTTTTGCTCTTCCAAATCTCATTTACTCTTTCTGTGTACAAAATACAGTGTTGTATGACAAAGAAAATGACTCTGTAAAACTGGTACTTCACATTAGAAAAACTGCTTCTGTGAATTCTTTTTATTAGCAGTCGACGTTAACAATTGTTTCAAAATAATGAGAAGCTGATAGATGAAATTTGCTTGGCATTATGACCCAGAAGAATAACTTATGCAAAAATTGTTCATTTGAATGGAAGAAAGCAAGACAAACTCATTACCAGGAAACTACTCAATGAAAAAAGACTTTGTTCTCTGTCCTGAGAATTTTGCATTCTAAAACAGTCAAGGTATGGAAGTGGCACAGGAAAAGCCTTTTATAGATGTATGAGTAAACTTGATTAGCATAGCTGAATTTTCTTTTAAATGAAATTAGAAAATGTTAGTGATATAATGAGAGATGGATGGCAGTAATTTTTGGACAGCTGTTTAAACAAAGGAGTATTTGAAAAAGATTATCCCATAGTATATTCCTGAGAGTAAAATACAGTCCAGTACTCAGGGGCACAAAAAAGAAGGAATAATTTCTTTTAGACTGCATTATTAATCTACATTAGATCTTTCATTGTTTTGGCAAACAATTTCTGTTAGCTCTTGTTTTCTATAGAGTTCTGCCATTCAAAATCATTATGTCCTCTACAGTATCTTTACCTTTGTGTTGGAACCTCTGTACCTATGTATAACTGAAATTGAAAACTGAACCTGTAAATTCCTATTGTTTTATATTCCCATATATAATGGTGCACAATTCCATGAAATACTGCTACAATTCCCATGCAACTGTAGGTGGTTGTATCACATTAATGTGCACTAGCATCCATCTACATTTTTCTTCTGAGGTGGAATCCTGACATGTTGGGCTCCACAAGAACATAAAAAGGCAGTTTAATGAATTCCTCAGAAGTACAGATCTAAACCACTGCTGGTGCACTCAGTCTTGCCAGCTTCCTGTGGGTCATTATAACTGGCCTACTGATTTCCTTGGACAACTCTGTATCTCCTACCAATGTGCTTAGTGGCCAGTGATGTATAATGGCTCTGTCATGGGTATGGTAAGTTCACTGAAGTGGATTTCATGAGTTGGGTGGTTATTTCCAAGTTTCTGCTCAATGAAGTGTAACATATTCTGAAAAGCTGTGGGGAAGAGATTTTAAAGGAACACACACACAAAACATACATAAGAAATTTATTGGTATTATTGTGAATTTCAGCGTAGTTTCTTGAAGTCACATATCTTCATGAAAATTGCATGTTTCATGGCCCACAGGAAGGCAGGGACCAGTCGGTACTGGACATAGAAGTCTGTTTCACAATGATCATTTTGTGATTGCTTCAGGCTGCTGCCAAAAAATATTCAGGTTCAGGAACATGCAGGTCAAAACTGCATGTTCCCAATTAGGGAAATACATCCACATAATCCTTTCTGTTGTATTATCTCAAAAGGTTTTCATCCACTAAAACACACCACAAGTTAGAAAACGAGCCCATATTTGTGTCCTTGCCAGTTAGGGTAAAAAGATAAGGTGAAGAACGTTGCAGTGGAAATATCAAATCTATCCATGAGCTTTACCAGGGATGATTTCAGCCTTCTGTGGTGAGAGAAGAGCCGCTTCCTTCAAAGCAAATATTGCAGATCTCTCATTGTAGCTGAGGAGTGAGTTACAGCAAGAATTAAAATTTTTGGGTACATGGTAAATAATAGAATTCTTCAACTGATAATTTTTAAAGTTCCAAAATTTTATACTACACATGCCTGTTTACGTCATTTATTTGGCAAATATATGTAACAATTTTAAATTTTAAATTAAATTTTAATTTAAAAAATCTGGTAGAACTATTAGGGCAATTTCTACATCATAATGTTCCTTCACTTTTCTTTGTTTATAGTTCTTTGTCTTATATATTATAACTACATGACCTCTTTTTTTTTTTTTTTTCTTCTTTCGCATACATTTTTAAACCAGCATAATTGCTTTAACCTCAGAATATTTTTTATTTTTTTGCACCCGAGTAAGAGCTGAGTCACTTCACAGGTACCTTGAGAAAGTAAGTTAAATGCTGCCCAGCTAGTACTTTTGGTTTCTTCTGTTGCTTTCTATAAGACACCATGAAATTTCATTCTTGGATGCTGAGAAAAAGACTACAGTACCAAGAGTATGAAAGACACTGTAGTTTTTCAGTTGATGCCCTCTTTATCTAATAAATTAGTTCCACTGTAGCTTCAGTCATTTTTGTTGCTGTAAGTATTATTCACGTATGTCTTCCTCCAGGTCTTAAATTAGATGCAGTCTCTGAGTACCAAGTGAGTGCATACTGACATGTAGCCTCAGGTAAGATGGTGGTTGCAGATAATTATTTTGGGTGACATATTCTATTGCACATCCTTTTGAGAAGCACAGAACCCCTGCAGGGGTTTTCTAAATGATGACTACCCAGTAGAAAACATCCAAGGAGAAGAGCAGGTAATAAAGAGAGCCTTTAGAGAGATTCAGCATATACCTTTACTGTAAATTGAATTGATGTGACAATAGCACCAGTTTTTCTGTTGTTTCACTTTCCTCTACTTGAAAAAGAACTTCTCTGTGTTATATTTGTAATATCTACCAAAGCCAAGAGCCAAAATTTCCTATCTGCAGAACTAGGACTTTCCAGAATGAAACCATTTTTCACCTCAATCTGAAAACCAGAAAACATGAATTATATCATACTTGTTTGTATGTAAATAGAACACTTACACTGCTTTAGTGAACTCATTTTTGAAAAAAATGCACTTTTGGATTGAAAAATTACATAGGTAGCTACACTTTCTTTAAACCAGTGGTACATTAAGAAGGGAATTCAAAACTAAATTATTGATTGTTCAGCTTTAACTTCACTATCAGCAGTCAATCCCATGTATGTAAAACAATCCTAGATGACATTCATTTATACAAGTGTAAATCATGATTTATTGAAGAAATCCTGTTACCTTTACCCATCCACCTCCATCTATCAAAATAGCAAGAACTGCCTGTGCAGGAAACAGGTAAGCAGTGATGTCTTTTAAAGTGTATAGTGGACAAGCAATTGGAAAGATCTCTTATTTTGCTCCTGGCAAGTCTGTAAAGAGTGGAGTTTTAATGTGGGTCAAAACATTCTAGCCAAGGAGAAATCCCAGAGAGTCTATCAATATAATGGGAATGTGTTGGTATTTTAATATATTTTTTTAAGATATCAAAATGTCTAATATTGCATACCTCTAGTAATTAATTATATTAATTATTTTAAATTATATTAATTATTTTAAATTATATTAATTATTTTAAATTATATTAATTATATTTCAAATCCTATACTTTATATATCATAGATTGATATAATGGCCAGAAAGAGCCACTTCACAGAAAATTCTCTGCCCTGTCAAAGCTTTTTGCAGCCTGTGAGGTGCCATGGGTGTTGGCTTCTTGTGAGGATGACTTTTAAATTTGCTGAACAGTAACTGCTGAATACTTCCTCAAATGAGATTAATTATGATTGTAAAGTAGCTGACAATGTCAGGGCTAGGTTTTGAGAAAGTTTATTTGATCCAATATTTCCTATGTCAAACAAAGTAATAATAAATAACACTTTTAAATGTCGAGTAGTCTTTATACAAAAACAAAGAAACAGTACCATGGTGGAAGTAATGCCTTTGATGTCTCAGAAACCTGGAGCGAGAATAAGGTTATCAACTTAAATCTCTGCTGTCTTTATTAGTCTTTCCCCCTGAATCCCATCTTAGTCAATGTCATCATCATCCAGCCCTCAGGCATGAACAGAATATTACAGAACTTCTGAAAAAATATTAATTAACCTTCCACAGCTTAGTTCAGAGGTTCTAAATTTTACCCACTATGACTCTTTAATCCTATTTTCAACTGTTCCTATGTTTGGGGACTGGTGTAATCCAGATTCACCCTATTCCTTCACACAGGGACATGTCTAAATCTATCACACAGGTCTCCACCTTCTTAATGCCTCACCATGCCCTCATGGTCTTAGTTCAGCAAGTGTAACAGAAAGTATTCGTGTCCAGTTTCAATGGAAGGGACCTTGGGCATAACCACTGAATCATTGCTCATGGGGGTCTTTTGATAATGGATCTCCATTCCCTTTGCAGACTTTGGTATCTCCCGGTAGTTATTGTCATTGTGGTTACAGACTACAACCACAACAGTAAAAAACAGTTAAAGCAGTATAACACAGATGCCTTTCCTAATACTCTTACCCCAAAACATTATTAACTCTTGTTGTCCACAGTCCTGTTTGTTGTGTTTGTTGTTTTTAATCAATATTTTCTCATGCTGAAAAATGCATGAAGACCATTCAGACTGTCCATGCCTATAAAGCAACTCATATAAAGGAAGAGAATGATATTTTTAGCAATCATCCCTCTATCAGCTATTCAGGGCAGGACACCGTTGCACAACTGATGTATGTTTGTTCCAGAAGAGCAAGCAAAGTGATTCATCCTGTAACAAAAATACATATTTTAATGGAATGAACAATTTCATTAGATTGAGAATATATAGACTAAGAATCATAGAATTATTTTAAGACCTGTATCTTGCAAATGTTCTATTTCTCTGTTAGTGGGACTTGGTCACTCTATTTCATTATGGATACTGAAACTATAATTTAGATCTGAATTTCAGAATTAAAATCGTTTCATGTTCAGAAAAGTACCAAGTACATAGTAGGAAAACAATTCAACTATGAGGTGAACTTGTGAGAGCTGAGCTTTACTTTTTTATTGCTTGGGGCAACCTTTAATGAAATTCTTCATATATTCCTAAACGATGATAAACTACAAGTTACAAAATTGTACCTGGCTCAGGGTTTTGTGCTCTGAGCAGCCTGATATCAGCTCATGCAAATGTTAAGTATTTCATCTGTCATTATGCAAAGAATAATAATCTGATTGCTTTCTATCAGCAAGTGCTATTGCAAAAAAATTTTCCTCAAAGACTGTATACAGATGCATATAGGATTCACTTAGTCTTCTTCATCTCAGCTCATCTTTAACAGACAAGATGGTATTATGGGATCTTTCTATTATCTTCTCTGCTGCTTGACATTTCTGTATATAGCTTTGGGTGTCATCTCTAGCGCTCATAAAGTACTAGTTTTGTCATTATTTCATCCTTGTGTTTCTTAACATGCTGCACTTCAAACCCCTCAATCTGTTTGCAACAAATATTTATTAGTCTGATAAATCTATTTTTAGTTTTTGTTTTTTCAGAACCTTTAGACATTACCTTGAAGTACCCAGTACTTCGTGCATAGCTTGATATGATTATTTTTTTAGCATAAGATATCCAGTACTTCCTTCTTGATTTGAACAGAACTATGTTTTATTTCTGTGTCATAAGAAGTTACAAAAATACTTTTCCATTGTGGCAGGCCAACTCCTGTACCTTTTCTTAAATACACTTGCTTTGATTAGTGACTGCTGTCATCACTAAGATTTGTACAGCTATTCTATAATGGTTCATTTTGAACTGTCACAATATCATGTAGTGATAAAGCCACTGTCAGGATAGGTTCTTTCATAACATTTGGCTGAGTGTCTCATGTGGGATGAACTGTATGAAAAAGAAGATTTCTCTCTAGGATGCTCAGTAATTTTTGGTTTTGTTCTTCTAGTAGATCTCATGTTTGCAACAGCTTCACTTCATTTTATCTAGCTTGATTCAATTTGATATGCTAACTTTCATTCATTTGGCTTCTTTCACTTCGAACAGAATCTCATCTGAAATGTTTCCTTCTTGATTATCTGACAATACATTCTAACTGCTGGAGTTGATACTGCTAATATCATGTCACCTGGTTTATATATGTGCCTGCCACATCTCCATGTCTTCTCATTCGTTTGTTGAAACATTTCCTTACTGACCTTAGTCCAAAAACCATATGGATACATTCATTCATATCTCTTCCTTCATATTTCCTTCCCTGGAGACACTTGGATGCATTCCTATGTGAACCTGGTCTGGCAAGGTGCAGATTATTTTACGAATAAACCCTTCCAAACCCTAATTTTCTATGATTCTATGATTCCAGGGTGTATGGAAAATGCACAGGTGAGATGATTTCTCATTGAAATCTGGCTTGCCAATACTTATCCTTCTAATCTGCAGTTGGAAGTATGCGGTGGTCTTTTGCCAGGTATTCATCACTGTATGGGTGACAGGACAGAATAATGCTGGTTTATTATATTGCAGAATCCAGAAAAATCCCAGTCCTGCTATTTGTCTTTTGGACTATGACTGTTAAAGGCATGAAATAACTTTCACACAGCTGTTTGGGGGAGAAAGGATAGCAAATATGACTTCTACCAGAATACTGATGTAGCAGACAAAAATCCTTCATGAAATCATAGTCTATTCATGGAGGCAACTCTTTATCATGACGATTTTTTAGGATCTATCTTCCTCCCTTTCTTTCTCATCTTAACAGCAACACAATCTAAAATGCAAATGTTCTTATTCTGTCTATCTTAACTCAGAGAAGAAATGCTTATGAAGACATATTTGCTAGCTCAGATTTGATTTTATTTCATGTCTTCATCCTACTTGCCTTTCACACTTTAGGAAAATAAATCTATTTCTTTCTTATCAAATGTCTCTCAGGTTTCACACTCAGTTATACAATTCCTTCAATGATAGACAGCTTCATCAGCAAAACCATGTAAATACTGTATATTAGGGGTAAAAATAATACCTTATTTTCAACACTTTTTATTGGCAAAGAGAAAATCAGAGGCAAAAAAAGAGGATATTTGATAAATGAGGTTCTCAGACTCTATACTGCTTCTCCTCCCTCACCCAGAAGAAATTCTAGTATTACTGAGATCCACCATAGGCTTAAAAAGTCTTGAATAAAATTCATTTTAATGACTCAGAACTGAACAATGTTCATGTTCTTGATCATTACAACTGTTTAAGTGGCTTTAGTCTCTCCTAGAAAATTAATGGCAATAGAATGAGACCTTTTTGCTTGGCAATTTTCAAAAGGTCAACTGGAAAAAACATTAGTCTGTTTTTAATATAAAGCTAGATTATTTTTGCCTTTACTTCAAGCTGTGTAAAGTCACTCTATTACTTGCAGAATACCTAGTATTACTTACAAAATATTAATGTATCTGTAAGAAGACACTTCTTATGTTCAAACCTAGCCTGGAATTTCTAATTTGAAGTATAGGTAAGTTTACATACATGATGCCTGACTTTTTCTCTCACCAGATGATAAGAGAGAGCAGAAATTTGAGACCATACACTATATTGTTCCAGAAAGAAATACAATAATTTCTAAACTAATCCCCACTAGAGCCAACTAAAACTTGTCTCCTAGCTATCAATGAAGCCATGCTGCTTCGTGTTTCTTAAATAGTTTGATGACAGATTTCTCTATACAGACATGTCATTTATCACACTCAAAAAAAAAAAAAAAAAAAAAAAAAAAAAAGTTTAATTTTATGTATCTATGAAAGCTGGACAGAATCTACTTGGATGTGTCTGCTAAAATGAAAAATATCCCTTTTCTTTCCTTTTTTGAGATGTGAGATGGTGTGCTTAAGTACTTAAATATTACATGATCCTTTGTGTCAGTCTCAGTATTCTTGTACTTCTTTTTAGTCCTTTTTCTTGTCTTTCAAGTCTATGCCCAATGTAAGTATTCAATGATTTCATGTTATCCAGACACTTTTGTTATGATCATTCCTGCACATTGTTAAAATTTAATTGAAAAGAGAATTTCCGATTTACTGCTGCATATTTTTTGTAGACATTTGTCCCACCTCTTCTCCTGTTTGCAGTTAAATGGAAAATTTTTAATCTCTTATGCTTTCTTTTATTCTGCTCCTGATGCTTCATTCAAAGAAGAAAGTGAGAGGAACAGAACTCCATGACTTTGCATTGTAGTGCTACCTTCAAGTCTTGAAATTGATTTGGGAAATATACAACATTTTATAGTTCTACTACCATGAGTTTTCTGGACTCAAGGCCACTCCTAACCATGAAATCTCGGTCTGTTTAATAAGTTTTTTGGGAGAGGATCACAAAATCTAATTGAAAATAGCAGGTGTGAAACCAACAGTAGATAACAAATGCCTAACAAATAGACACTAACAAATAGATATTAAATGACTGGTAAACATGCTTGGAAAAATCTGAAGTCATTTCAGGATATAATTTAATTCGCAACTGTACACCATGTGATATTTCAACATCTTTAACTTTAGAGAGACACTTAAAAATATTTTTAATGATTCATCAGCTAAACGTTATCCCTTGTTTTGATACTCTTAAAGAATTACTGAATTATAGAATAATTTACTTTGGACCTCTAACGATCATCTAGCCTAAATTCTTGCTCGAAACAGTGCTGGCTCAAAACAGTTTTATCAGCCCTTTACAATCCATCCATGAAGTCCATACCTCCCAGTCTTGGTTGCAAGGATTTACAGGAGGTTGTGTCAAAGACCTTGGGAAAGGCACAGTGCAGAGCATGTAAACCACCACTTCCTCCAGCCATTCCTCCCATCACAGAAAGCTCATCAACCTGGTGAAAAATAATTTTCCTCCATGTCTGTATTGGTTGCTCCTAATCATCTCATCCTTCATGCAGGTGGACAGGGCTTCCAGGATGATTTGTCTGTAACTCCACAGTCTGTCTTATGTGGCTGATCCCTCTTCAACACTGAAGTCCACTCTGACCACAAAATCTAGATTGTCATATATGTTGAAACAACAACAGATGTGTTGTCTTGCTTCAGGCCACATAGGCTGAGAACAGGGCTTCTGAATAGGGACCCCCCAGTAACTAAGAGGATATGATTTGCTTCTCCTGATGTTACCTTTTGCCCCCTAAACCTTTTTCAAGTTCTGACCCTTTGCCACCTTAGTTCCTCCTAGAACATTCCACCCCTTTTCATCCCTAGCATATTTTTCCTTGTATTTTTAACTTTTGAAATTTATTTGGTATTTATGACATTGTCCTAGAAACGTCTTCCTTATTCACAAATTCTGTTACAATCATACCATCCGACCCTTATTTTTTAAATCTGTAGTGTTTTGCCACGTTCATGTTGCTACCTTTTAGTGATGCCAGTGGTTAGCATTAGCCATCTACATGTAAACCCTAATGTTTCCAGTCAAGTGAGGTGATGTTGATAATGCCTGTAATTCCCCAGAGCCTATTTCTTGCCTTCTGTGAAGATGGTCATGACATTTGCCTTCCTCTAGTCATCAAGGAAGGCTCCTGACCTCCCCTCCATTTGAAGGTGATAGAGAGCATCCTCAAAATAGAATCTGCCAGCTTTCTTACCACCTCTGATTGCAACTTGCCAGGTCTCACAGAGCATTACAATATTTATTTTAATATTAGGAATTTATATTTCAGCCCATCACTGTGCAAGATTGATATGCAAAGAAAAACAGACATCAGACTAGTTTTTAACAAAATCAGTAAATTCCTTGGCATTTTCCCTTTCCCACAATAGAAATGTTGCTTGCTTTTTTTTATTTTTTTTTTCTTTCAGTCAAGACAAGACTAATGGGATTGTGAACTTATATCTGATTTCAAAAGGTTTGTAAATGCACTGCAAACAAATAGATGAAGAAGATCTTTGAGGTTATAATGACTACAGCTGCTGATCTGGATAATTTACATAAAGAGGGCAGTTCTGTAGAGGACAGAAGTGGGTACAGGAAAGGAGTAATGTGTTGGTGCTCTTAAAATCTATGCAATGCTAACAATCAGCATTTTGGAATCTTATAAAACTGAGATATAGAGATATTAGGTAGCATGTTATTTCTCTTCACTAGTGAAACAGCTGGGATAGAAGAATTTAATCAATGTATTATAGAAACAAAATGGTTGGATATGGACTTAGATTTGGAAGGAAATAAATATTTATGTGAGGTGAAAGATTTATTTTGAACAGGAAATCTATCTAAAAATGCATCTTAAAAAGTACAATTACAATATTACAACAATCAAGTGTATACATTAAAGTGATGAAGTTTTAAAAGTTCAGAAATCTAACTAAAAGCTTTGGAGTTTGTTTTTTCTGTTTGGAATTTTTTTGTTGCTTGTGGCCTTTCTTTTGGCTTTGTTTTTTTACTTAATATAATTTAGTGCATGTGATAAATTGGATAAATTATTATTATCCCGTGACAATCACTTTTAACAGATGCATCCCATGTGAAAGTGAGAACTCATATTTCATGCAACTATGTATGAAGACCTCAAAGTGAACTGAGCTGAGTATTAAGCCATCCTGACTTCACTTAAATTCAATTCTAACATTTTCAAAAGAGCTCAAAAATTGACCTTATGGAAATTATTCCATTCCACTACTTTTGTGAAAAATAGGCTAGTTCTATGGGTAACAGAATGGATGCTGTTTTAGTTTTCTTACTTTTTAAGGGTTCATTTTATTTCTTGGCCAGACTCATTCAAATTTATTAGAGAAAAATTAAAAATAAGCAACCAAATGAGAGCAAGATAAATCAACATACCGAAAATTGCCCTGTAGCAGCTGGAAAAGCATTGGGAATTTTTTACAGCCTGACTTTAGAGATCTCTATTTTCTGTTAATTGGCAATTATTGCTGTTTTACTTTTTTCCTGATTTTAAATTTAATTTTTGATGCATTTAAATCCACAGGCAGATGTGGAAGAAAAGGCAAAAAAAGGGAGATCTCTAGGTGTAAATAATCAAACTGCTTATGATATTTTTTCCATGGTGTAGTGTTGTGGAATATGGACTAGCATTTTTAATCTGATCAGCTGAAATTTTAAAAATATTTTGATCCTAAAGTCCTCCTGTGCATAAGAATATTTAAAAGAAAACAAAAGCAAACACAAAAAGCATGCAAACAAAAAGCAAAACAAACAAAACCAAAACCAAAGCAAAAACAAAACACCCCAGTTTCAATGAGGAACATATTGACTATAACATCGTGAATAACAACAATATCGGCTTCACTACATTTTTTTCTGCCAAAAAATATAACAGAATTTGGCAGCAAAATAGCAACAAAGTTAATTTATGAACTTCCATTATATCACTTTGTCTCCTTTGTCCTTTGTTTTTTTTTCCTGACATCCTTGACTTTTATTATCACTTACTATACTTATGAAGAATAATTTCTTTGTTCTTTACACTATCATCACTTTACTCATAATCATACATTCACTCAATCCTCCATATTTTGACCCTTTAAATAAAATTCTCCATTTCCAGTTTTTATTTGTGTCTCCCAGAATAATCTACTTTCCTCTTTTTCTAACCCTAGCAAGTGCTTAATTAATCAGCAGATATTACTCCTTTACTGTTTGCCTTGTTCCTCAGAGCTATTCCCTTCATCTTCTAAGGAGGAGTTTTGGAATTGCTGTGCATTTCCAGCTCCCACTGGGGCACCAGCATCCCCATAAGAATGAAGGTGCCAGACCGTGTGGTCATCCCAGGTATGGCAAAAACCACTGATGCAGATTCCCATGGCATTTTTTGATGAGAGATAAATAACAATTAGCAGTTCCTCACTGAGTTACTTATCTTGTACATGAGAAAATGCAAAATAAATTCAATTTTCTTTCAGTAAGTGTCATAAGTGTAATATTTAAAAAATGTGAATCATTTAGTTGTGTTTGGACAATATGATTAAAACATACAAGATACTGGACAGGAATGTTTTGTAAAAACTACAGGAGTTATCTCCCTATGACTCATATTCAGTTAACAGTAATGGTGCACAGAGCAGATATGTGAAGAACCTTAATTTATTGCAACCTCAGGTCTTTTCTCCCTGAAACCGTTCTCTGCCTTGGAAACAATGCCTTAAGGGGAGATGGATTCAGGGACTGGCTTGGTGTTACAGATACTAATGGATTTAAGTAGTCCTAGGAGCAAGACAACAGCTTTACCTCCTGCAAGGGTTAATTCGTGGTCAGTGATGAGTTATGTGAAAGGGCAGCCCAGGGACATTAATTCACAGAAAAGTGGTCTTTTTTTAAAAAAAAATAATTAAATTACCAGTTGACTTCTATCCCATCTGTTATACATTGATGTTATGCAGTATATCCACAGTGAGATACTTTGACAGTGTGCTGCAATCACCACTGTACACAATATATGTATTCCAGGAAAAGTTCATTAGTATTCACAGGGATCCTCTGGCTCTGTGATACTAACAGAAAGTGTCAAATTGTTCTTAGAATTTATAAGAAGCTATAAAATTCATGAGCTGAGACAGTGAAAATCCCCAAGAAATTATGACTATCATACTTTGTACTCAACTTGGCATGGTTTCTTCATGTGTACAGACATGAATGCCAGTCACCTAATATTTTGTTGAGTCATCATTTTTTGAAATACAAAGACATGAAATGTGCTTACTAATGATTGATTTGCATTCATCATAATATATCTAGAACGAGAACAGCAAGGAAAAAAAATACAACCATTTCCATTGTACAGCATTCCAATCCCATTTTATTCACTTCAATGAAGTTTCTGTTAGACTAATGCCATTGTTCTCTTAGCCTCTTGGTAAGAAGATACTGTCTTAGTACCCTTCAAGAATCTAGAAATTTAACTTGGGTCTTAACTTTATTTTTAAAAGTATATAAAGTAACGAGAAAGAGAGGATACCAAATATGTTTAAAGAGAGAAAATATATTCTTCAATATGACTTTTCTGCTTAATTGGAACTCAAGCCAAATGTCTATTACAAAATGCAATTTTCTAATTCCAAAGCCTGTTGCAGAAGAAATCGTTGTTGATACTTAGAGAAGAATTAATTATGGAACAAATCCACAATAGTTGCTTAGATTCAAATGGACAGAAGCTGCTCTTACTTAGTATACTTGCCACCCATAAAGGCCAGTTTTATAAACATTGAAAGTAGATACAATCAAGCTCAGTTTGGGAACAGAGCTGAAATAAGCAAATATGAACGTGATCAGAAACAATTAATTTAATTTTTGTAAGGAGAAATAATCATTAAAAGAAATTAGTATGCTTAAAGGCTCACCGTAAAAACTTGGGAAAGATGTAGGAAATTGAAACAGTAAAGTATGTAGAAAAATTAGATTAGATTTTAAGAATAAAGAAGCAGGAAAATTAGGAAGAAGGGTATTTTCAATTTGAAACTTAATGGAAGTGTATTTTTAACACCTTCCAAAACAATGAACACATGATTTCAATTCCAGAAGTCATTACATATCTGTAAAATAAGCTATCTTTAAATCTAGCAAATTAACTGTCAATGTCAAATTTCTAAAGAACTAGCAGAGATGTTCTACAAGGAGGTTCTCAATTGCTAACATTTGGATAGTTGCCTTCAGTAAGCCCTGGAGTATGAGTTTTAGAAGGTTAGAATTTTCACAGGGAGAAACAGTTCAGCTCACGTATTTTAAACTAAATCAAGATTCAAGCAGTTTATTGATTTATTAACTATACAAATTTAAATGAAACTCTTGACCCATAAGGATAACAAGAGATCAACCTAAAGTTAGGCAATTAAAAAATTCTGATAAATGCTTCTAATTTTTCTAATTCTTTTTTTCTAGAATTAATCGAAAGGGATCACTCCCATGTGTACCCCAAGCTGAAATACCCTCCCCTCATCCCTTGGGGTGGGTGATGGCCCTCAGGAGGGGATCCTGTGACCCCAGGATGCAGGCTCTGAGTGCCCCAGTAGCAGGGGGTGCCCATGGCCACAGGGCTATATCTTTCAGGGTCACAGCAGCTCCTCTGCTTCCGTGCACCCCCTTTTCCCACAAATGCTTGTGTTTCACATGCATTTCTTTTTAGCTATATTTTATTTGTTTTTTCAGAGTATCCTAATGATTCCCCAGTTCTTGTTTAATAAGGCCAATGGTTGTTTTTCTCTTTACCTGGATCAGATTTGGACATCTCATGCAGTTTGGATATCCCACTTAACCCATCCTTACTCTCATTTCTCTCTTGTCATCTGCTGTTATCCCAATCTTTTACACCAAGAGTGTGCTCTATAAGCACACCCAATTGAATGACACAAACTTTATGTTAAGTATTTAAAATGTTAAAAGGGAGAGGCTGTGTAACTAAACCTGTCATAATGGTGTTGAATTGCAGGGAAAAGTAGTGAAATTGTTGTTGCAGGGTCTGAATAAGCGAAAACTAAGATAAAGGATAATTTTACTAATGCTAGGATAACTTTACTATAACTAGGGCTTCATAAAACAATGTGTATCTTTTTTTTTTATAATTTAACACTATATAGCAAGTTTGAACTAATGCAAAATACTTCTAAGGCACATGATTCACTTCAAGTGGAAATTTGGTTATCACAATGTGTTTTATTACAATGGCATGATGAACACTGAATGGATTAAAAACTAATCTCAAAAGACTGGCAAATGCAGTTATGTGTATCTTTTATGCAGTTCATGGTAGAATCAGTTTTTAGTCATTCTTTTACCCGTTTGAAAGGCAACAGAAATCACTGTTAAATTCTGTAGATGGCAGAAAGATGTCTTCATGAAGGATGAAGAAAATGTGACATTGATATAAAAATAAAAAATAAATACCAAAATAGGGAGTCATAGTAACAGAATGACTGCTCCAAACTTAACATCTAGCACATTGGTTATTGGTTCATCAGCATGGAAGAAAAAGGTGTAACAAAATCTAAAAGCTGGAAAATGAAGTGAGAAAAAGAAAACCTCAAATAGAGGACATTTTAAGCAGTGGGGCCATTAGAAACAGCTTACCAAAACTTTCAGTCCAAAATTCTAAAGAATTGCAGGTTTTTATAAAGTATGTCCTGGTTCAGAATAGGAGTGATTCAAAGAAGTTGTATGACCAAACCATAATGGAATTTTTTGTCCATTCCAGTTGAAAAAGCCTCCAAAGATAAAAATTATACAGTCTCTTTGGATAAATACTGTAAGTAAAGAAAAAAAAAAAAAACAAAACAATTATTTCATTAAGGTCCCTAGTGATTTATGCTTGGTATTAATAAAAAAAATCGATAGAATTACACAAATGGTCTTGTTGTGTCAGCACCTTTGGAAATTAGATTAGCAATATCCACCTAATGACAAGCTTGGCGTAATTTAACCAACAGAAATAAATAGCTGTTTCCCAGTGACATTTACAGTTAGATAAATTATATAGATTTAGAAAACTGAGCTTTGTGGACCACAGAATGTAATTTTTTAAATACATTTATTACAAGATCTTTTTTACTTACAGGTAGAAATTAGCAAGACTGGTAATGATCTGTAGGAAAAAAATATTTTTTTTTAATAAGATCAATCTTGTTATAACTTTCTGTGCTACAGAAGAAAAAAATTTCCCCATCAGGTCCATAACTTCCATTTTATTGCAACCTTCTTCACTCCAGACAAGGAGAGACATATTTGCACCCAGATTTCTGACCATAAGAACCATAAAGTTATTTGTCCTTAGGAAAAAGAAGGCAGACAACATAATAATGCCATTAGCTTAATACTATCTTAATGCCTTTACATTTTTTTTTTCCTTAGGATGAAATTAACCCCAGTGCAAAGGGCTGCAATCATATTGATTTAGTGAAAGTATACTGTTCTTGCTGAAATCACTGCTCTTGAGACTTCCATTAGTGATCTCATCCTTCTTCTGTGTTCTATTTTTTAGATTAGTTCAGTACATCAAATGGTGTTCACACATCTACCACATCCCCTAATGTTTTCTCTTCAGAGAAGTCTTGCAAAATTTAGCAGAGAATACAATAACTCTTCTCAAATACCTTCCTTGAATGATTAAACCCTGATGGTTCTTTATTACATGACTGGGCTGACACCAGGTCAGAAAAGATTAGGGTTTTACTGCCCTCATATTTCAGATCCTTATTTTAGTAGTTGCAGCCAGGATTCTTTCTCTTATATCAGTGCAGCAATTACAGTCCTCTCACATTACCCTGAAATGCTGTTCCCCTCATGGGCATCCTGTAATTTCTCTTCCCAAGCAGCACATCTTGCCAAATATAAGCTCAACCACACAGAGGTTTGTGAATAATCTGAAAAATTTCGTTATTGTATTTTTTTTCAGATAGATATTTAGCACAATGTAAGCTTAGAAAGAGCATCTATTGAAAATAAGATGCTTTTCTATGCATCTGATCAAAAAGGTTTTTAATTTGGATTTCACAAACTGTATAATGTTTGAAAATATATGATTTTTACTTTCTTCACCCAGTTCTAGTCAGTCTGTAGCTGCAGAGGGAATATGTTTTACAATGCAAGCACATCTCTGCCAATATCTCATGGCACAAAAACCCCAGTAGATTTTTAATTTGCATAACATTACACATATTTGCATAAAATATTGCCCAGTGGTACTGAGTACCAGTTTCTCCCTAAGCCCCAATTAATTAATCTGTATCCCTCCAGACCTACAGCAATTTATTATGCACTCTTTGTATAGCAACATCAATTAATTATATGCTCCTCAGCCCCACATCAATCATTTCGTGCCCTCCAGACAGCTTTGCACCTCTTGTGACACCACATCTGGCTGAAAACACCCCCTCTTCTTTTTCCATAGCTGAAGAGGCCTCTCAGCAATTTTGCCAGTCAGCAGAGACCTCCAGGAGCTACCTGTTCTTGTTGTAGCCCATCAAGGTCTGAAGTTTTGGGGATGGTAGGGTAGAACTTCAGCATCAATACTACAGTTCATTCAAGGAATGGAAGAGGAGAATAGTGCAAGTCATTTTTTATTTCCCTTCCTTTTCTCCCAACCCTTACTGTGAACTGAATAGAAATGCTTGCATATTGCTGCTTTGACATGTATTACTTTGATTTTGGTGTCATTTTGCTCCTGTTCCTAGCATGTTTTTCCCAAAAGTTTGGGCTTGTACCATCCTGCATACTGAAGGGGTTGTGAGAGTAACCCCATTAATTCACAGTCAGACAAGGCACAAGAATCCTAACTTTTTAATTTGATCCTTCCCTACACCCCAGAGACACAGCTGCAGTCACACTTGGGAGAAAAAAATTTCGGTCAGCCTCAAATGACTCAAACATTCAGACAATTACCTAGGCACTGGCTTAAGTTGAGTGACACTTGCTTAAAGGTAGAGAATGAAAATGGGAAAATAAGGTGAAAAAACATATGCAAAAGGAAGAATATAAATGGTGGCTGCAGAAAAATGGTGAATGAGGAATTCCTAATGATTTTTTCATCAACCTCTTTAAAGAATTGCCTCATTTATTCTTTAGTTTTCTATAGTCTATGTGAAACTAAACCCTTTGTACATGGGGTAAAACAGAAATTCACGACATGTGTCCATCAGTGTTCTTGGACTAGATTATAAATTTTAGCTGATATTCAATCTTATTGAATGAGATTTTCAGAAAAGGTGAGGCTTTTTTCTTAATGTCAAGCTCATGGTTGCAGAAAAGGAGTACGAGGGAATTCAAACTATGGCTTCTTTCCCAGGGCAGTCCTTGGCTGAGTAAGGTCAATACACCAAGGAGTTTCACATTGACCTGACTGAACTATTTAACATTTTTGTTCTGTCTTTCCTCTTTGCTTAGCTCCTAGAACATCCTTAAATCTTTCTGTATGGCACCCATTACTTGTACTGCATTTCAAGACCCCTTTATGTGCACCATACATCACCCTTCAGCTCTGTTCATTAAACTTAAAATGTGCTTGCTATCAACCAGTTATGGATTTTAAGTTTTCAGAGGGAATATACCTACTTTTTCCCTGCCACACTCTTTATACATTGAATATTTATATTCATTTGTGTTTGTTCTGACATAAGAAGTGTAGGCATGCCGAGTGTCCCCTTGTGGCTATAAACTCATGCTTAAAAAAAAAGTAGCTTAGCTAAGTTTTTTACTGACTGCTTCCTATCACTAAGGGGTTGTATTGTTCTTACTCCCCTTGGGCTGAATCAACATGTTCAGAGCACTGCTCTGTCCCTCACTGGGAGATGAGTATTTCTTCCATGGGTCCTGAGGCAGCACAGAAAGAACACAGCAGTTTTTGCACAGCCATGACTTGCACAGCCAAGGAAGGCCATGCAGTTATTTTTAAAGAGCAGTTAAAGTATCTATTAAAGACTAGAGGCAAGACAATTTGATGGAGATGAGGGAGAACAGATATTTTTCTGCCTTAGTTTGGTACTCTGCCTCTTTATCTGTCTTTACTCCTTATACACTGTCATGAAAAGAGAGACCAGAAATGTGTATATGAAAATTCAGGTGTTCAACTCCATTAACACTGCACAGCTCAGGAACTGATTTTGTTAAATCTACATGTTTCACAGAAAATGTATTGCTTATTTCCTTTGTCAGGAAAAAAAAAATTTCTTCTTTGTTCTCTGTGTAGTCCATTGTAACATCAGTGATTGCCCCTCTTATTTTGGAAGGGAAAATTACTTGAGTCATCCTTGAATCTCAATGGTATAAACTCGTATTTTACTTTCCCTAAATTTCCTTCCAAGGAACTTATTTAGTGTAAGTGTAGGAGACCTCGGTAGAGTAAGTTTTTCCCATACAAACAATATTTAAAATCTGGTTTGTTAAGTTTGTGGTTTTACTGAACCTCATCCAGTTGATGAGGCTGAATAGATGAACGACTAACTCAGCCACTGTAGAAAAAAAGGAAATGTTTCTAGCTGAAGAGGCCTACATATGGTTTTTCTTGTAATGCAGAAACAGAGGAAGCTTTGCTGACTGCTGGATGCTTTCCTGAGACTAGTGTTGTGTGTGGGAAACCAGGCATGGCTTCCAAGAAAAGCAATAAGAGAGCAGACATTACATTGGGATCTGCTAGCAGATCAAAACTGAAAATTCATACTTTAGCTCCTGTGATGGTGTTTTGGAGAAGCTGGAGGCGAATCAGAAGGAAACAGGGTCCCAGGGAGCCTGAGAGGCAAGAAAGAGATGAGAGGGATATAGGTAGCAGGGGAATGAGGTGTGTGGGCTGGGGAGGATAGGCAACCATGCTGGAAGGAGTAGAGCAAAGAGGAAATGGGCAAACTGGGAGGCTGGGGCACTGAAAGACAGAGTGAATATGGGTGGGTGATTAGTGACAAAAGGACAAAGATGTTCAATCTTAATTTCTTTACAGACTGGGAAATGGAGAAAAAAAAGACTGTACTCAAGAAAGCTGTGGGATTGCATGGATCACTAGGACATAGCTGCAGAGGAACTAGAGAATATTGCTGAAAACAGGTCATGAAACAGCAAATATTAGATCTGTGATGGAAATTAAGGGAAAATTATTTTGAAACAGTATGCTTTAGAAAAGCTAATTGAACAGCTGGCAGGCACTAACTACATCTCAATAGTGGTGTTTGTTATCTTCTCTTCCTTGCTGTGTTTCAGCCAATTGTGAGGATTCAGGGTAACAGACATAAAGCTGAATAATGATAGGCAACACAAACCCTTTCAATACAGGAATACTGCTCTCTCAGAGAGATGCTGAGGATTCACAAGGTTGCCAAGACCCATTCAAACACTCCCTGTCGTATTAAAATATGATAACTTCTTCCAAAAACTCTCTGCCTTCACAACTGGACCTGTCCTCCTTCTCTATTCTGTATGAAGTCTGATGATATTGCTAAAGGAGAGTGCCACTAAGAGTATATTGGCAGCATCTAGCATTACTGTACTTATTGTTGCTCTCAAATTACACTACATAATCTTTCTCCTCAGTTCAAGGTCTTATGAAAGTTCAGCAAGTGAGTGAAAACAAACTTTTTAACAGTGAAGGGAAGGTTGGTGTGGGCAAAAAGGAAAGACTTAAAAATTCATAACCTTGAAATTTCATTCTCTGCTGAACACATCTGCCTTTAGATGATAGAGACAGTCAGCAGACTTGCTATTTTACTGAACTTTTACTGCTTTGAGAGATATCATTGCTTTTGGACACTGAAACAGGCAGGGATCCAAAAAGCACTTATTTCTCGCTATGCTTGGAAGGCTGCACTACCCTGTCACATTAGATTTAAACTTGTCCAGAGTGATGCACACCTGTGTGACCTGCAGGAATGATTAAATGCTGCAACTATGAATGAAGTCACCATGCAAAAATAAGTGTTCCACTTGGTTCAGAGTTCAGGAAGAGCACGTCGCAGTGTGGCTCTGCTGCCTGTGCCTACTCCTCACAAAGAGAGAAAGTTTTGCCCCCATCAGGACCTTCTTTAGCACTATTTTTTTTAAGTAATTGGATCCTCCTGCAGATGTTAGAACTTGCTGAAGCAACAGGGTGACTGATTCAAGAGATGTGCATATGTTCAGGAGGTGGATGTTTCAGAGATTTGCCGAGGAGCCTTCTTAGAGAGGAAAACTTCATGGCAGTGATTCTCCAACAAAGCAGAATGCAAATATCATCAGAGTATCTGATGGAACCATATGATCACAGAATTATTCTGACATCATCTAGTCCAACTCCTCTCATCAAGCATGCCTTCAAAATAATTGCTTTTCAGAGAAAGGGAGACAGAAATGTGGAGTTGTGGAGTTGCTTGGGAAAAAAAAAAAAAAAAAAAAAAAAATGTCAGCCCCCTGCTCAGAGATGTTACTAAACAGAAAGAAATAAATATGGTAAGGCAAGGCATCCTGCTTGGCTTGTTGAATCTGACCAACTGCATGTGCTACCATCACTTCCAGGTCAAGTGCCCTAATATGCTCATATTTTGCTTCATAGAATCATAGAATCATAGAATCATAGAATCATAGCATCATAGGGGTTGAAGGGACCTCGAAAGATCATCTAGTCCAACCCCCCCTGCCAGAGCAGGGCCCCCTAGAGTACATCGCCTAGGAACGTGTCCAGGCAGGTTTTGAATGTCTCCAGTGAAGGAGACTCCACAACCCCCCTGGGCAGCCTGTTCCAGGGCTCCGTCACCCTATGATACATAGTACTTGCTTGCTTGCTTGCTTCATATTATTGCCTCAGTGGCTTTCCTCTGGTCAAGGTTGCTATTGAATTTTATTTCATACCCACTTAAAACTCAAAGCATTGCCAGAGCTGTGAGAGAAGAAAATACGACAGCATGTGTGGACAAAGGCCAGCACATTAGGATCATTCAGATTTATGCATACATCCTGCAAGGGACATTCTGCCCAAATGGTAAAAGTAAAAAATCATTTGGTTTTACTATAGAACCACCTATGAAAAACAAAGTTGGGCTGAATATCACACGTCACATGTGCACATGTCAGACTCATTGCATGTGCTGTGTCTTAGGAATAAATGTGGCTCACCTAAACTTGCATATATCTGAGAATATGTCTTGTTCTCATATAACTTATTTGCTGAAGGAATTTCAGATTTAATAAGCATGGAACTGTACAAATTTGATATTAGTTTTTTATTACTGTTGCAAGTGCAGAGGGCAGCAAATATTTCTGTATCATGCTCTGGATTTTTCTATTCTTAATTCTTTCACATAAAATTAATTTTTCTTCATTTCCATTTATTTATCTTTGCTTTTGTACCAGGTGCTACAATTCTGGTTTATTGTGGATGTTTATTATTTATATGCAATTATGCTTATCTACTTTAAAAAAATATATGTATTTTTATTCCTTAATCCCGGAGATATATTTCAGGAATGATAGGTGAAATTTATTTCATTCTTATCAGCAACCAAAGCTTTTTCTTTTCCCAAATCATAAAAAACCTGTGTTGGGCAGGTTGTAAACTGATTTTTCTGGTGCCTAAAATTTTTTAGTACCCTATTTAGGATTGTTCCTGAGATTTAGAAAGTCCTACAAATTACCTGTCTACACTGTAAAACAGATAATGTAAAACTTAGACTATTCTTTTAATGGTGGCAAAC
Organism: Heliangelus exortis; assembly: GCF_036169615.1. Classification (NCBI taxonomy): domain Eukaryota; kingdom Metazoa; phylum Chordata; class Aves; order Apodiformes; family Trochilidae; genus Heliangelus; species Heliangelus exortis. The sequence continues at coordinate 123,957,899 of NC_092423.1, forward strand.
AATATAGAAATTTAAATATATTTTCCAGATATTTTTAACATCTTCACAGATGTCTTTGAGTCAAGAATAGTTCAAAGTTTCTATCAAAATTAATCAAAACTAGTTCTTATTTGAAAAACCAGCTATAGGAATCAAAGCAAAGAGATTTGTAGAAGAAGATTACTTCTTAGATCCCTTCCAACCCAAATTATTCTATGATTTTATGATTATTTGACTGGTGAAGCATTTCCACTAGAAAAAAAAAAAAAAAAACACACCAAAAAAAAAAAAAAAAAAAACCAAAAAAAAAAAAAAAAAAACCAAAAAAAAAAAAACAAAAACCAAAAACGTGAAGTCTGCTACTTATTCTAGACAATTTTCACTTTTAAGGTATAGCTAGGACTGGTGATTAATAAAATTTAAGTACGTTTAAGTAAAGGGGCTTGCCTAAAAAAGATATTGCAACAGAAGGCATCTCTAGATCACAAAACTCATTCACATAAGCACCAATCTTCCTTTCATGTCCATAGAATCTGAGAATGTGTTTTAGCATTATGAAGTCACCATCTTTCACGAAACCTCATTTGATTTCAGGGATTTCAAGAATGAACGTGATTATGCCAAGCACTCTCAGGTATTGTGTAACTTTATTCCACAAATGATTTAAAAAGAAAAAAAATAAATAAAAAGAAGTATTTGAAATTGCACACCTTTGCACACCTATGTGGATTTTCTGCTTTGGAATAGTTACACAATCTCCTTCTTTAAACCAGTGGTAAGGACAGCCACAAAAAAACCTGACATGAATTCCTTGAAGCTTTCCTGAACGCTCTCTAGAGACAGGAGCCCAGCAGCTGTTCATAGCCCCATCTCTGCTCCTATGAGAAATGAAGCAACCATTGATGCAATCTTACAGGATGTAATTGCAGTTAAAAAGAGATATGTAACTTTCAAAACCTTTTCTGATGTGATTAGGCTATCCATAAATGTTGAAAGGAATATTTGCCAAAGTAATTCCTGGTGAAATATCTTAATGCACCTCTATTGCTTACTGTGTCATTTGACCCAACTTGATTCAGATCTTTTTTTTACATAAAAGCAGCTTTAGATTTTTTTCATTCTTTGTGACCTTCAGACCTCCTCTGGTCTGAATATTGACTATGCCTCAGCATACATCTTCCATGCTAAAAGCCATTACTCTGTAGGGTTCATATTTAAAGGGTGCTAAGGAGCTATTTCCTGGGAAGCAGGAAAAAAATGTAAAAAAATCTATTACAGGCAAATCTACTTACAGCACTTGATTTAGAAATTTTCAGATATTTTAGTAGAAAACTTGATTGCACATCTGTGGGGGAAAACAGGGACAACTTTACAGGTACTACTTTAAATCTAGATGTTTAATCAAGGATTTACATAATGAGGAAGAAAACTACTTTATGTATTTTTGCATTACTGACTCTACATAGAGGTGGTTTTTACCTGTGCAAGAACCACACTTGACCAAACAAAATAATATTCTTGAACTGAGTGTGCCTTATACCAAAATATATAATTTTAGTATCACGCTATTTTTAAGATTATACCTCCACAAAATCATCATCCCAGAAGATGATGCAGAAATCTTCCTCTGAGAAAAGAAGTTACTAAAAGAAATGTTCTTTGTGTATTTTTAAAGTGCCAAAAACTGTCATTAAAACTGAGGCTTTTCTTCAGAACCGTAACAGCTGCTATGAAACCTTGTCCATAAAGGTAATCTTAGATCTAGACAGGTTCTCGGCTGCCACCACCACCATCCATCATTCCTGCTGAAATAGGTGACAGAAATTTTGGGGGAGAAACAGACACTTGTGTTACAATATAACAGAGTTGCTACAATGTAACAGAGTCAGCTATTTAGTACACTGTCCCGGATTGAAGTCTCTGATCAGACTGATAGAATATAGACATGAATCTGGTTTTCTCAGTTTTCAAAAGAATGCCCTAATTAAAAGGCTGTTATGCTTCTCTGCAGTCAGAATCACTCCTTTTCATTAGAGACAGCGTCTGATTCCCATTATGTATTTGGAAATGCAAACATTTTTGTATTTGAATTAAAATGGTATGATATTATTTTGTCAGACAACAGGAAAAAAAAAAAAGTGTAAAAGAACCCACACTAAACCCACCACTAAATCAAATACAATTTAAAAATAGAGAATATAATTACTTAGTTATCTTTACTACCACAACATTTCAATGAAATTCATGAGGAGATGTTATGGGTTCTTTCTGTTTTGCTTTGCTTTATATGCATTTATGTTTGCTTTATATTCCAATTCAGCATTTAAATCAAGGGCTATTAAAATACCATCCTGTTTTAAACTTTTATTTCTTGTAATATCTTGGTCAGCATCTTGAAGATGTTGGATATCAGATATAGAAATATTCAGGTATTAAACTGAAAAAAAGAAAAAGAAAAAAAAAGAAGAGAAAAAAAAAAAAAAGCAAAAAAGAAAAAAAGGAAAAAAACCACTATCATTTACTGCAGTTCTAGAAAACTGCATTACATTTGAAACTTATGTATCTCACCTTGACATAAATACTTTTTAAGAATGCCTTTGACTTCTGTTACTTATAGAGCTCTGAAAGACAGAATGAAAAATGGACCCTCACTATTCCCATGCTCAAATGTGCCAGAATTTTCACATGTAAAGATGTCTGATCTCTGAAACAAGAGGAACACTCTTATGCTATGTTCATTGGTAGAAATCTGGATGCAAAATAAATTATTTGCTCAGGATTAGAATACTACTTGGGAGTAAATTACAGAACCAATCTGTGAACACATTAGTACTGGGTAACAACTTCCACTTGCCACATATATTCAGGAGATTAGATTCCACCACAATAATTTGGGCAGGTCTCTGAATAACACAGACTACAAGATTTCCAAGAAATAATTCCCTCCACAAACCTAAGAGCTGCAAATGGTCACAGAGTACATATTTTCTAATACAGATGCATTTAGAATCAAAAACAAAACAAGCTTGAGGTTAGACATTTAACCATTGAAACAATAAGTTCTACCATGTTGTCTACAGATAAAATGTGCCTCTCAAGCCTGAGCTTTGTGCAGTGTCAGCTTTCAGCTCTGGAAGTTGTTATCCTTTTGTTTCTGATGCCCTCTTGTCATATTGTATTGCTTCCCCACCACTAGGCAAGATGGGAGAGACTCCACACAGAAATTTTCAGGGAAAATACAAACTGGACTGTTATAGAAATTTTCTGTGGTTTAAGAGCACGCACTTACTCATTTTTGGGTACCTTCAGTGCTATATTTTACATCTTACTAATTATTTCAGAGTGAGAGAATTTAGTTTAAATGAAGGATATATTAAAATGGATAGTATGAGATCTGTCATTAGTTCTTCTGTTGAGTTCAATATGACATGGTGAAGACTTATCGTTATCAAGATGGCATTTATGTGTTTGAAGTTTTTGTGTCTCCAGGTTGACTGAGTAAAGTAAGAACTATTTTTTGCACAAAGGGACAGTTGTGAAAAAGAAATATTTTCCACTGTTTTATAACAACAAACTTCAGAAGTGAGACAGGGGAGAATCTTGTATATAAGATGTTTGTCGTAATCAGAGAAGATAGAAACCATCTGTTTAAACAGCCATGTTAAAATCTCAGGACAACTAGAATTCTTACACTGCTCCTGGAAAGGATGGAAAAGTGATCTTAAAATATTTGTTCCTTGTACTTGGATGATATTGTGTTCTTTTAGCTCCCTAAAAACTAGATTATATAAGCTAGGGGCAAAAGTATGTAGTCATGCATTTGACTTTGGTTGGTCCATCTTCTTTATACCTATTTCAGCTTTCCTGAATATTTTTCCCTGATTTCTAGCCCTAAGACTTCAAAAGGTTCCCTTTTTTAATTTTTTTTTTCTTTCCTCCTTTAATGAACAGAAGGAATCTATTAAAAACTTAAGTAGATATTTAGGACCTGATAGGAGGATTGCTCTCCACCTTAGTTTTTAATCTAAATTAATAAACTGCTGTAGTCAATACTATTTGAATAGAACTGTACACAATCATAGTTCAAAGTGACTGCTTAGTGTTAAGTAGGACTTGATTACAAACCATGTGTGCAAGGGTCTTTGTACAAGGAAGAACTGATTTTCTTATGAGGATCTGAACTAAGTACTCAGGGTAAATGTAGGCTAAAGGTTTGTTAGTGTCGCCTGTTTCTCTGGAGCAACAGGTTTGATGGGTGAAACGAAGGTGAAAAGGAACAGTGATTCTTTCTGTCATTGATATATGGGCATGTATGAGTCCATAATTTTATATTTTTTTAAAAAATTAACCGCTGCCCTGAGGGAAAAAGGCCATAAGTTCTAATGGGGCACATAACCCAAGAGATCTGTCACATGGAAATTAAGCAATACAATTCTTGATGGCTACGTTAATCTGGTCTCTCACTCATTTAACCAGTGAACAAGCTACTTTCCATGTTTTCTTTGTTGATAGATACAGAGTGTAGCATAACTTTAAAACAAAAAAAAAAGCAGAAAACTTTTTCCTTGATACAAAACTGGTTGTGCACAATTCTGTCTTATCATGTTACTCTCCGAGGTTTTCTTATATCTAAATATGAAGATAACCGAATTACATGGATATACAATGACTAAACATTAGTATGTACATTTTCAGAATACTTATTTATCACTGCCACAATTCTGATGCTTCTAACTGCATTACTTCCACTATAAACCTGACTGGCTAGAGGTAAGACTCATGAAATATAAATATACGAGACAAAATTAGAAAAATGGCCTAGCCAGACCCTAGTAGTATATAGGATATTAATTTAGATCATGTTTTAAGTGGTGCTGATAATTTATTTTTATTAAAGGAAGTGCTAACTTGGTAAAAATGAATACAGACATGGCTTAATAGTTAAATTCCTCTTAATGGAAATATTTTGCCTTAAATGTTTTGACACATCTTCAACTGTATGTTTTTTCCCACCTTTCTCCTGCTTCACAGAATAGGAAAACTGTATGGTGGGAAAAATGCTAATGTAGCATTGGATGAGCATAATTAGTAAAACATTTTCCCTAAGAGTTTTTGTATTTGCTTTGCTATTGAGTTGCCTTTGCAAAAGTGTTTCCCTTGCTATTGCTCTTAGAACTTGATTAGCATTCCCTAGGACAAGTGCTTGGCTTACGAGCCAATTTTAAACTCAGAATTTTGCTGATATATTTATTTAAAAAACATTGCAATAAAGTTCTAAAAAATAGAGACTAGATACTACGTAACACTTTAAGATAATGGCATTTTAATTGTAAAAATTACTGAGCAACTCTTGTAAATTAAGTTATGTATCACACATAACTGTACAGTGAATTAATTTATCATGATTAATGTTACAGTAAAGCCCACATGAATTAAGGATAACTATCCACCTACTTTAGAATGTTTCCAAACTAAGCTAATATCTTTGTGCCTATTAACTAATTCTGAATTACACTTCAACTTCTAAAGAATTGTAGGCTCATTAACAACTGACTGAAAGCCAAATGAATTAGATATTAGATGTCTGGCAAAATGAACAGCAAATCAATGTATGGAGAAAGGTCACTTTAAAAACTCAGTTACTACTTTCAGGCCTCATCAGCAACGTATGTATCATAGGCATCCCGCTAAACTATTCAATTAAATATTTTGCAAGCAGAATTTTCCTGCACCAGAGCTGGATGAGTGCTTTCCTTTCCTGATGAGAGCAGGGTCTGCTGCTCAGGTTGTATCCCTGCTCCTGATATGGCTGAGAAACCTCTTGACTAACACCACTGAGCCTTCATCTTATAACAATGCTCTGCTATCTGCTTGATAACACAGAAGTGGGGCACGAAGTACATCTTCATCCGTGGCTCCTGAAGGAACTGACAGATGAAAATTGAAAGCCAGTGTCCATCATATGTGAGAAGTCCTAGAAGTCTGATGAAGTTCCCCCCCCCCAAAGAAAATTAAGACGTGATTGGTGACAGCCAACATGGCTTCACTGAGGGTAAATCCTGCCTGAAAAATGTGGTGGCCTTTTATGACAGGGTTCACTACATGGGTGGACAAAGGAAGACCAGCAGATGCTATATATCTGGACTTCTGCAAGGCATTTGACACTGTTTTGTGTGATGTTCTGGTATCTAAACTAGAACGATATGGATTTGATGGATAGACCACTCTGTGGATAAGGAACCAGCTGTCTGGTCTCACTCAAAAAGTGGTGGTCAACAGCTCAATGTCCAAGTGGAGACCACTGATGGCATTCCTCAAGGTTTGTAGTTGGACAGGTGCTGTTTAACATCTTTGCTGGTGACATGGACAGTGGAATTGAGTGCACACTCAACAAGTTTTCTGATCACACCAAACTGTGTGGTAAGATCAATGTGTTGGAGGGGAGGGATGCCATCCAGAAGGACCTTGACAGGCTTGAGAGGTGGGCTTGTACAAATTGCATGAAGCTCAACAATTCCAAGAACAAAGTTCTGCATCTGAGTTGGTCCATTCTCAAACATAAAGATAGGTTGGCTGAAAAAAGGATCAAAAAGAGCTCTGAGGAGAAGGACTTGTAGATGCTGGCTGACAAAAAGCTCAACATGAGCCATCAATGTGGGCTTGGAGCCCATAAAGCCAAACATGTCATTGCCTACCTCAGAAGAATCATGGACAGCAGGCCAAAGGAGATAATTCCCTCTACTCCACTCTCATGAGATCCCACCTGGAATACAGTGCCTAGTTCTGGAGCCCCCAGCATAAGAAGGACATAGAGCTGTAGCACCAAGTCCAGAGCAGAGCTGTGAAGATAATCAGAGGGCTGGAACAGCTCTCCTGTGAAGAAAGGCATCTATTGCAACCTCCCTGCCATGGGCAGGAACACTTCACATCTAGACAAGTTTGCTCAAAGCCTATCCAAGATGGTCTTCAAAAACCTCCAAGGAGGGAACATTCGCATCTTCTCTGGACAATCTGTTCCAGAGTCTCACCACTGTTGTACTAAATAACTTCTTCCTAAGATACAGTCTAAACCTATTCTCCTTTACTTTAAAACCATTTCCTCATATCCTTTTCTTAATTTTCTCCAGGTTTTTTTTTAATCTTATTTAATTAATAATCATGTTTTCTCAGCAAGAGTTGATTACAGGATGAATTCCTATGCATGATCATTCTGCCAAAATCTGGCTTCCGTTCTCTACCTGTTAAGCATCTAGAACATGAAGAAAAGCCAGTTCATTGTTAAAACTCTGACTCTAGCTAATAAATTATAAAAAACCTACCATGTCTTAAGGCAACATCCTAGGAGCTCACAGCTAAATGAGGTGTAAAGAGATAGATTTGTACTTGCCTTGATCAGTTAACAGCTTTGGAAGACATTGTCCTTTGAAAATTACCATCAGTTCTCTTTTCCTGTATGAAACTCTTTTCTTCTAGCCTTTCAATCAACTAGTATTATCCCTAGTAGGGAAGTGGAGATATTCTTTTAATGATACTCCCTACCATATCACTTCACTTCCTTGGGCCCTAGATCCATCCTTGGCCTTCAGAATATTGTATGTATTCAACCTGTTCACATATTCACACATAGACCCTAACTGCAAAAAGCTGAAAAATTAAGTTTGCAAACTTGTGCTGGTTATGCTGCTATAGCCAAAGACCTCTGCTCTAGTAGCTTTCTGATGACCTCAACCATTTGTCTGCAGTCTGAGGCCAAGAATAAGCATATTATACCCATTATGCAGGTTTACCAGTTCTGTGCACATAACTCTAATACCTTAAATCTATTTTAAAATATCACCGTCATTCACTTATTCAAATTAAAGACAAATTTGGAAATGCACGTGTAAACTGTTTGTGAAGGCTGTTTTGTGGCCTTAATGTATGCCTCACGGTAGAAATCAGTATAAATGACATGGACACATCCCAGTTCAAATCTCTGTTTCTGCTGAATCCAAGGGTAGGGTTTTAAGACTTGATCCTTAATCAGTATAAATGAGGCTTAAATAAAACTGTAGACGAGTCCTTGAGACTCCAGATGCACTTGGTCTGAGAGTGTCTCAAAACTCCATTAAAGAAAAACTCCACTAAAGAAATTTTTAATCAAAAATATACTTGAAGTAAACAGAACTTTATAGAGAAGTGTTTATTTGAATGCAGAAATTATTTGTGTTGCTTTTTTTAATACTTGTAGGAGTTTCCCTTATTTACTTTTAAAAAAACCTGAGAATCAGTCTCCAGATTCTTGTTGCTAAGTAAAAATATTTTCCCAATATTGTTTAACAAGAGGACTTGTGCCAATTAGAACTAGATGTATTCTTCAGTATTTCCTGAGCCCTGTTGACCCTGAGTAGCCACAAAACCAAAAGGGTAAAAACTGATTTCTGGTAGCAGTCACTGCACGTTAATCATTACAACTCCTCCGAGCACCATCCATCATTTTATTCTTTTTGCTTTCCTCTCCCCAAGATATAAATTGTTGTTACTACATTTCCTCCATAGATATTATCTACTCTCACCAGTTTAAGGTAACTTTTCAATTTGGAAATGTTTAAATGTCTGTAGAAACTAGGTACAAGTGCCAGTACTGGTCATTTTAGACTGAATCACAAGTAAATACCTATCCAAGGTATGCAGTGTTTCTGAAAAGAAAGGGAATCTTGAATTTCTTGCCATAGGAACCCCTCCTCCTTTATCATGGTAGCAGTTTTTCTTTGCTATTCCAGCCACTAGCACCAGTTTATAATTAGTTACTTCCTCTCAGCAGCAGCAATGGATGCACTTTCAGGCTGCACACGTAGGCAGACAGCTTGGTCAATATCAGGGTCTCCCTTCTACTGCCAGGCTCTCCAGCACGAGGAAGGGCCACGTTTGTAACACAGGTGAATAACAGAGAGCTGTCTGCCACGATAGATACACTTGGACATGTGCTGCTTCACATTAATCAGTCAGAGGAACTGATAGGGAAATTTGTGACAGCCCAGTGCTAAGTTGATGGTTGAGGGCAGGTGAAAGCAATTTCTGCATCCTGAAATATGCTGAGTCAGCTACACTCAATGAGAATCCACCTTTTTTTTTTTTTTTACTTTAAAGATTTGGGAAAATAAAATATATGGATATCTTCAAATATTTCCAGTTTCAAGGCTGTTCTGCAACTTCTAATACCCTGTTTGGATATAAGGCTGCTGCCCAAGGCAAAAAATAGTGTGGCCTAGAGAGCAGAGGGTTAACATTCTGCCCCCTGGTTTGTTATGTGAATTTCCTCAGCCATTTCCAGCTGAGTTTCCTTGCTTGCCACAATTTCTCATACTTATATTCCTACAGTGCATTACATAAGCTATTTTTCTTTGGTGTACTTCAGAAGGAAGGATGGGGCAGTATAAACTCCTAGGAGTCCTCAGGTAGCAAAACCATGACTTCTATGAGTTTCTCTCCTTTATGTGACAATCAGGGGGTTATATTTTGACATGCGGAGGGTTATACATGTTTACAGCTTCTGCAGGTGGAATCTGTTCAACCAAAGTGGTTTCCAGGGAAAGGATGCTCATGTCTTTTTCCGAGTGTTGCAGAAGGTATAAAAAAGGATGACTCCAAGGGATGTGCTATGTAATTTGCTGCTCTTTATTCACTGTTAGACGTGGGGGTGGGAGTATTTGATTTGAAGTTTTTTAGTTTGTCTCCAGCATAGTACTTATGGTTTTCTGGGTTAGACTGTTTTCCTGTGGCATTCCAGCTCAGCTTACTAAATTTAAAGTCCTAAGCTGCCTGCAAGGGCTCTCCCATTTATGGCCATATTCCCATCAAAAGTGAGAGGAATGTTCTTTTTTTGGTTGGCTGATGACATCACACAGTCTGAAGTGCTGCTTCTCTAGCACTAACATTGATACTCCTGAGGAAGCAGGGATGAAGGGAAATGTTTTTTGAATAAAGAGCTTGAGACCAACAGATACCAAGGGTACCCATGCTGCAACTGTTTGTGCAACCTTGTTTATGGAAAAAAAAAATTAAACATCTTTATGAAGAGGAGAAATTATTGTTAGTGCAACTGGGGTGTCAGCAACCTAATCATAGAATTGTATTTTTTTGTAGTCTTCACTGTGGGTCATTTTCATGTCTACTAAAACACTTTGCTTGCTATTTCTTCACTGCAACTCCATGTTACATTCAAACAGTACATATGTACATATGGTGCCTCTCAAATATGCTAGACACTATGTTGTTCTCTTTGTTAGCCCTAAAATTAGTTATGGCCAGCTCGAGATCTGCATTTGTGCATCTGACCAATGGTGACCCTCTGCCTCCTCTCTTCTTATCCTATCCCTTTACTTCTCTGCATGACTTCCTATGCTCCCTCTTCTCAAAGCACCTGCTGTCAAAATGGACTGCATGTATTGATGCTGCACTGTTACAGTAGACTCCTAGGTTTCTCATTCTATACAGAGTAATTACTTTTTACTTTTAACTGTATAAAATTGTATAAACCTGTAGTTCTGCCATACATGAAAAAAAATTTTAAAATCTATAGTCATGTGTCTGGAATAAACCCAGTTTTAGATCTAGATTAAGGAAAATCCAAGTGCATTCTGGCTGAGACAGCTGCAGAGAGAGCAAGGCTGACAGCCTCAGTTCTGAGGCCTTTCCAACTTAGTACCTTCTGGTTTATTTTTTTATTACAAACCATGTAGAATCTAGGAATATATAAAATACTACCTTTGTTTCTCTTTCTCTTCCAAGGAGGTTATAATTCACAGTCTACTGACCTATCTTACAGTTTAGAGTCCTACTAGACAAACATTGGAGCTGAAGGTTCAAGTGGGGGGTTTTATTCTCTTTCTTATAAAGTCTGCATTAGGAATGGAGGGAGGGGCAGATTCATGCCCAAACCAAAATTCTTTCAGAGCATGACTGTACACAAACCACAAATCAAACATAAGCATGGACAACAAATGTCAAAGAAGTGTTACTCAAAGTAACCTTTCTGTTTGGTGATGGTCTAAAGGAGTCTACTAAGAATTTAACCACATAGTCACTTTTTATCCAAGCACAATGACAGACAGAATGTAGAATGGATTGAGAACAGCCCTGAAGTAAAGGACTTAGGGGTGCTGGTTAATGAAAAGTTCAACTTGAGCCAGCAATTGGTGCTGGCAGCCCAGGAAGCCAACTGGATCCTCAGATGCATAAAAATAAGCATGGCCAGCAGGATAAGAGAGGCAATTCTGCCCCTCAGCTTAAATATTGTGAGACCCCACCTAGAGGTCCAGCTCTGGGGCCACAACACAGGAAATACAATGGAACTGTTGGAGGTCCATAGGAGGACCACAAAAATGCTTAGAGGGTGAGATCAGCTCTCTTATGAAGAGAGACTGAAAGTGATGGGGTTATTCAGCCCGGAAAAAGCTCCAGGGAGACTTTAATGTGGCCTTCAAGTACCAGAAGGGGGATGACAAGAAAGCTGAGGAGGTACTTTTTGCAAGGCAAGTAATAATAGGAGTAGCTTTAAACTGAAAGAGGGTACACATATGTTAGACATTAGGAAGAAGTTCTTTAGGGTAAGGGTGGTGAGACACTGGAACAGGTTTCCCAGAGAAGCTGTAGATTCCCCCACCCTGGAAGTGTTCAGTGTCAGGTTGGACAAGACTGAGCAACCTGTGCTAGTGAAAGTTTTCATGGCCATGCATCAGGATTGGAACTATATGATTTTTAAGGTCCTTCCAACCCAAACCATTCTATACATTTATGGTTCATTGTAATAAGCTTCTTGTTGGCAGAGTCAGGAATTTACTCTACACAAAATAACCTTTAGGCATAGAAGATGCATCTTTTCTTGCCCTCTGGAGCAAGCTGGTTTGTGTATATTTCTTCTGGGCAAGTGTTAAAATGAACCTTGGACACACACAGAAAGCTCTCACAGTCATAAGTAATTGCTTGGCCTATGAATACAGGCAAAGTGCTAAACATAAAAACTATGCATTTTGAATCTTTAACGTAATGTTTAAGGAAATGCTGATTGATATAATTTTGGTAATGACATTTGTTAGGAGGCAGGAGGAAAAGCATTTCCCAGATTTCTGAAGGTTTTTCCACAGTGTCTCCTACCCATGGCTCACAGTTTAGAAGACTAGAAAAGAAAAGGTATTTCTGGGGGGATATTGAAGTTTCATCTATTTTAGGAAGAAGTTTGACAAAAGAGAAATGGACAAATATAATCAAAGCAGTTGGCATTGCAATTCCTACATTTTCTGCGTACATGATTTGGGTATTTACTCCAGCCAAGATTTATTTTGGCATTTACAACATGACTGAAGCCATCTGAAGTACCTCTCTTTGGTTCAGTTTCTGCCCACATTAGGTATGGGGGAACATTTGGTGCATGCTTAGAGTAGACCTCCTATTTTAGCTTTCTCCAAAAGGAGCCTGGTTACCATGAACAACCAAACAGTCTGTGAACTGAGCCAGCACACGGTAAGTGGGGACAATCAGGGCTTTCACTCTGAAACCATATCAATTTACCAAATGTTGGTGGGCCCAGAAAAGCTCTGCACTGTAGAAGATAAGATTAAAAGACATAAATTTTAAAGCAGAAACAAATGTTTATTGGCATCATCCTAATGATTGCTCTCTTGAACTTTTGTTTTGAGAGGAGACAGGGAAGAGGAAGGTTGATGCTGTCTGAAGCTCCCCAGGCAGTACCCTGCTTTGGTGCAGAGCTACCTGAGCATTCAGCTCAAGAAGGCTTCACCTACTGCAAGCTTACTGCTTTCTAACTTCTCATTTGTCAGAAAAGCTCATGTTCAGCTTATTAGCAGCCCATTTTTATAGTCATTATCCCTGCTTCCACAACATCTGGCTAAGTGTTGTACTCCAGATTGTGGCTGTTCTGGGAGGTAGTTCTAGCAACTTGAAAAGGATGTTTAAGTCATTGTTATAAACCCCCCTCTAATGCTTATCAGTGGGTTGATTCTGTCTCTCTTCTATCTTTTGTATGCCCTTAATAGACTCTAAACTACTCTGAGTAAGGACCGTCATTTTATTTCTTCCTGTAGCCTAGCTAAGTGGGTAGTCAACCTCAGATGAAAATTAATTTTTGCAAGAATTACTTAAAAATATAGTAGTTCCTTTCTGAACTATTGTCTCAGGGTAAGTGGTTTTGTAGTGCCTCAGATGATCTTGCAATGAACAGGAAAGGTTTCATTCATTAGTGTGTGTTCTTCATTCATGCCATGGTTAGCAAATACCTTTCTCTTCTGCAGTGTTAAGACCATGCCCAAGGTTTAATTCCAGAAAAAAAAAAAACAAAAACCAAAAACACTATTCTAGACTTTCTGAATACTAATTCTGCATCGTTGATCTAGGTTTATATTTTTAAGGCAAATGACAAAAGCATTGTTTAAATTTTGAATATTTTTTTAATCTTAGCAAAATAATAAATTAATATCCTGAATACTTTTAATATGTAATATTTATTTTATTTACTAAAATTTAACCAGTCTTTTGATTACTTTCATATTAAAGCTGTTTAAAGCTTTTTTTCCTCTTTTTAAGTTTATAAAATGCCTCTCCACTTGTTAGTATTTCCAAACTTCCCAGTGGTGTTTTGTCATTTCTCACCCATCTATTCTTGGAAAAAACATTCCTAGAAATGACAGTGCAGCAGCAAAAACATTATTGAAGTCACTTGACTCATAGAACATAGCCCAGTCTACCAGCAAGATGCATTTGAACAACCCAAACACTAAGCAACTGCCAGTTGAGACACTGATTGGCACAGCTAGCAATGATTTTTGCCCCGTCTGCTTCCTGACAGCCACAAACTAGTTTTCTTCTCTTGATTCTATTGCCTTCCCTGTCCTCTTGCTTACTGAAGTTTGGGCTGTACATAACAGCTGACAGGTGTTTTCCCAGGGGTGATACAAATGCCCTTGCTCAGCCATTATCTGCCAGTTTTCAGGTCATCCTGCACCAAAGGAGTGATAGGCTGCAAGACAAGTAGGCAAACAGCTACACTTGGCACAATTGTAAGTTTTTTGGAGGGGAAGAAACAGTCAATCTCACAATTGTGAGGTCTGCCTGCCACTACCCAACGATTTGCAAAGTATGTTGGGGGAGTTCAGACAAGGAGGAAGAGGGTTGACTGACAAAAGCTAAGGAGAAAAGGCTAAATGTCAGGCTCTGCAGCAGCTCTGTAAGAGCTTGGCAGATGAAGTGAAGTCTGGAATGCAGAATGACAGCAGAGTGATGAGCAGCAGAAAGCAACATGGCAGTAGTGCTACAAAGGGTTATTCAAAAAGAACGAGCTTTAATCAGTACTGCTTTTAAATCTACTACTAAATTAATTATTATTTTAAATGTTAATTTATATCAAAAAACCTAAGATTTTATTTTTTTTTTATTTTAACAGTTAGTTCTGTCCTACTGAAGTTTTCTCAGTCTTTCTAAGCTAAGGAAAAGTGATTCAACAGTAATTTGGTGTTAGAAGAACAGTGACTGCACGAGTGGGCTGCATTTTATATGCAAGAAAGTGGACGAGGGATGTGATATATTCACAAGTTTTCCAGTATGATCTCCCACAGTATACTTATACATCCAAATTGGTGACATTGGCATAAATGAAGTATAAAATGGGTGGGAAATTTCCTAAAGTGCAAGTCTACAAAGTGTTACAAAGTGCAAGTGCTACAAAGTCCAACCAGTTATTGGTTATTGTGATGTATTTCAGAAATCAATAACATTCATGCTTCTTTTATTTTTGATGCCAACAATGGAACAGAAATGATCTGGAAGTCCTCATGACTAAATTGTGCCTCCATGGCAAAGAAGGCTGATGGCATGCTAGGCTATATTAAAGAAAGACAACAGGCAAAGGGAAGTGTTTTTTTCTTTTCCATCTGGTATTTATGAGATGGTAGTTGGAGTACCATTTTGATCTAGCTTGGGGCTTCATGGTACATCAAAGACATAGATATACCAGAGTGTTCCTACTAAAGGACCATCAGGAAAATCCTAGGTGCTTAGAATACTTGACAGCAGGTAGCATCCAAAGACAGACTGAGAAAGCTGTTTGTTCAGCCTGAAGTGAAGGTTCAGGGAGACCTTATTCAGCTGCCCAATGGGAGGACACAGAGAAGACAGAGCTATAACCATTCCCACTGCTGAACACAGAGGAGGAGCAATGGAGTCAAGTTTCCACATCAGAAATTGTGAACAGATATAAGGAATTAACATAATCATGAAAGTGATCAAACCATGAAACAGAGAGCTGTGAGGTTTTTTTGGAGATATTCATAACTTGACTGAACCAGGTCCCAAGCAGCAGAAAGTAATTGTCTTTTCTTTGACTAGAAGATAAATTTAGATAACATCAAGAGCTTCCTTTTAGTCTTAATTAAGTAAAGTGTCTACATAACCATCCAAAGTACTAAAAATAAGGATGCAATGATTAGGAAAAATGGGAAAAATTCTTTAAAAGATAAAAGAAAGACCCTTTGTTTCATTAGGCTCTAAAGAAAAAAAAATTAAAATATTAAAATATTGAAAAAGTAATAATCCATCTTTAAGAACTTTGAATTATTTTCAGTGCATCAAAGGACAATGTCCATTTTCATTAAGATGTTTACAGTAAAAATATATGCATATAAAAGCAGGAGATAAACTATTAGCAATCATCCCCAGTATCAGGTGCAAATACTATTAGACAAAATCAAAGTTTAGCGTTCCAGTAATTATTTTCCTCAGTACAGGATAGTTTTAAAGAAAAATAGGGAAGCTTTGCCCAGCAGATTTCTTTTTCAGTGAAGAGCACATCATACCAAAGTTTGTCACTGAACTGCAGGTAGCTAGGATTTTCCCTTGGAACAAGCCATTAGTTTTCCTACTGCTTGTATTTCATGTGAGTTTGGGTTGGAGAAAGGAGTCAGGTAAATCTAGATACTTTTTTCTTATTACTGGGTGATGGCTAATCACATCCCAGATATTTTTAATTACCTCTGAACTGGTGATCTGTTTTCTTTTAATTTCAATAGAAAGACAAACACATTAGGAGAATGACTTCCCTCAGGTGCTATATGTGCATAGACATATGCATCTTGGTACTAAAAGCATATATAGACACTTTAAGGGATTTTAATGTTGAACAAAAGTGTTTTAGGGTTGTAATATAAGTTGTCAGACTGGTTCTCAGAAGCTTTAAGCAGAAGAGACAGTGCCAATATCAACACCTCCACTAAAATTTACTCTCTTATTTTTTTTAGGTATTAATTTTTATCTGCAGTCCTGTTGCTTTAGTATTATTTTCAAACATTTTCATATAATTTATTCAGCTATTCTTTAATTTGAAAGAGTGTTCTTATTAAGATCAGAATAGAAAAGGGGTAAAAATTAGAATGAAAAATTCATGGCTTTATGGTGGATAATTTAGAGATTTGGTCCTTCAGAAAAATAAACATTACTAATTATAATAACCCCATGAATGTTAATGAATTAAACTAAGAGTAGGATATGGTAGTATCAAACCTTGAAGAGACAGTATCATTCTACAATTGGAGATAACACAAAAAATTCAGGTTGGAAGTATCCTTTTAGGGATGGAGAATAGAAATACTTCACCTAATACAGTGTAAACACCTAATACTTGTCACACTATTGAACTTTCAGACTTGAGTGGGGAACTCCCCTGGTTATCATTCCTCCAAAGAAGTTTCATTTGCAGTTGGAATTTAAAATTAATTTTCTAGGAAGGTACAGGTTTACCTGCTAATTAGATTTTTTAAGATGTGCTTTTCTAGACATTTAATTTTCTTTTCAGCTTTTTTGTTATTTTCATATGGATTAACTAAAGCTCTTTAAAGTCCAATGGATTTTAAATTCTATACGCAGAAATTGAAAATTTATTATTATGCTAAACACTAATTATGGCTTCGTCTAACCATAGATAGAAATTGTCTTAATTATTGGCTTGTCCCTAAATTATATATTGCAGGTAGTCTAATCCAATCAAGGCCCCTTGAAACCTAATTTTCTTATCCTGTTTTTTCACCATTAACAGAAAGTGATGGATTAATACACATGTATATAGAGTCAGATCTATTTGCAATAATATATATTTAAGAGTAAAGGTAGGAGTTTTAAATGGATGTTTGATGAGATCCAAACAACAAACTGGTGAATGTGCTTCCTGAAGGTCTTTCCGTGTTCTACATGCAGATATTTTTACCACTAATGCTTCACATCAGGGCGCTTGGTGTTGAAAGTGAATTTATCCACTTTGGGAAGGAGGGGAACAATGGGAGACACTTAAAAAGTAAGATTTGAAGAATTTTAGTTTAATCAAAAGATAGCCATGTTTTTGAACATGGCCTAAGTTCTTCTTAACATCCAGTATTTTACATAATAACCTAATGGAAAAAGGAAGGAAGTCCCAGAACTCTACACTACCCATATGAAAAACTGTACAGAAGATATTGGGAGAATTTAAGAAACTTCTTTATTTATAAAATTAACAATCAGAAATAATTGTCAATTGTTTCCAATTAGAAATAATACTTAATTATGAAACTGGATATTGTGGGGCTCAAGCAGGAGATACATAGATTGTATTAGTAATTATTAAATAACAGAATTCTAAAGGAAATTTAAAGGTGATCTATATTAAAACAACAAATAAAATTAATGTAATTGTTACTTACCCTGGCTTGAGTAGGAAAGACTCTTTTATCACACTAATATTTGTAAAGAAAATGGTTGCTTGAGCCATAATATTTAATTATTAATTATTTTACAATTTCATGACTTCAAGTTCCCAGAATAAAATGATCCATATAACAATCGAATTTTACACAAAGTTTTGCACATTTTGCCTTCTCTTTTTAGTTTGGTCAGAGTAGTACTTACTTTTAGATTATGATGAAAATCAAGAAACTGGATTATGTGGGGAAGGTATGGGAGAAGAGCAACAGGAGTCTGTAATGTTGATGACTTAGAGGGACAAACATCCTTTGAGATTCAAACCAACAGACTTGGTTATGTCATTATAAATATGCTCTTAGTATACTATTAATTAATGATATATTTAATTTCAGCTATAAAGAAGATAAATTGTGTGCTTGCTTTTATCAATCAATAGTATTTAAATCATTTTATGGTTTGAGTTTGATGACTTTTAATCAATGTTTGTAATAAAAATTTTTAGGTATCTTCCATATAAGAGATTTGATCTTAGTAATACTTTCAGATACATTATGGCACTTCAGAACATGATCTGGCGCTGTGCTCTTCCCAGTCTTGCTCTCCTTAAAACTGTTTCCCTCTTCCAACTCCTGGTCTAGCTTTTGGTACCTTGGTGCTGCTGCTCTCTTCCCTCTCCTATGCAGAGGAACCAAAGAAAACATCTGTGCCTAAGAAAATCTGATTTTCCAGTGAGCAGAAAGCTGATGCAATGTGAATAAATTCTGTTTGTGATTTTGTATCATAAACTAGGGGGAAGACTTTACAAACAACACTCAGAAATCAGATTAATTGCTAGTGAGACCTCTGTAAGAAAATGTTTTGTAATACAATGTTCTGCCTTAGGATGCAGTGTATTTTACAATAAAAGCTGCATCTTTTTTTATACTGAAAAAGTGAAAAGACATAGACAATTTTTTTGTTACTCTGAATTGATCAATCTGCTTAGGAGGCCATGGTCTCATTGGTATTGATTCAGTATATCATGTCTTAAACAGCCCTTGCTGAATTATTACCCAGGTGTTTCACCTCAAGCCTTGATTTAAAGGATGAAGGACCTCTGCTGTACCACCTATAATATAAAGGTAGCACACTTATTCATAAATATTCCAGTTAAAATAAAAAAAAATGAGACCACTGATGGTTTGTTGTTATTGGGGTTTTTTTCCCCATTTGTTATTCCATTGCCTGCTTGGTTGCTTCTTTTTGGTTTTGCTTGGTTTCTTTTTTGACATTTTGTTTTGTTTTGTTTTGTTTTGTTTTTTAATAAGCATATGGCCAGTCATTCACTCATAAAAATAAAGATAAAAAATCAAATTCTGATAACCTGCTAAGATTATGTGTGGTAGTGCTAAGCAAAACATAATATACTGCAAAATAACACAAACTGACCACCACTATCACAAGGTCAATGAGAAGAACAAGAAATGCATAAATATGTCCCTCTAATAATGTTCTTGTGTAAAAGAAGACAGTTTTACGTGACGTAATTCCTAGACTGTAAGACTGTCCTTGTAACACAGATAAATTGGAATTGCTGAATACCTTTCCAAAGAGGAAATCATTACTTAAAATGTTCAACCCTAAGTTATTTTGCATGTTAGCAAGATTTTTTTCTTCTTCTTTCCTTTTTTTTCTCCAAGATCAAGAAAGATATTAGCCTTCTAAGGAAAAGACATAATATTAAATATTATCTGCTTTACATGGAGAGAAAACCACACATAAGCTGTAGCAATGGACCCTGCAGATCACTGTAGGAAAGCTGAAGCTAAAAACACTGATTGTAGGAAATATAGGGAAAGATGGACAGCCCTGTGGTGCCACCAGCCTGATAGAGATATGTAGATCTTTTACTTGGAAAAATATGCAAATAGTACTCACATTTCTCCTCTCTTTCCTCTGACTTCTTTCATCTTCTCCAGAATGCAGCATATCAAGACAGTGTCAATGAGAAGTAAGAAGGGATCTGGATATTGGCATAAAGTTTGTCCAAAGTTACAGGCCCTTAGCTGAGATGCAGGTTTTGCAGACACCACAATCTTCACAAACTGTGCAGTGCCAGTAAATAATTATTTGATATCAAAACTAGGTTTTGCCCCCACACATGCAGGGAATAAGAATTCATCAGTGCCCAGAGGTGGCAAGAGTCATCTCAACCCAGCCTCTGGTGGCAGGCAGCTCCCTGCTTTGTCATCTTTTAAGAGAAGGCTCCAGTCAAGCCTCTCTGGAGGATCCAAGGCAACAGCATTTCAAACGTTTGATTGAAGGTATCTCTATTGCAACTAGGCAGAAAAACATGGTGGTTGAGTCCCCACCTTGAGAGAGAAAATGGTCCTAGGCATAATAGTTTCTTGTCTCCCTAGTGTGTTCTCTGGCAGGAACAACTGAGGATGTGAGGTAGAATTTTTCTTTTTGGAGGGCACAACTGACAGTTTTGAAAGTCATATTCATACTGAGTATGGATGTGTTATAGTACAACATGCACATTTGTGAATACATTTCTGTCAAAATTTTGTTTCAAGTAGTGGGAATGGGCCTTTAAAGTGCTCTGTCACACGGGGCACCCCCAATCCCCCTCTCTGTTGTAATTGCAAATGTCACAGTGTTATTGTATCCACCAATGGCAAAATGTCCAACTGTTTAAAAAGCAGAGTTCACCACCTGGTAAGAGAGACTAATCTTTCCCTCTTACACAGAAACCTAGAAGTCATAAGGAAGTAGTCAGAGAGAAGAGTATGAAAAGCTTAAAAATAGAGACTCTTGAAGGCTCAGAGGAAGGTCTGCAATAAACCTCAGTAAAACTGGTCTATACAACAATGGTTGTTTCTAAAAAAAAAATCATTTTAATTGTGCATGTTATGTGCTGCTTGAGTGTGAATAAAAATAAAAAAAATAAAAAAGAAAAAGAAAAAGGAAAAAGAAAAAGAAAAAAGCGGAAGAGGGTTAGTAATTCTGTAGCAGCCACATTTACATCTCTTATGTAATGCTAATTTATTTCTTAATGTTTTCTCAAAATGTCTTGAACATGCAGTGCTAGATAAATTCAGAGGAAACCAGTGTGAAAAACCTAAGTTCTTGCAAAGCTGAAGGTCTGCTAGGCTACTGTGCATGTTCTTGTCTGTCATTTCCTTGTGAGTAGATCACTTGCCTCTGGAACTCCTCTATCAGACCTCAAAGATGTGAGAAATATGGAAGAGAGCTCTCCAGCTTTTTTACCTTCTTGTTTTCTCACTAGATCCTGATCCAAATGAAAATTGCCAAGTTCCTTAATTAGTGGGCTCTATAAAATTATCCTTCTCTTCCTTTTCTTCTTTAGAGTGCAACATGCTTTCTCTACAGCATTTCCCTGGGCCGGAGGCAGTCGCTGCCTCCCACAAGCCACAGACTTTGCTTCATTGGCTGCATCCACTCCTTGCATCTGTTCATCACATTGCTATAAATGATAAAATAGAGCAGCAAAAGTAAGGTGAGAATGAAATATAACTTCTCCCCAAGCTGGTGGCAGGATTTTTCTGGTCTTTAGTAAAAGTAAGTATGTGGGGTCTTAATAACATGTAACATTTTAATGAACTTATAGTGAAGATGATGTTTTGCATCTGTGCTGGAAACCAAATAGAACTGCTACTCAAGTGTACTACAAAAATACAGAAAAAACAAATGCTTTATGTAGGTTAACAGAAAAAACTGCTTTCTGTAGGTTGTTATTGAAATCATGTCTCTTTTGATAAGAGAGGGTCCTGCAACCCTACTGTGATGATGGTACACAACATGCTTAAAATGTGAGTGTTAAAGGGATTAAACCAACCATGCATGCCATGTTTTGTAAAATATTAAAGCCTCATATTTGCATATTGTACAGCTGGTTGCAAAGCCATCAATCATCACATTATCTGTACATTGAGGATGATAAATGGTTTTCATTCTAATGAGAGAATCTAATCACACAGAGAAATGAAGAGGGCATACAGCATAAAAGCTTTGGCTCCAAAAGCCAGGGATTATTATTAATACTATACATTTCTCTCTGATTTTGAAACTTCCCTTCTTCATTTGTACACATGCCTTTCTACATTCATGACTTTCAGAAAAGGTCAGGTCATTCATTTATTTATTCTTAATAAAATGGAACTGGAAAAGCAGGAAAAGGTTAAAAATATTAAGCAACTTGGAATCTGCTCATGTGAATTTCTTTAAATTACTCAAGAATGACCATTTATTTTTCATCCCTAATAATGCAGCAGCAGAAAAGCAGACAAAGGTTAAAAATAGGAAGGTGGACACCTCTTACCAAGGTGGTTTTGTAAATTATCTAATAAAGCTCCATAGCAAATGGCTAGGCATTATATTGCTTAAACACTAAATGAGAAAGTGAGTTACTTCTAAAAGTGTTGCAAAATGTAAACTTTTTAATATCTCACTATGTATAAGATGATAACTATTCCCATTAAGAATAATGTGAATTACTTGTGTTTAGGATTCTGACTACAAGTAGCATATGAAAGGAAAAAGGACATTTTCTAATGGGGTGCAATGGGTAGAGACACTTGTGTGGGTATGGAGCAGAAGAAGGCACAGTGACAGAAACACAACTGTGTCACTGGCCAAGTGACTCAAGGAAACACAAGGAAACCAAGGAAAAAGCCCCACAAAGCAGTACTTTACAAAATGCTTGTATTTATGTTTCTTCCAGAATCATTTTGTGACTTAATATTAATCATCAATGTATTTAATGCTGAGCTGAATTCAGAAATTTACAAGCAAGCAAATAAACCATTTTTCATATAAGGCCATATAAGTTTTCTCTAAGAAATTATGTGAAAAGCTCTAAGAGTGCACAACAGATTGAAGTGTGCATTTAAACTGTAGATTACTGAAATTTTGTAGGTTTAACTTTGGTAATAAACATGTACTTTCCCAGATGTTGTTTGAAGAAAATTTCTGAAGGTCTTGCTTGCTGCCATTCTGAAGCGGTGCTGTGGCAATCTTTATTGATTGCTGCTCATCAGGTTCATATCAAATAGCATCTCTTCCTGGAATGTTTTAAATGTAACAGATTTGCAACAGCCATCTACAAAAAAGGAGAATTAATGTCCAGGAATTGAGTCTAAAGTTGAACCAGTGATGGTCTGGTACTTTCTGGTACTTTGTAAGTTATGAAATTGTTAAAGGAACATGCTTAATGGGGTTTGAGGATTATTTATTTTTTAGGAGTGTGTGTGAGTGTGGGTGAAGGTGTAGGAGATCAAGTCTCTAGAAAGACCATTCACAGGGATTAGGTGATGGTTTTGATCAGTCCATAGCCCTTGTATCCTGTTACAAAAACTCATATTGTACCTTTCCTGAGGCATCACCAGATGCCCTTGTGTCAGGTGAGGGATGTAGCTGTGCATGTGTGGTCAGAAGATGGGGCTCTCTCACTTTTGCTGAAGCAGACAAGCCATGGTCAAGTGAGCATGGTCAAGTGCTTCAGCTGGACCAATGGATGGCACTCCAAAAGGATATTTTGAGAACAGTATTTCTAGTTACAGACAAATGGGACAGGTTGTCATGCTCACTAGAGTTCTCAGGTTACCTGCACTGTTTACTCTTTTAAGATATCTTTGGGACAAATATAATTATTTTTAATACAGATTATCTTTAAGACAGATTCAAGTGGTTTTTCATCTCCCAACTCAGTTTTTCCAGAAAAAGAGGACTAAAAGAAGAGCTTTAGAATAGCCTTGTTCTCACTTTGATCCAGAGTATGAAAGCAGCTAAGCAAGAACCTTGGCCTAAGCACCTGGCCAGACAATAAACCAGATCTTGGACAATCCAGTAAGCCTCATATACTCTTAATTTTAGCTGGGGTTTTGTTTATTGGTCACAGCCTGACAAAACTGTCAGCATTTATTATGTCACAACATAACAGTGCCATCGCTCTCCTTTTTCCCCATTCTCCTGCCCCCAACTTTTTACTGCCACTTGGTGTGGTTGCAAATCTGATGCTTCCGACCCTGAACAGTAAAAAAGAAAAAACTTTCAAGAGAGAGAAAATAAAAAGATACTCATATCAAAAATGAAACTGTTATCTGACAGCTATTACTGATTTTCTTTTATATTTGGGGGGGGGCTTAGGTGTTTGTCCATGTATGGGTGTTTTGAAAAATATATAGACTATAGGTAACAAATAAATTTTGAATATCCCATAATTTTTGTCACATCTTCTTCAGGAAGAGTATATATTAGATATAGGAGAACTGGATCATCATCTGGCTGAAAGATGTAATCTCATTACAAAGCCATTCTTATTTGGCCATGTGTCTTTCTAATGTATTTCTTGCCTCTTCAGTTATAATACCACAGCTGTGAAGCATTCATTAGTATACTGATGCTTTGCTGATGTGTTAATTTCAAAATATAGGATTATGCACTGTGTCTACAGTATTTCTTTTTCATCTGTAAAGCTCAGCAATATTCAGTTCAGAGTACGTGCAGAAACACTTCTGGTTTTCGTAGGCATAAATACAATTTTGCCTGATATACTTCAGAGGTTTTTGTGGTTCAGTCTTTATTAAAGAGAGTTCAAGTGTCACATGAGAGAATAAAGACATAGTGAATACTGTAGTTAGTGAATAACTAAATGTTTTAAAATAGCAGATGTCTTCTTACATGGGAGTTGTGCAAGGACAAACTAGGAGAGAAGAGCTGTGATCCCATGAGATAAAAAATCTGCACTCATATGCTTTTTCATTGCAGAAGCAAAATTTGGTGTTTGTGATGAATCCTCCTGATTATTCAAAATATCACAAAAAGTAGAATAGCTCCCTCATGCTAAAAAGTGGATTTGCACTACTACTTGTTAGGTCTAAAAGCAGTACATTAGCCTTAAAGTATGTTTCTGCTTGTGAAGAATCTGCATAGGATTTCCTATGTGGCCTGTCCTGGGAATAGTATGGAACTTAAATAGAATTATATAAAAAAAAAAACAACAAACCATACAACAAAACAACAAAAAACACAAACAACATAGATCACTTAAGCTCGTAATTTTGTAAACTTGTTACTCTTGAAGCTTCAGTATTAAAGTTTCTTTTATATTGAAAAAGAATCATCCCATGATTTTATGATCAGTAATCAGTTATAGTGACTTTGCTTTGTATTTCCAGTTACCTATGAGTCTCTGAATAGGAGTCTGATTGGTTTACAAAAGGGATTACAGAATGTCACCACGCAGTGTAACAAGGGCCCCTTTGACAAGACAGGTTTTTCCAGGCACATAAAAAAGTGTTTCTAGGAATGAAACTTGAATCTGTATATGGCAAGAAATCTGGAGAGTTAAAAGAGTGCCAGTGCAATCAAGACCTGCAAATCTGGAATAAGATCTAAAGCCTTTTCACTTAAGAATGATTGTGACTTTTTAATACTGCTAGCACAAAATATGTGTGTTATTTAAGTCTGTAATGCTCCCTGCTGAATTGGTCAGTGTATTTCAAAAGCAGAGTGTTATTCAGAAAAAAAAAAAAAAAAAAAAAAAAAAAAAGAAAAGAAAAAAAAAAAGGAACCATTAAATTTCAGCAATGGCCAGGTAATAACTGTTATAAAACAGAAATCTGTTTTTCCTTTTATAGAATAACAAAGACCTCAGCCGTAACAAAGTAATATTACAATGTAATAAATACTTAAACATTCTTGCATCATCATTAAAAAAAAAAAAGTGTAACTTTAACTAACATTTCTTTATCTGCTGCAGTCCTTAAATCTTCAATTATATTACCTTCAGTATATATCTATCCAGGGTTATGCAGAACAGATGCATCATGTAACACTGTATTATGTACTTCATAAATACAATGTTGCATAATGTGCATACCTATTTGCAGGTAGTGAACGGATTGATGGACATTTTTTATCCAGAACATAGTCAAATTGCTGAAGCTTTACATTAAGCTTAATCTGTATATGAAACCTTAGCTTTTTCAAAGCTTTTTTTTTTTTTTTTTTTTAAATATGGGATTACTTAGTGCCTCCAAGGTCTATTTTTTATGTCTGTTTATCACATAGCAATATACATTAGCAGCAGAAATCAATCAGTGAAATGGAATAGAGGTTGAAAGTGAAGACAATAAAAACACTGTGACCAAAACCACACATCTCCAGACTTGTCACAAATACCAATTTAATCAAGAGAATGTGGCACTGATAGGTCTTCCAGGTCACACTGAAGAGTTGGCATTCTGGCTTTATTATTTGTTCCTATAACCCTTTTCATTTGACTCCAGAACCAAATCTACAGTCTCTAAGGGATGTATTTAATTCAAGTAGAAGTAAATCATTATAACTACTTTCCAAATGGGATGAAATATCTATGTTTGGAAAGTGACCTTACATGCACAACTTTTTATTAATGTAGGTGTTTACAAGTAGATGACACTTCGAGCTAGAAGACTGAGCAATAATTGTTATGATATCTGGTCCCTGTATGCTAACATAAATTTCAGTGGGAGAGAGATGGTGAAAATTTTATCAGTCTTCCTGTATTTGAAACAGCTCTAAATTATTTCAGAGAAAAAAAGAAATGTGTTTGTGAAGAAAAAAATAATTATTATAATGTTCACTTACAACTCCACAATGAGTTGAAGGATGTGATAATATAAGACCATTACATTTACTTTCAGGGTCAAAACAAAGCAAATTCAGTTCTGTGCTCTAGGCAATAACATCCTAATGATGAGGCTGTGTAAACGAGCATGTGAAAGACATCTCACATCTCACAACCTTTCATTATATTTTTCCCTGAGTTCTTGTACATTTCACTGTACAGTGTGCCAAGGATGTCATTATTTCCTCCTTTATTTGGTTATAAGGATGTAATTCCTAATAGAAAAGGTAATTTCTTTCAAAATAATCTATGCTTTCCTACGTCAAAAAAGTCAACTTTTTCTCGTAGGTGTTTCATACAATAATTCCAGCTGAAATCAATAACAATTAAATCATCGATATCTGTCACTTCAGAGTTTGGGCTCTCTCTGAGCAATTCAGTTTTAGAGCTTGCATTTTACAGCACATCACTACACTGTTAATTCACCTTCCTGTACATCAGTAGGTACTGTGGCTCATTTCTGTTCCACATCATCCTTTCTTTCTAATCTCACCTTCTTAAAGGAAAACTGAAAGTGCAAGCAATGTACAATGCTTTGAGAGGTGGTAGTTTTTCCATAAACATACTGCCATATTTTGCTGTTACTGGTAAAAAAACTTTTTGTACTTGGAATGGAAATTATGAAATTCCTGATTATCGTGAAGTTTTATGGAAGTTCTCCATGGCAAAAGTGATTTTTGAGAAATCTGTATTTTACATGGATAAATCTTACATTTCTAATGAAGAGTTTCATTGTTTCAAACTGAAACTTGGTCTAAAACTCCAAGTCCCCATGCTGGTATTAGACAATTGTTCAGCTGCTCCAGTTCCTTGCCATTCAATTCCTTGAAAGTGAGAATGAACCTCTCTTCCTCCAAAAGTAAGAGACTCTCCCAGTTACCTCTTTGGTTGTGAGCACTACTACATAACATATGTCACAGCAATTTAAATGCAAAAGTTATCATATTAGGCTTGGTACAATCATTAAATGCAAAGCAGGAATTAGTGTTAGGCAGGATGAAATGTCACATGAGTAATGGGGCTGAGAAATGCTGTGCTGCCCAATTACAGTAATTTCATGTACTCTTGTGTGATGTCTGGTTTTACAAAGTAAACTTTACAAAGTGCATCACCATGCATTCTGATTCCACCATCTTTCTGCCCAGTTTCTCTCTAGAATGTGTGTGACTCATGGGATGGAGACAGGCTGTGCATGGCTCTTGTTTCTACTAATACCTTCAGGACATAACCCTTTCCCAATAAAAAGATTTAAGCAGACCAGAGCTACAATAGGTCTCAGATGGGTCTGTCGAGGAGGGAATCTAGACCATAGGAAAAAGAAGGACCAGAAGTCTCCCAGTTTAAATGGATTCTCCTAACTGCTACAGTCAAAAATCTGGGCCTGGAAAGATTCTCAGAAGGTTCATGTTCCTACTCTTGAGTTCAGTTCAGTACTTTTGGTTCATCCTTGACAGCTGTCTAGTGGAATGCCCAATAAGGGGAATTTCATAATCTCCCTAGAAAATTAATTTAACCGTAAACAAACCTAAATATGTAATAGAAAAAAACCCTATATGTACATTACTATTATTGCTCCTTTTTATATTCTATGCAGAATCAAATAACAATTTATCATTTTCATTTTTAATATTTGGTTTTTAATGTCCCCCTTTTTTCCTCTTTCTTTTTCTAAACTCAGGACCCTACATCCTTTTGTATTTCTCAGTACATAATGTTTTCTAAACTTAGGATCATTTCCATGTTCTTCTTTGCCTTTTTTATTATGGTACCCCAGAAGTGTATTCTATCCTAGTGAACACCAGACAGATAACTATTGTAAAGAAAATGTGCGAACTTGCTCAAAAATATTGTCTTCATGTATGAAATACTGAGAAAATATTGAATGTAGTTAGGTTGGTTTTAACTGTGTTTCTCCATCCTTTAAACATTATTGTTGACTGGAGTTTTCCTTCTCTTATGCAAATCCCACGTGATCAGTCTTATCAGTGCAGTATGAGACATTTACAAGAGAAAATATCAGTTCCTTACAAAAGCCAGTCTTTTGCAATGCTATCCTTAAGCAATAATTGTCACACAGCTGTTTATGCTACAGATTGCAATTCTACCAGCTGCATGGAATGGTATATTGAATGAATTTAACTCTGACAAGTACAATAATAACAAGGGAAAATTAATTCTCAGTGGTCTAGAATGGTTTCCAATAGGATACCTATAAATTAGTCCTCAGAAATTCTGGCTAGGCCCCAATACCAAGGTTCACCAAAGTGTTATGGTTATATCTTAGATTTAGCAAGCTCAGACATATCATTGATACTTGCACTTTTTCCACGAGGATGATAGCTAGAGATGCCCTTTACTGACTTTTTTTAGAGGAGCATTTACACTTCACCTAGACCAGAAGGGCAGAAATAAAACACAGCCTGTTAAATGTGCAGTACTGTGTTTCAGATAAAACTGATGAACCCCTTTGATAGGTTGTCTCAGCCTGACCTCCTTTCTTGTGAAAGTCTTTTTAGTGACTCATAAAGAGCTTTTGCATTTAGGGCATTTCAAAGACTCAGCTCTGCAGGAATCTGGTTAAGTGCTTCTGAAGCAGCTCTGGGAGGCACATGGATGCAACTGGATAAATTGTAGGCTCCTGCAGAAGAACTAGAAAATGGTCACCATTTAACCAGCCATCTTTCCCTCAAAAAAACTCCATGGCCTTTCCCAGAAATTTATATTTTTAGTATCAGATAAGCTGCCTTGTTCAGTATCATGTGTGAACACTGGTGTTTTTAAACATATTCTTTTTCTTCATATTGCTGTTCTAAGACCTCCCAAATAGTAGCTCTATGCAAAAGCTCCCATGCAGTGGAAAGGTCACTCCATGACTCCACTCAAATATTCTCAATGAATGTGTAATAATTCCAGATGGAATTTGTGTGATTGTGAAAATATTGCAGTGCTACCAGAGCAATATATTCATGGGGAGAAGTGAAGTGCAACGTGGGAAAGCTTGTAGATAGCTAACGTGTAGTTCTATCATATAATTTAATACATAACCTCCACATGTATAGTATCATAATTTTCTGTCAATCTAAATTATCACATAATTTTTACAGGAAAAGTTATTTTTCATATTACAATTCACAGTCAGAAAATCATGCCTTCAAATTTGGAGGAGATACTTCCTGGGAATGTTGGACTTCTGGAAGGAAACAAACTTGCAAGCCTGGGACCTATGCATATACAGATATGATTGCGTTTAAAAATCTGCAAATTAATTGCCTAAGTCCACTTATTACAGATGACTTGCTGGTAAACTCTTGTGTTTCCAAACTCTTTTTGTCTGAAGATGTTCAAAATATTTTCCAGATGCTATTCATTTTCCATCCAGCTATGAACAGACATCCTTGCCTACAATCTCTATTTCTTTCTGAAAGAAGAAGCAAGCAGAGCAGCACTGGTTCCTGCTATTGCTGCTGTCTCTTCTTTCTCCTTTTCAGTGATAGAAACCTTCCAACCTGCTCTGTCCCCATTAAAATGGAAGTTTGGGATCAAGGAATGGTCACCTTCATGATACAAGGCAGACCTCAGGTGGTCAGAGACCCTGCTTCAGAACTGTCTTCTGGGTACTGACAGTTGCTGTGATGGCTTCAGACTGGAGGAAGTTTCTGAGCTGCCTAGGAATAGATTTAATACCACGAAAGCAGGAAAGTAATTAAGCATTTGAGCACCGAGGTGGATACCTACTATTGCAATTACGGGAGTCCATTATTTCCTATTTTTCTAAAAGTCCTACTGAGACAAGTATATTGTTCTCAGTGGGAGCAGATTACACTCCGAATTAATTACTCAGTAATTAGTAGACCATCCCCATGGTTCCTTGCCCCACAGTTTCTCCTACTGAATTGTTTAGCATAAAGCACTACATATTTTATAATACATTTGGTGAGTTCTGTTTGCAGCAGAAACTGGTTACTTTTGCCTGCCTCTTCTTGCTTTCTAGCCAAAGCAATTATGTGTTCCTGCATTACTCTGGAATTCAAATATTCTGCAGTCTTTGGTGTATTTGTTTTCTTGTTTGGGCAAATGGGAATGCAGCTACCTTAAAAATGGATGAAACAGACATAGATAGCAAGGGAGCCAGATGCACAGAGAGTGGGGATAACAAGGAAAGTTTGCAATACGCATTCCAGCTGACTCCCATGGGGACTCTGTAGTGCTGACTCAGGCACCTAACATTCTTCTACAACTTAAGACATAAATTTAAGTGCATTGCAAAGGGATTTATAGCAGCTGGCATCCTGTACTGAGAAATTAATAAGTTAACCCACTGTTAATACCAAGGAGAGGTACAGATCTTAAATCTGCCCTTTCTAGGAGATTTGGGGATTCTTTTGGCATTACCAAAGACACTTTCTCCAGCAGGAATTCTATCCTCCTGCACCCTGGTTGTTTCTGTCTGATAATGGTCTTTCTTACAGCATTGTCTTAGGAAAGAATGTCCTTTGTTCACGCTTTATCTACAGGATCAAGGTTGCGGTACCCACACTGTATAGGGGAGGCTCATTTTCAGGGCCACTCTGTGCTATTTGCTATTCTGATGAGGACAGAGAGGGCACATTTCCCTGTGTAAAACTGAAACAAATTTAAAATCATGAACAGCTCTGCAGAAACATTTACAGAGTTATAAAAGTATAATAGTTTTAACTGTGCATCTTGTAGGTGACAGAAAATTACTTTATGTAAAGCATGGAATGTTGACACTAGATGCAGTGTTACACTCACTGCTGACAATAATGCCTCATCTATGTTCCACTGATGGCCAACAAGTCAGTATTGGGTAATTGCCTGGGCTGTAATCACAAAGCTAAAAAGCCTTCCAGTCTCAGAGGAATAAATAGCGTTAATTCAACTGCCTGAATCATAAATTGCCCCTTTGGTTCATGAAAAAAGCAGTCATGTGGTCTGTTTCTTTACAACACAGGCTTTAGAATCTTTAGGATTTCCACTGCCAAACTTTCCTTAGTATCTTTTTTTTTTTTTTTTTTTTTTTTAAGTTTACCTTACCTATAGCCACAGGACTCCTGAAGCTGAGGAGCTGAGGCTGAAAAAATAGATAAAATAGATAATTCAAGAGAAAAATAATTTAGCCATTCAGACTTCAAGTTATTGGTGTTAGGATTCTCTTAATAAAATGAGGAGGTCTTGAGGTGACTTATTTTTAGTAAAAGATAATGGCAAATATTGAAAGACATAGTGTTTCAATATTATAGCAGAAAGAACCATGTAAATTTCTCTTTGCTATATCAAATGTAATATTTCCTCCTTTAACCACTTTAAAGTTCATTGGTCAAAAATGTTTTATACAAATTTCTCATGGAGATAATGCAGCTTAGACTTCCCTTACTTTGTACATATACACATAAATATTCATTGTGTCAAAGACAAAGGAAAAGTTTTATTCAGAACATGTGACCTTGAAATCATGTACAAGATTTTGTCTGCAATACTTCAGAGCTATGCATATTTTTCTCATTGCAGCTGTGGGAAATTTGTCATAGTCCTATTGCAGACGCTGCTCCTTAAATAAGAAAAAACATAAATTTCCTTCAGATCTTCAAAAATAGAATACTTATAATCATGCCACACCACAGAGTTGTCTGCCTTTGCCCAGAGGCAACAGATCTTTACTTGTGTAGAAAACACTTTCCATTCTAGCATTGTCTCTGCAATGATATTAAGATTGAGAAAGATGGAACATGCAGCACCAAGATAAAAAAATCACAAAAAAAAAGTGCCGTGTTTACTAAGAGCACACAGCTTTCAAAAAGAAAAAAAAAAAAAAAAAAAAGATGCTGTTCTCTTCCTCCCTAACTTTGTTTTCTAAGGAAGGCAGCTTGGAATCATCCTGGTTTCTTGCAAAGACTTTTCATCCTCAGTAGTCACTCTCTACAAAGGTTCTCAGCAGTGTCTACTGCTTTAGAGTTTAATAACTCAGGTCATTCTCAGGTTGGAATTGAATTAGTACCTTGCAGAGCTTTGCCGACTTCTGTTGATAATTCTTACTGACATGCATAGAGTATTTTCTATGGTGTTTTATGTCAGTGTTTAACCTAATTATTTCTGAAGTGAGATGTCCTAATTTAGGGATTCCAGATTAGTTCTACTTTTCAGTATCAATCACCTTTTAAGCTTCCTCTCACCCCCACCCCTGGTACATAAAAGAGACAATACTGTAATGGGTGATACTGCATCATCCAGATGGAAGTTTTCAGAGATCCCCAAACATTATATTTTTTTGAACCATGTAAAATTACAACATTGAATTCCATTAGTTGTGGCTATGTTCTGGGATTTCTCCAGAGTATCTGAGGTGTTTTTACTGTAGCTATCTGAAACACTTCATTTCTTTTCTGTCTGAGTTGTTCCAGGTACTGACTGAGTGTGCTATTAACTTCCATGTTAGATTTCTGTTTATTATATCTTAGTATTATTTTCTGACCATGGTATTTAAAAATACATACAATTTTATTGGAATTTTTTTGGTGCATTATTTCCTCGTAGATCCTTTAATTTTTTTTTTTATTTTTTTTTTTTTATTTTTTTTTTTTATTTGAACTACATTTGCATAGCCCACACTTAAAACTTTAGAAAAGTTATGATTTATTGCACAGACCAATCTAATGGCACATGCAGCATCAAATGAAATAAGCTGGTGAAAAAAGAAACAGTAAGATGCAAAATGCATTGGGCTTGTTATTTTTTTTCATTGAGTCTGGACATAATATCATGCTAGAAAACATATATTTCAATATGTTTCATATACTCCAATCATATATTTCTCAAACATATTTCCTCTCGATATATTGTTTACTTGAAGTCATGGTGCAGAGGTTATTAAAGCTGCACCAGGTTAAAGAGAAGGAAAAAAAGTCTTGGATAGACTGCTTAGAGCTCAGAGAAGACACTCTCTCAGATGCTCAAGGTAGCACTTTCCGTGGAGGGGAATGCATAGAGGCAGTTTAAAGTTGCCCATTTTATAAGCTACAGAGAAATACAATTTGGTTGTATATAATAGAAGGGATCTATGTAAATACCTATAGCAGACTTTCAAACATGGGTAAGTTGCATCACTACACAACCAGGGTCAGGTTTTGATAATTTGGATGCATGACTCTCTTTGAGTGCCATTTATGAACATATTTATGCCTCAGGAATTCCAAGGCTTAAGGATGCTGCAGTGAGAGGGACTTTGACTATCAGGAAAAAATGTGAAATACAGAAAAAATACCACAAGGAATAATTGCTTTCTTGAATGGGCTTACCAGGCACAGATCTTGTAATAAGCTGTATTGGTGACATCGCCCATAGACTGAACAACAAACTGGTGGCAGTTCTGCATGTCCAAGATAAAGATAATTTGATTTTTCCATCATCTCAGTTCTTTCAGAACATCAGTCTGTGCTGGTATCTTATCTGACATCTGTCACTGAAAAACAAAAGGGGGATTTGCAGAAACCCACTAAAATCCTGACATAGACTTAGATACAGTATGATGGAGGTGATAGGGACAATAGTTTGGAAGGAATGGACCAGCAGAAATATTCATGAGGTAGAGAAAGGAAAGTGAGGTAAATAATGGTCCTAGAAATGAGCACTGGTAATATTAGATATCTTGGGAATGAGACAGCACAGAGCCTTCATCAAGAATATGTGTGGAGAGTGTCAGTGCATCCTTAAAAAGCAGAATATGAGAGGAAGGTAGGAGTTGTGTGCTTGGGATAAAAAATCAGCAGACAGAGGGATGCAGAAAAACCCTGAAGAGCTCAGCCCATGGAGGTAGTGGTGTCTTTTTTCTCTTTATCAATAACTGAGTGGAATTTCATGAGTGCAGGTAATCAGTTGGTGTAATTGGGAAAGGATATACACAGTATCTTGATTGATTAGGATGATTGTCTCAGCCATCCAGCTTCTTCTGCATGACCAGTGGGAATCTCACATACTCCCCTTGAATTCCCTAAAGCTCTGTGCCAGCACATATGTTCAGCCACAGGAAAGTAATTTGCAGAATGTGAGTTTTTTACTGGTTTAAATTTAAACTTCACTCTCACACTCAATAAAGATTCAACTAAACTCAACTGACCAATGGGGATAGTAACAGGACTGAGTGCTCAAAACTAGTTTGGTGCAAGTTAATCTAGTATGATATGAACTCTATTAAGTTTTCAGGGTTGCTATCAGCTTTCTGTGCTGTATTTCTTGTATTTCTTCTTTCTTTTTTTTTTTTTTTTCTTCTCTTTATTAATATTTCAACTCTATTTTAATACTATTTTTTTCTATGCCTTTTCCTTCTACATCCATTTTCAATTCTATTCTAGGCAACATCAGAACATCTGACCTTGCTGTTAATTATTTGCCCACAGTTGTGCTAATGGACCTGTAGCATAAAGCAGAGCAATAGTACAGAACAGGGCCATCCATCTTCAGCCTCTTAAATTATGAAATCTCATATGCAAATAATGAAATATGTCTATACCCTACAGGTTCTACATTCAAAAGTTTTACTTTACTTAGAGATGAACCTTAGCAATTGTACAAAAAAAGACCTGCCTATTTGGTCAGTGTAATAATTTTGATGGCAATGATACTAAGAATGCTGTTAGTTATGAAAATAATATTTATGATGTCAATCTATGTTTAAATTCTTCCATCACCTCAAAAAAATACTGAATGAATTCTTCACTCTCTGGGGGATTACAGAATTATTTCATCAACCTTTTATTCCTTTGTGTGTTTTGTTTGCTTTTTTTTACACATTTCTTTTTTTTCTTCCCTTTTATTTGAGTGTGCTATGAAAGTTGTACCCAGTTTCATCATCTGTGGGTTGCTTTTTTTTTCGTTTGTTTGTATGTTTGTTTGTTTTTTCCGAGGAACAAGCTATAAACCACATGCACACTATTTTCCTCTTGCTGAAAAAAATGCATTATAACATTTACTTCTAATCATAGGTGGTCCTTTAAAGCAAAACACAGGAAGAGCAGTATGCCAGATGCAAATCGCTGAAGTCTAAGCATTGGAAGGTCTTCTGCTGCCACCATCTGATACAAGCTTTTAATGCATTTGCTCATTTACTACCTAGGACTGAGAATTTCAAGGGTTAAGAAAACCCAGAGCTACAGAGGAATCTACAAATGATTCATTATTACAAATATATCTGAGAGAGACAATCAGAAATTAAATTCTTGATGATGTAATGCCCAAGTTAGATTATGTTACACTGAATAGCCACAGTTGTCAGAAACAGAGCCACACACACCCCTGGCAGCCCACTGTGGAGCATGGAGACAAACCAAGGACCCCAGTTTCTATCTTATGTCACTGAGAGCTTGGGCTTCAGGTAGTACAACAGATTCTGGACCGATATGTGCCTCTTTACACAAACAATCTCCTAACATTTTCTCTGAAATAAATGATTGTATGAAGTTAGAAAATTCCCAGAAGGTACAACATGTAGAATGAGTTCCCTCCCCATCTGAGTGGCTTCGAGAAATTAGCCTTCTCCTTACAAGCATCACCATATGTCAGGTAAGACTGGGACAGCCTGCAGATGGGAGTCCTTCTGCTAAAAGCATAAGAAAAGAATGAGGTACATGAATGGGCCAGATTACACCGGGGACTTTATTGCAAAGTTTGAGACTATTTACATTAGTTGTGTTAAATAATCAAGGAAAAGCTTCAGGTACTACATCACCTCTTCAAGTCACATCTATTAATATAGTCTGATTTTTTTTTAAGTCGAGGTTAAAAGTAAACTCTGGAGTTATTGTCTAGTTATGGAATGAATTGATAGAAGTTTCAGGTATAGTGCACACCTAAGATGTTTCATGGGAGAAAACAGTTATCCTCTGAGTTAAGTCTTCAGCATTCAAGTATAACACCTAGGGAAAAGTCACGTATTGCAAAGGAGAGTTTGATTTTTCAATTCCAAATGCAAGTAATTTTCTCTGTAAATTTAAATCTTCAAGTCACTCTTACTATTATAGACCAGTCTGCTTTGCCCCTACATGATTAGTTCTTTTCTTCTGCTCTATATAAAATAGAAGTAGCAAGTTTATACCAATCTTCACTGGCTCAACATCTCAGCAACCTCCACTCTGGCACATCCTCCACCATGTCCAAATCTCACTTTCTGGCTCTACTTATGCTCTCCTTACACAATGGATATTTGTCCCTGCTCTCCCTCTTTTTTTATTTTTTTTTTATTTTATTATTATTTTTTAATTTTTATTATCTTGTTTTGTTTTGTGTTATTTTGGGGCTCTGTTTGTTTGTTTGTTTTGCTGTTGTAATGGTGAAAAGCAAAGGAGGAAATAAAATGCGATCAGTACTTTTTGTGAAGAAAAGAAACTGAGAAAATGACAGGGTGAAGCAGAGCTATGAAACAGATGTTTGGCATCTGGCCATGGTGGAATGAACTCTCTCCACACTGAATTCTATATTTTTCTTATGCTGAAAAATAATTAACTTGTAGAGCAGAAGGTTCAGAGAGCCTTCAGTGTGTCATCGAGGCAATTAGCCCCTATCAGACCCATTGTTTCAAGCTCTCTGAAAAGTCAACTGAGTATTATTAGCTAGCCCTTTGCAGTTAGAAGAGCCAGACAACTTATTTTCAATAATAGAATTGATATTCTGGAGCACTTTTCTGTGACAGGGTGCATTCACTAGCAACCTCCAGTCATGGCATTTACAAGGTCTGAATTGTGATATTTACAAAGCTGGGAGAAAATAAAAAATACTTCTTGTTTTTTTTCCTGACTGTAGTCCTTTTATGCACTGCTGAGAACCCTCTACAGTAATCAGTTATTTGAGTTCTTCTTTTTTTTACCATCTTTTCCCTCATTGTACAGGGTGCGACAGCTTTGCTGAGACACAGTGACACCCTGTAGCTATAATAAGGCTCCTTCATATTCTTTTCTCAAAATCTTTTACAATTATATGTAAAATTCATGTAGGATGTCTCCTAGAAGGAAGAAGACTTAACTTCTATCCCCTCAGCAGAATTTATAACTTTGACATTGTCTGCCCACATGCAATCCCCCTGATTCCATCTTCCAAAACATAAAACAAGCAAAGTCTTTCCCTTTGTTCTGAAGTTTTCCTCTTTCAGGGTAGCAGTGGCTTCACAGAAAATATTTCATTGGGAAGAACCTCAGCATCATACTTCAACCTTCCACGGACCCAAAGAGGAAAGTACCTCATTCATTTTGCCTTAGAACTGAAATCTTTCAGATAGCATTTTTGGTTACATGGTTACTCCTGCTGAGGCATAGCTACTGGTTTCCAGAGGATGGAATGGATGGAAGCAGGAACATCTTAAAAGCATTTCAACAGTTCTGCTTCCTGACTGCCCGACAGCTGAATCTCATTCAGTCAAGAAATTTTTACTCTCCTGGCAGCCACATAGCTGTTTTGTACAGAAGCTTGTGGTTCCATGTACTTGGTCTATCTTTGTTCATTATCACACAGACTGATCATTATTATGGGATGTATTCACCCTGAATTATTGCAGTATTTCAGAGATGTAGGTACAGAAGAATCCTGAAGTAAATATTGACATGTCCAAAGGCCAAATAGTTGGGTGCTATGAGGAAATTGGTGAATGAGGAATGAACTATTCTACTGGTATTTCAGGCTGGCAATTGTATTTTAGATTGCTTTACTCTATATTACCCAGTGATCAAATGTTTCAACTGCATTATATACTTACTTGATATCAAGAGAAGATATACAGGCTTAATCAAATTTTCATTAAGTCATGTTTTTCTGAAATTTCATGTGCTACTCTAACACAGTGTACTGCAAAGGCTTTAAGACTCTGCTAGCATTCTGCAATATAACAACTATATAACAATTGGTAAGGAATATTACTAGATATGTTTACTAAGGAATATATATGTTAATTTCTAGTCAATTTGAATGCAGCCTTTACTTTCACAGAATCACAGAATTTTCAGAATGGAAGACACCTCATGAGACCTCTAAAGACCATGTAGTCCAACACTCCCACTAATGCAGGATCACCTTGAGCCATGTGCTTACTTGTGTCCTTTGTAATATTCAGAAAAATTTCTGAGCTTTCATAAAAGGCATTTATTTTAGGAAACTTTCTCTCTTAGCAGCAAAAAAACCCCACCTCTTCCTAGCAGAAAACAGAGATATAATGATTCTGTTCAAAGAACTGTTTAGTTATTCATGTGGTAGCATGGTTCTTTAGTTACTGAAACTGGTCTTTGAATAAATTTTTCTTAAAATCTGTTGAGAGTACAGGAAATAGAGTTTTGCCTAGCATCTTGACAAGGGTAATTAACTATAGCCATGTAATCAAAAGGCACCCTCAAAATAGGCTGCGAATCTGTATTTGGACTACAGTCTAGGTAAGCTCCATGGTTTAATTTAATTCCATGGCAGTCCTCATCAGCAAACTTTATGCGATGTGTCAGGACTCCTTTCTGTCCTGCGATTAGATTTTTTTCCCGATGAAAGCTTGTATCATGTGGGAGCTAAGCTTTCCTGTGGTTAGGATCTTGTTACAATGTATGCCTTGAACTGGCAGTCTTGGATCCATTGAGGTGGCCTAGACTGTTGTAAATCCTTTAGTTTCCATGTTAAACAGGCACTGAACCATCCTTTAGGGATGGAATAAATTAAACGCAGATGCTTTCTAGATTTCCTGGGGCTCCAGTGAACTAAGACAGAGGAGGCGTCCACACTCTTCACAGCCATACCCATTTTTTTTTTACTACATACACTCACCCCTTCTATAGGCATGAAGAACCTGCCATTTTCATGCTCAGTATTTGCCACGATGAAATTCTTTGTAACCAAGAACACAGGTACATTGCTGGTAGAGACTGTCTGTACTCTTCCAAATGTTTTGATGTGCAGCCAGAAATATTTAGAATGAATCATAACCAAATATACTTACTTTCACATTTCTATGTATTGTTGTTAATTTTTTTCTTTTTTCTTTTTCTTTTTTTTTTCTTTTTTTTTTTTTTTTTTTTTTTGAATGAAGCTTGACAGATTTTAAATTAATTCTTCAGACATGTCAGTAGTGGCAACCCAAATTCTTTTTAAGATTCATGTGAAGAAGACAATTATTAGGATAGACACTAAACTAAATCCTCAGTTCAAAATAACCCATATCATTCTTACATGTGACTTGCTGCATTGTCACCTTTGATTGCAAATAAATTACCTCTTTTTCAGTTCCAACACTGTTCTCTAAGTATTGGGAGGGGAATTTGATGAATCATGCAAATTTCCTAGAAATAAATCTCTCATCCTGTCCTACATACCATGGCCTACAGGTAGGACATAATGGATCTCATTTTCATTGGGAAGCACCTGAACATTGTACTTACCAATGTGTCTTTTTCTGATGACATAGATGTTCTCTATCATTAACAAATGCACAATTTATTTTTTTTTTCTAATTCACACAGGCATATCTTTAATACTGTGTACAACCTTCAGGCTTTCATTTCCTACTTTTAGCTGTAGTATAATCGTAGGCATTAAACCAACAGTAGAAAAAGAAAAAACTTTCCAGCACTATTTGAGTCATACCCCATAGGCATTTCTTTTCCTCATTCAACAGAATTCCCATTTCTTTTTTCTGCTTCTCAGGTAGCAAGACAATAAGGTGAAAAAATTACTTTCTTCAGATGGGAGCTTCATTACAATTAAAGGGCATATGCCTTCCTTATGAATAACAAAATAATTTACTGTCTACCCTCAGGATTCAGACCTAGAATTGTCTCAGTTTTCCACATCATTTACATGAATTATGGGGTAGAAGTCTTTTGCTACACCTTACAGATTTAAAACTGAAGTCATAGAATCATAGCATATGTTGAGCTGGAAAGGACCCATGGGGATCATCAACTCCAACTCCTGTTCATGTGTAGGGTACCCCAAGAGTCACACCATGTGCCTGAGAGCATCATCCAAATGCTTGTTGAATTCAAGCAGGCTTGGTGCTGTGACCACTTCTTTGGGGTTCCTGTTCCAGTGCTCAGCCACCCCTGGGGTGAAAAATCTTTTCCTGATATCTAACCTAAACCTTCCCTAAATCAACTTTTTTCCATTTCTCCAAGTCTTATCTTTGCTCCCAGGAGTGAAGAAATCAGAACTTGCCCCATCTCTTCCCCTCATGAGGAAGCTGTGTACCACAATGAGGTTTTACCTCATCCTCTTTTTCCCCAAACTGAACAATCCAAGTGACCTCAGCCACTCCTCATAAGTAATCTTCTCCAGGCTCTTACCCATCCTCCTGGTTCTCCTTTAGCTTGATGTCTTTCTTACATTGTGGTGCCCAAAACTGCACACAGTACTCAAGGCAAGAACATTCCCAGACTCAGGACCTCAACCACCTACAGCATCAGTTTTTTAAAACAGACCCTGGGATGAGTTTTCATTGAGCCAACTATTACTTATCTCACAAAACCAAGTCATGGTTTGGGAACATTTTAATAGGTGCTCTGAATCTACTTTGTGTTAGAATGAAAGAGTTTAATTGCATAGACATTAGCCTTTTGTGCAAGAGAAAAGTCCTAGGTGGGTTTAATTTTAAGTGCTCTCTATGAGTTCTTAAGGGAATTTCTCAAACATATAGCACTGCCAGTAATTGTTGGATAAAAGAGTGTCATTTGAAGTACACAAGAAGAATGGCAAAAAAGGTTTTTTTTTGAGATTTTATTGTTCCTTCCTGAACAGAACAGTGACATTACCTGCACAGGAACAGAAAAAATAGAAAAGAAACCAAGCAAACAAACAAACAAAAAAACCCAAACAAACAAACAAAAAAACCCCCCACAAACAAACTAATAAAAAAAAATACTAAAAAAAAAACCAAAACACAAAACCCAAAAACCACAAATGAACAAAAAAAAACACCACACACAAAAAAAACAACTAGGTTCTTTGCAAGACTTGGGGAAAAAATTACAAGACTGTAGCAGTGGAAACAAACAGAACTTCTTTGAGGGAAAGAAGAATTAATTTTGCTTTCACATTTCATCAGTCAGTCAAGCCTTTGTATAAACTGGATTAATCTGA
The DNA here is from genome assembly GCF_036169615.1 of Heliangelus exortis. NCBI lineage: Eukaryota > Metazoa > Chordata > Aves > Apodiformes > Trochilidae > Heliangelus > Heliangelus exortis. Next base: position 123,999,381 of record NC_092423.1, read on the forward strand.
ATATACATCCCTAGCATTGCGGGAGGTCTGGTGGCCCTGGGAGGATAAGGCTGACTGGCTGAATAAATTAGAAAAATCATTTTGACAGTGGACTGTTTCAGCAGCCACAAATCACCAGAGAATATCTATGACCTTTTTATCTGTCCATCGTGACAAATGAAAAGGCTGACAGAAGAGCTGCTTTGTCAAGTGTGTGCCACCTGGAGATTTTCTGTCCTTGGTGGCCTCCTTTCAGGCAGAGAGGTGGTCACTACAGCTTGCCCACATCTTGTGAGAAGCTCCTGGCTGCAGAATCTGCTTAGAATTGTAACTCTGACACATTTAATGTGTTTGGGGGCCTCAAGAAACATGAAAAACAGCTGTTTTGCTGATCCGTAGCAGCCTTAGGAGGTTTTCCCAGCTCACCTTAGTCTAAATTTTTGATGACAGCTTGTGAATTTGATGATAGAATTTCTTGCTAAATGTCAGCTATTTGCAAATATATATATATATATATATATATTCTCTGCACCTCCAGCCATCAACAGTCTGTCAATTGAATAACAAAATAGAACTGCACAGCCAACTTCATTTCATTCCTTCTTGCTCTAAGCCATTTCTATTCTTGCTGTTTCTGCAGAACTGGTGAAAGTCTGTTACACTTTCTTTATACTTAAAAATTTTGTTCTTTTTTTTTTTTTTCCTTTAAGTTCACTGAGTTGCAGCTCCCCACGTGGTGACCTCTGTATTACTTGCAGTCTGTTTCGTGTTTGTGGTTGACAGCAAAATAACTGCAGCTGACCACAAGATGGCAAGGTTTCCTCATTTTGCTGTGACAAGAATCCTGTTTTAGGAAAAGGGGAGGGGATGAAACAAACCGGAAACAGTGTCAAAGGAGGAAATACACCTAAGGGCTCCGGTTCCTTCTTTTACATCTGTATTTCCAGTCTTGTAAGCAGGCAAAGAAATATGATGGGGTTTATTACGTCATTAAATTTATTTTGCTGCCAAGAATTTATAAACATCACCATAAAATTTACCCTTTTATTACTCTTAACAGATGCTAAGCTTTCATACCAATTCAGTAAGCTGTTAGAATAGAAATGCTAAACCAGTAATACCAGGCTCCTTGGAGCTTACCTGTAAGTAAGATTCTGCCTAAAATACACTGCATTTCAGCAAGAAGAATTTCTTTTCTTTCCACAGAAAAAAAGGTAATACATTGTTGCAAAATTGATGAGAGAAGGATGGAGGCTTTGTTGCTCTGGAATTTTGCAGAATTATTCTTTTATTTAGCTTTGTCCTAGAATATGAGGTGGCAGGTGACAACTCCTCTATCCTTCCTTTTTCTTGTTGCATACCTGTTTTTTAAATGAATATTAAAGTATATAACTTTTGAATTGATGAGGTTCTTTTACACAAAAGAAAATAATTAGAAATGTCATTACTAGTTTATTTTTTTATTATTATTATTATTGAGATCCTTGCAAGAGAAGAACATTAACATAGACATGGAACAATTTCCAATATGTATTTTTCCATGTTAAGGTTTTCAATATGCTTAGCACCTGATCCAACGTTTACCAAATTCTGTGTAGGTAACACTCACCAAAGAGTGCTAGTCACAGTTACAGGAACTTTTCTTTTGCACTTAACTCAAAGATAAGTCTTCATTTTAAAAATCTATTCACTATTTTGTCTATAGTATCCATTAATTAGCTTTTTTTTCTTCCCCAAACCCCATATCCATAGGAAAGTTTACTGAAAATCTCTTCACTAGTCAAACTTAAGGGTAGAGAGTTCTGTTGCCACTTGAGGCCAGGCAGTTTTGTTCATCATTTCCCTCCTCCCAGACTGACATCCACACTCACTACTGCATGCTCTAAACACTGTAATAATGTGGGTGTTCAGTGACCACATTAATGAAAGACAGAGAAGATTCCTTTTCAGTCCAGCTGAGTGCACAGTAGTATCGTGCAGGAGAAATATTAATCTAAAACTCTGGCATTGCAATAAAACACCTGAGAGTTGATAAGAGTATAGAAGAAGTAAAAATACGAAAATTATAGAAATACCTTGGAGCAGAAAAATAGCTTTTCTCCCTTCTTGCTGAAAACCTCTTGCATCATATTCCGGGTATTTTTTTGGTGTTGGTTGTGTTACATTGTGTGGCTAATGTAACAGTGAAAGTGGTGTTAGAAACTGGCTTTTAGAACTGTTGCTCTTTTAAAAAGCACCAAAGGTGCAGATACCAATCCTTATAAAACTGGAACTAAAGAATACTTAAACTTTCCTGAAGTATGACTAATTACTTCTGCATTTTAGAGAAAACTTTTAGTTAATAAGCTCTCATGAAGATCATAGTTACCTTGAACCCCCTGATAAAGACCTTGATGCAAAGTTAAATGATGCTTATTCAAAAACTCTTGCCTATTTCAGCAGAAAATCCACCTGGAGCTGTTCTGTTCTCCCAGGCTTTCAATTTAGTAATGCTTTTGCCTAGTGCTAGCAACTCTGTATCCTTGGGAAAGAACTCTTGCTCAAATTAGGCATTTTTTTCTGGTCTATTATGATTTTTCTACAAATCATCTTCTGTGATTAGGATTGGTTGAATTCAGGCTAACAGGCTCTGATTTCAATCATCCACATACAGTTTCCATTGAAATTAGCATGTGACATGGGGGAGGACAAAGGAACAGAGATTTTTTTAAACATGGAGATTAAAATCTAGACTTTAGCCCTGACCATTCTGTTTTTCTGGCTCTTTGGGAGGTAACTTCTATACTGGTGTCTCTCTTTCCCACTATTTCAGCTTATGACCTTTTTCAAACTTTCCCCATTTTGTCATAGTCTCTTTTACAAAAATGCCTGGGATGCCCCATTGAAAAGACATCCTTCAGGCATTTCTTGCTCATGGCCAGGTAACTGAAGATCAAGAACATATCTTACCATCTTGAGACACAGAACTGTTCTTTAAAGGCAGGAAAGATTTCACTTTGTAATGAAAACATGCCTTAAAAGATGTAGACTTGTCACCAACTGTCTGCCTTTTTCATTTGTTTCTTGACAGACAACTTCCATTTCAAAAAAGTACCTGTCAGTGGAGTTGCTGTCATATTTGAGTCTCATTCAAGTCTCTCTGGAGATGCTTATGTCTTCAGTTAAAAAGTAACTGAATTTTCTATTCCTCTTATTTCATCAGAATATTGGATATTTTTAAGACCCCAAATTCATTTTGTCCCTTGAAGCAGGGAGTGCTCTGGGATAACAGTGCAGTTGTTTTTCCCATGGTTAGCATGGGAATTACTGTTATTATAAGAATCAATATATTTCCTACACATGTCATGCTAAGTCTCTTAAATAAGATGTAAAACCGAGTCAATTTAAGTGTCTCCAATTGCTATTACTGGGCTCATGGCTGCCTGAAATTCTTCAATAACCAATTATTTTTTTCCTTAGAATCATAGAATCGTAGAATGTCATGGGTTGGAAGGGACTTTAGAGATCATCTAGTCCAACTCCCCTGACAAAGCAGGATAACCTAGGGCAGGCCACACTGGAATGAACCCAGGAGTTTGGAAAATCTTCAGAGAAGGAAACTCCATAACTTCCCTGGTGTCCTGGTTTGGGCCAGGATAAAGGTGATTTTTCTAAGTTTCTTGTAGATGGTTGAACTTGCTGAGGTTGACAGCAAGTTTCTCAAATGGAGTATTCCATCCCATGTGCGTCATCCTCGGTATGGAGTTGGGGGATCACGAGGACCGAGCCACACCCTTACCAGCTGATCAGCCTCACCTGAGATCACCAGCAGAAGTGCTGGGTACCACCCCCCTTAACAGCTAATTGGTCTCACCTGTAGCACTATAAAAGACCAGCAGAAGCTCCTGGCCTGCCTGGTTGCCTCCCTGGCTGGCTGCCTGCGGCCCTGCCCGCTGGCCTGCCCGGTTGCTTGCTTGCTTGCTTGCCTGCCTGCCTGCCTTCACCCGGCATCTTGGAAGGATCCCATCCATTCATCTGCCTGTGGTCCTGATCCGTGCCAGCCTACACCTCCAGTCCGTTTGCCTGCCTGTGTTCCTGCCTCCTGTGTGTCCAGCCTGGACTTTCCCAGGGCTGCCCTACAGCCTTGGCTTGCGTGAGAATTGTTGGGGGAAAAGGGGAAGGAATCTGATATTCATTCTCTTGTATATTTGTATTAGCCTCCAACCCATAAGTCTCTCTCCCTTATTCTCTCTTCTTTCTTATCAAGGAGGAGAGAGAGATTAATAGAGAGCATCTGTCACTCGGTTTAATCGCTGGGCCAGTGTTAAACCGTGACACCTGGGAAGTCTGTCTCCCTCACAGTAAAGTTCCTCTTCACATTAGGGTGGAACTTCCTACATTCTAGCTTAAACCCAATATTCCTTGTCCTATTACTGGGCATATCGCAGTTATAATTCCAACCAGAAATTTCTGACTGTGTCAACTGCCATATGCACAAAGCTCAGAGGAATTCAGGAAGAATTTTTTACTTTGGGAGTTGCAATGGGAACCCGTGTCAGCAGATGGCACTGGAGACAGCTCTGTGACTGAAGCAGTCCTTAGAGCAAGAATATGGAGGGTTAAGATTTTATTCTTTTTAAATTTTTCCTTCAAGCAAAGTTTCAGAGCTGAAAGTCACCCCCGTCTTCTGCCTCTTATTATCAACTCTTTTGATGCTGTGTCTGTCCCATCACCCCTGTGTCACGGATGCAGTTTCATGATACCTATTCCATAGGTAAAAGTCAGGCAGGTTGCAAAAGCAAACTTTTTTTTGTCACATTTTGATCTGTCAAAGTGTGCATCTTGGGAAATAAACACATTTCCTTTTATGTTTGATGAGGATAGAAGTGAGATCAGGAAGAAATTTTGCTGGAGAAACTTATTTAACAAAGCCACAGAGTGTCAGAGTGAGAGATTTAGAGAGTTTGGTCGAGGAACCTTCATAATCAGCTGAAAACCAGTTTTTTTTCTTAGAAGTACTTGCCTGAGACACTGAGTGTGATTATTCTGAGCTCAGGTCTTAGCCTGCATTTCATGGGACCTTTTGAATCTCACACAGAACCTGGGAACCTTTGCACCTTCAAGCCCTCAAAGTGGACAAGCAAAAGAAACAAAAACATGGGAAGATAATCCAGTGAAGACATCACCTTTATTTGAGGGGTTATACAGGTAGCAGTGAAGCTTAATTGTGTATATATATAAGTAAGATATATAATTAATATATAAATTTAACTTAAAAAGGCTTTCACAAAAAAGTACTCCCTGTTGATCTGAACTGCTGAATACAAAATGCTTTGAGTGAGATAGGTTTAGAAAAATTTAACTAAAACTGATCTTCTGCCTCATTTCAACTTCTCCAGAATGTATCAGTGTTTCTCCCTTTCTCTCTGGCTCATCACATTCAACAGTTTCCACTTGCACTCACATCGTTTATCTGATGTTCCATAGGGTCTAAAGCTTAAATTTTAACATTAAAATTTTAACATCTGGTACTTTAGACTACCATTACATAGAGTTTTCTTGAGCATGCTGTTTTATTTGATCCTTTATGGGCATCAAATATGCACCTGGAAATCCCATACCATGCATATTTCCCAGCTTTGAGAAAGCATGGGGTTTTAATTTAAGTTTAGCATATTGTTTAAGTTTTTCAATAGCTTATAGAAAAATGAGGAAAAATATTACAAGAAATTAAAGTTTTATATATTTAGCTATAAAAAGTGTTTCCCAGTCAAGTGTTAGACAAGAAACGAGTAAAAGCCATCTAGTTAACAGTAACAGAATTAAGAGTATATAAAAGATAGAGGCTAGGAATTTCTTATGTCAACTGTAATGATTAAAACATGACAGGTGTCAGAAGAGCAACAGATTTTCAAAACATTAGTATGACAAAAAAAGAAGAAACAAATAAAAGGCCAAGTTTCCTGATTACTGTGCAGCTGGCAGATGAATACTTAAAGCTATGTTAGAATAATTTTTTGTAATAAACAGACTGGAAAAATAGTATTTTATATCAATTTTTTATTATTATTCTAGAAATAACAGAGGGGGGGGGGAAAGAGAATTTTGAAATTGACCTAGGAAATAGGTGAAATCTAATCACTGAAGGAGTAGGTATGAAAAAAATAACCTCACTCACATAACCAGAAGTGAAACTACCTCACCTGTCCTGGGAAATTGGTGTAATGGCTAGAAATTACTAGCTTAATGTAAAGAAGAAGCAAGAAATTTCTTTGGTGCTAGATTTCAGGAACATCCTCAACTTGCAGAAGAATGAGCACAAAGTCTCATCTCTAGGAAGAAGGGACCAAATGTCAAAGAAAACAACCTGCCACACAGCTCTGAGTGTGGAAAATGGCTACAGGATTTTGGCCAAGAGGCCATGAGCTACAGCTTAAAAAAAAAAAAACATCACAAATCAGTCCCAAACAAAATAGCCACTGCTCAATGTGTATGGGAAATCACCTTTTGCCTTTATTTTTCTTTCTGGTTGACTTGTCTCAGGTTTTTATTAGAATGCTCAGAGTACAGATGACTTGGATTCTAGATTTTGAAGCTCACTGAAGTGCAATTAATTTCTAATCTGGGTAGGAAATTATGAATACTTTGCTGATAAATCTCTATAATAGTCTGTAATTTGTCACTGTAAAGAACTTAAATTTTAAGGAAAGAAGCATTATCATCTTGGTCATGACTGAATTTTGATTTGGAGTATCTTAAATTTGCCATTCATATCTCCATTTCAAATAGATTACTAATTTTTATATAAATGATTAATCACCTTTTGAATCTTTCATCTATATGAATAAAGGGGTTTGTCCAGTCATTGATAACTGTAAAATTAAAGGTTAGGTGGATCTTTTCTGTTAATTTCTTTGGACAAGATGGTACAAAGTTAACATAGGTTGCCTCTCTGTGTTTTCCAGTTTTTTACAGATTAGGTCCAAGTGACATGTGGAATTAAGTTTGGAAGATTATTCACAGTTCGGTAGAATCATGTTTTTTGTTACATAGCATTTGGTTCTTACACTTGTCTCATATAAGAAACAACACACATGAAAAAAGAAGATAATTCTTTTTTAGTAAATTATTATTTACTTAAACTACCTAACATTTGTTTGCTGTGACAAACTGAATACTTAAATCGATGTTGCATTTGCCATTATGACAACTTAGTTATACTTTTCCTTGGCTTTGCTTTTTTATTTTTTTTCCTTAATATGTGATCTCAAGAGAGATCTGTGATCATTGTTTAAGGATGTACCACTTTATAGATGCAATTACTGAGGGAACTCCTGAAAGTTTCTTAGTTTAAATTTAGACACTGTTTTTCATCAATTTTCTGAATGGCTGCACATTAGTATATTCTAGCACAGTTATTGTGGAAATATTGACTCCACTAAAGATTTCAAAACTACTTTCAATAAGATGCTTTTACCAAAAAAGATTGGGCAGTGAAATAGCATGATTACTCATACGTTTACCTAGAAGTACTATAAACAAATTATATTTATCCCTCTGTTTGAAAGATTAGACTATTAAGTTCGCTGAATTGGAAAATTAAGAATTGTGAGCCAAAAGTACAGTTAATTTAAATTAAAACAATTTTGATTATTTTTCTGAATTTATGCTGCATAATGTAGAACCTCCCACATTACTAGTGCAGGCAACGAAGCCATATAATAACCATTAATTTACAACAGATGAAAATTTGACTATTTTCTTCATTTAGAATCCATTAATGAAAAATACCATGCTCTTGTACCTTATTGTATAGTTTCTGTGTGATAACTTAAAAGAAACACAATCCTATTTCCCTTTCACCAAAGTTAGGTGTTTGAAAGGTTATTCAATTTATGTTATTCAGAAAAAATTCCTCTATTAACATTTATTTTAAAATTTCACTAACCTTTATTAGCCTGAATGAGGGCTGCTCAATAGACCTTCAACCTTCTAGCCTCTTTAAAAATGTTAACAACTTTAAAAATATTCTCCCGTGTTCTGCTGATGTCCAATAACTGGGGACTTTGTGGCACTGTTCTGCAGAAAGGAATTTAAGTGTAGAGAAAATTTACTAAAAATCCATTTGACAAGACTGTAATTCTACACTGGACCCTTCCATCCAGCATATTGATTGCCAGCACCTCCCCTTCCCATTCAGTCACATCTGTTTTATTTTGACTGCTGTTAAAAATATTCAGCATTAGAGTGTTGAAAAAAATCATATGAAATCAGAAAAAATATTTCAGCATATTTCAGTTTTCTGGCCCACATTACATCTTGGAAAAAGTGTAGTGGTTTCTTCAGTGTTTTATACCAGTAACCCCTATATCAGCTTTTCATGTGCATTTACTTTTTCATTTACCAGAAGTAGCTCAGTGTCCGTCATAGTTTTCATGATGCATGTTTTTAGAATAAAGTTGGACCAATTTGATTTAATTGCAAGTTTGACATGATCTTGCATTTCTTCTTTGCCCTTTACAAGCACACAGAAATATTTGCCAAATGAAATCAGTCTGCTCGCTTTCTGGGAAAATCCAACAGTGCCATTGTTTTCCCATTTAGTCTTTTGCCAATCTCAAATGAAGCCCTCAGAAACACAGTGAGAGTCTCAAACCACCAGGAAAGGTGACCAAGCTCACTGCCAAACAGAAAAGCAAAACAAAATCTTCTCATGCTCATTTTTTCTTGCATTTGATTCCAAGTACAGCAGGACCTTTATTCTCCAAACCTCAGTTCGTAGATATCTGCATCATAAGTGATGTATCCCTCCCAAATAAATAATGTGCAGAGGAGCTCACCTGCATGTTTTGTGAGTGGAATTATTCAGGTCTGGGATTTATAAGACAGAAAAATTTCATGGTACTGGTTTTCATTAAGCATAATATGCATATCATATAATGAATGCAGATTGGCTTGGGTCTGCCTTCCAAACAGTAATGTGTACGTGGCCTTAAATGAGAGATTTTGACTCAGAGTAAAACGTGAACCATTCATAGCATTTTTTTTATGTGTGTGTAAAAAAATACTGCAGATTAAGGTTTTGTCTGATTTTAATCAAGTCAAACATTAGAATACGCTGCCCAGGTTGAGTCACCATCCCTGAAGATGTTAAAAAAATATGTAGACACATTGGCACGGTGGTGTGGAGCTGATAATTTGACTTGATTATCTTAGAGATCCTTTCCAAGCTTACTGATTCTATGATTCTATAATTAGCCTCCCACGAAGTTTAAGGTTCTTGTCATACTTCAGAATAAAAGTTCCCATTTTAGTGTATTCTAATCATAGTTCTCTCTTCAGTAAATCATTGGTCTGAGGTAGGGAAGAAAAGTTTTGAGAGGACTTGTATCTTTTCTTATCTTTTCCTTTTAGAAGTCAAGGTAGTCTCAAGCTGGTTTCTGAAGCTGCCTTACCCTTTCAGTAACAGCAGGGGGAACTTACATGTTCAGTGCAATATTGGTTAAAGTGAATCCTATGAATATTAGGTAGAAAATAATTTTTATAGTCTAAACACGAGCAGAGATTTATAGATATAAATATAGTCTAGATATAAATAGTGAATACTAACACTGCCTTTCTTAAATCCTTCTCTTTCTGCAGCATCACCAATTATTTCCTACATCTGTAAAGCCTAATTTCATTTAAAAACATAAGCATGTTTTTTTCTACTGTAGCTGAGCCAAGAAAAAAAAATATTGAAGATTGGAAGTAGTCTGGGGAGAAATTTTTCCAAAAATTAATCTAAATATTCCTGTGTTTTCAATATTTTCTCTGAAGAGGCTACCTCCAGAAGCTGCTATTCTCATGATATCTCAAATTGCTTTATCCTTCCAGCGTGCCACAGAAAAGGAAATAGAAATCTTATCAACTGAATTCTTCAGTGTCTTTGATTTTAATCTGGGCTCATATAGAATCTTATATATATGCACACACGGTCTTAACTTGATGAGAAAATAATTTTCCTGTTAAGTCTACAAAGGGATAAAAATATTCTTTATCTTCTCACTATACTGACATCCCTTTTCAATTTTTTCAGATTACTGAGAAGACACTTCTGGGTTTTGGGGTTTCAGTGCCATATTGAAAAGAATTGCTGTCTGCACTTTTAGCAGTTAATTCACAGTATGCTCTGATACTTTGTAGTAAAACCAGAAAGTGAGAAGCACTAGTCTTTCCAAGTTTGTCTTATCTCTTGGGGCTTTTAAACACCCCTAAGGTATTTGATTTGAAAGTGCCATGCAGAAACATATTTTGGTGCCCTTTATTACTAACAATCATTATTTTATTTCTTTAAAATTTTGTGGGTTTAGCTATTAGCCAGAATTTTTGGATACAAAATGTGTTTCAAATATCTGGTAGGCTTTTCTCAAATGGGTAAAAAACATGTGTAAAGATCTTCATTGAAAAAGTAGGGCTTTGCACATTAAATGCTACATATCACTATTGTGCCGTATTACAAGTCTTTATTAAAAAAATTATTTGGGCTTAAAAGAAAATGAAAAATTTGTCTTGTTAAAATCATGGAGAAAATCTTCTTTTTCTATATAGGGTACCACTGCCACAGAAATTGTCTTTGATTTCACTGCAATGTTTAGAGAAGTTATTGAAGAGCTGGTATATTTGAAAACCTCAACCCATTGCATCCAGCTGACTCAAAACATATGCAATGCCACCACAGGCATGCAGCCTCATTTATGTCATGGCATGGACACTTCCACCCTATCCATCCAGCAGTATAATTAATATATTAAATTAGATCTATCAAGAAATTTAATGTAATAATTTCTTGTTAGCACTTTCCCAGCACTTCCAACCTATGTAGGAACATACACATGAGCCCCTAAAAAAAACCCCATTAAAAGTAGGAGCAGTGAAGTTGGAGTCACACTGGTTCTTTGCACAGAGTGAGCAGAGCCCTGTGATTCAAACAATGTTCTTGTACATGTGCCAGCAGCATGACATCCTTTACCATGGTCTGCTGGTGAATTGATATAATATACCTTTTTCCATCACTCCAAAAATCAATCTTGTTCTACTTTTCACCTCTGTTAAAGGTCTTATTCTCCCTCTCAAGCCAGCCATTACACAGATTGATTATGACTGAAATTGTCTTGAGTCCTACACAATGAGAAAGAAAGATCCCATACAATGAGAAAAGCAAGTGGAATGTTTTCAGCTTTCCCTTGATTGTTGTTATAAAAGCTTAAGTCTGAAATGAAACGTTGAAGCAGCAACTGTTCATTGGCTGGATCATAAAGCATCATCAGTTTGTACTGCTGGGAGCCCTGAATTGACATTTTAAGTGCCTCATTTGTTCACAAGGCATTCTTTCTCAGTCTCTCCATGTTCTGTTTTGTACACCGAGTGAGGCAAGGTTCACTAGAGTGAAAAACTGAAAATGCATTTTGAATTTGTTTTAATGCTTTTTTCAATAACATACGAAAACCTTAAAATAGGCTTTCATGGTGCAATGGTGATGATAGCAAGCAGTTTCTTTGAATGGTTATGTCTGAAAAAACTGAGGTGTTGAAGTACTTCTGAGCACTTAAACAGAATCAAGAGTCATGAATTTGAGGTGTACTTTTGCAGTATTTTTGGGTTACACAAGAATGGATTCTGTGCTGAAGGTTTGTCCTGTTACATTTTGAATGCTGAAGTGTTTCATCAGGGTGATAATTAATATGAACATGAAAAGGAAAACAGGGCATCATTGAATTGCACACCATTCTAATCAAATTGAAATACATATAATCGTTTGTAGAATATGACACAGAGGATGTAATTCCCATTAAAAACAATCCTCTTTATTGAAGTGGAATGATTTTGTTACTTAAGCAGAATCAAGAGAGATTGATAGAAAAATCTCTCTCAAAAACTCCATCAATATTCAGTACTTTGTTAGGACTGAATATATTAATGTATGAAATGTATGAACATTTTTTATTAAATCCACAGCTGAGCACTTGCTAGTCTATTAAAGGCTTAAATAGCTTTTAATTCAGCAATGATGCTTTTGCTCCACACTTGGTATTTTTCCATCCAACTGTCTTAAGCATCCTCTACAGTCTACCAGATATGTGGTGATGGAAACTGGTGCCTGCTAAAGACATTATGATTTATTTCAGATTTAACAAAAACAACTAAGGAAAAGGTTCTATTACTTAATGACTTCCTGAGAAGTTTCCACTAGGAATAAGAAAATATCCAGCTGGATAAAAACTATAATATTTGAAATGCTAATTCTAGACTCATGAGCCAGGCTAATGAAATTCTCAAAGGACTATTATCTAGCACAGGTAAAAAATGTTACTGTCAAACTAATAGCCTTTCTTCTGCAATTTTGTATTAAATGAATATATTTCCAAGTGCAGGACTGTGTTTGTGTTACATTTAGGAAAATCCGTGAACTCTAACTTTAGTATGTCATTCAAAACATTAAAGATCATGGTCATTAAAAGGATTACTGCAAGGTGAAATATCAGCAAGTTTTTCTACTAATACAGTCAACAGACTAAATTACTAAGAAATAGTTTTATGATCATCATTTGCATTCTTGATTATATTAATAAATTCTTAAGAAAATAAATTTTTGAGAGGAATCTTGGTTTATATTTAGTAAAAAGTTTTGAACACAAAACTTAATGCCTTTTAGTGGAAGGAAGGTATGTTTTAGTCCCATACTCAGAGAAATTGGAAGCAGAACATCTCTTAATAACACCCCAATTGTTAAACAAATGTTTAGAAATAGTGTGAAAATAACTAAGCATAGATGCTGGGTAGTGGCAGGCTCATCAAGATGAAATACAGACAATAAAAACTTCTGGTTAACTTAGCAACCAAAGCAGAACAGAAGAGAACCTATCAGGGCTGATAAAACCTGGCTAAAATTCAATTCAAGATGAGATGGAAAGTATCCAGGACTTAGAAAAACAAAACATAACATAAAATTCCTCAAAACTAAAAGGAAATGAGACAACAAGCTTGTCAAGAAGTGAGATGGATTAGGAAAGAAGCTGGTCTAAGATAGGAGGGACAGACTTGGATTTACACAGTGTGTAAAGCAAAGGACAGGAGTAAGAATGCATTTCACTGAGTTTGATTTGCCATTTTTCCACTTGCCAAAGGAGGTGTTTTTCCACTGTAGAATTTATCACACAGAATATCTAATTCTGAGCTTGAAGTTTAACTGGTTTTTTTCAGACATTTCAGAGAGGAATATCTTATTATACTTGCTTCAAAATAATAGTTAAATGTTCCTCAGATGAAGAAACAGAAATGTTTATGTTGTCACTACCAGTCTAAGGGGACCTGTACTTACTGTGCTCAGAATTTATTTTGAGAAAAGGAAGAGATATTAGGAATTTATAATTGCATTATTCAGTTTGGAACTGGGAAAAGAATTGAATTAGCCAAGTTTCAATTATGGGCTATATGAGACTCTGTGACTAATGAAGAGGGAGTTGGATCTGGAAAAGAAGTATCAAAACTCTCTGGTGTCCCTGTCAATCTTTGGAACAGGGAAGAAAGTTGCAGAATGGCTTTTTTAAAAACCATTATTCTTGATTGCAAAGTGGAAGTTTCAGACTTCCAGCATAACCATGTATTCCAGCTCCTTTGAACCTTGCAGGAGTTATCCAAATGTAACTGAGGATACAGTGGTATTGTGAAGTGTTTTTATAATGTGTTTATGTTCTTGAGTTAGTAGGTCAGTGTCTGTAGCTGGAAATATGCAAAAAAGGATTCAGCCACAGGTGATCTCATTTGTTCTCAGATGGAGAAGGCACTTCATCATCAAGAGCAAAATTTGATCTGACAGGATTCCCTCAAAGTAGGCACTGGACCTTAGATGCCTCAGACTCTTTGGTGTAAATTGTCCCCATGTCATACTATTGTTCCCCTAGGAATCTCCATCAATATTAGGTTGAAGGACAAAATTAGACCAAATCTTGGCTAGTGGTGGACCTTATGATGATTTCAATTTTATCTGGACACACAGGAAGAAATTACAAGATTTCATCCTAACCATGTCCTAGGGAGGCTCCTCTGAGATCATAGAATCATAGAACTATTTCACTTGGAAGGGACCTTAAAGATCATCCAGTTCCAACAGCCCTGCAGGGATATATCTAACTTGTTCTAAAATCTCCCAGTGATACAGAGTTTTAGTACTTATTAGGTGATGTAGAGCTGCCTATAAAAAAGATAGTTTCCAAACATCTAATTTAAATTTCTGTTCCTACAGTCTTTGTCCATGACTCTTCTAACCTCCACAGACAAAGCAAATGGCTTACTCACTAACTCTTCCATCCTTTTTTTGTTTGGTTGGCTGTTGGGTTTTTTTTGCTTTTTTTTTTTTTTTATTTTTCCTTTTGTGTGTGTGTGTCAGCCTTTCATGTATTTAAGGACTACTATGAAGTACCTCTTCTCAGTTTCTAATTTTTTAGTTCCTTGAATTTCCTGACTTTACTAACAGATAAAGATTTTACTTTCAGACCTACAGATCTTGATTGTAACCTTACAATTGTAGGAAATGACACCATAAGCTCTGGAAATTCTTGGTCCCAGTAAAATACCCAAATGTTTTTCTAATGATCCTGTAATGAACCTGAGAAAGAAGATAGCAGGCTTTTTTTTATAGCTCTGTGATCATATTGTGACATTATTAAAAAGAGCTTAGTCTAAAGAGCAAAGCATGACAATGAACTCCTTAAAGATTAAAGATAACTACCACTACCTGACATCCTAAAGAGTACCTCACCAGCTTGCTTGTAGATCCCTTTTAGGTACTGGAACACCAAAATGAGGTGTTCTCTGAGTCTTCTCTTCTCTAGACTTAATAACCCAATCTGTCTCAGTCAATCTTCATAGGAGAGGTGCTCCAAGCCCTCTGATCATCATTGTGGCCCTTCTCTGGACACGTTCCAGCACGTCCTTATCTTTCTTGTAATAGGGTCTCCCGAAACTGGATGTAGTAGTCCAGGTGGGACCTCATGAGAGTGGAGTAGAGGGGGAGAATCACCTCCCTTGACCTGCTCTTCTTGATACAGCCCAGGACACAATTGGCTTTTCTGACTGCAGATGTACACAGACATATCATGTTCATCTTCTCATCCACCAGCCCTCCCAAGCCCTTTTCCTCTAAAGCCAGATACTGCTCAGCCTATGTTGGTGCTTGGGATTGCCTCGACCCAGATGCAGAACCTTGCACTTGGTCCTGTTGAACTTCATGAGGTTAGCATGAGCCTGCTTCTCCAGCCTGTCAAGGTCCCTCTGGGTGGCATCCCTTCCCTCCAGTGTGTCAGCCACACCACACAGCTTGGTGCCATCAGCAGACTTGCTGAGGGTGTACTCAGTGCCACCATCCATGTTGCCAACAAAGATATAAAACAGGGCTGGTCCTGGTACTGATACTTGAGGGAATCTGCTTATCACTGGCCTCAATGTGGACCCATTTACAGACATTAAGACAGTTCTTTGTCCATGGAGCTGTCCATCCATCAAACCCGTATTTTACCGGGTTGAAGACCAGGATATTTTATCCATATAATTTTAATCAACAAAATCAGCAGTGGTTTGGGTACTAACAACTTGTGACTTCTTTGAAGGTATACATCTTACTGTTTTCTCTTTCCCTACAATTCCTTCTGCAGTCAATCATAGTTCTGCAACAAGTAGGATTTTTTCTCCTTCCCTCACTCTGAATTTCAGTGGTTCTTTATAGAGGTTCTCTTCTCTGCATGTGTCCCTCAACTCATGCAGAGTCAAGGCCTGAGATCTAAGATTGGGACCACTTTGAAACAACGACCTTAAGTATGAAAAAGCCAGAGAATGAGGACAGTTATCAGAGAGAGGGCAAATAAAAAACTCTTTGGGATGGGTTCTGTTACCTGAGTATTTGCCTGAGTATGAGCCATTGGCTCATACCTGAGTATGAGCCATTTAAGATGTATTTGGATTCAGCAGAGTGATCAAGAAGGTTATACATTTTCATACAGGTCTTGTGCCATAGTTTATGACACTCTGTGGATGTCTCAGGTGCCATCAATCAACAAAGCATTGGTAAACAGCAAAGTTTATACAGTTGAATTGAGACTTTTAGTCTATGGGTAACATTTCAATAAAATTTTCCTTTTTAGGCACTCTCATCAGTCTTTATTTCTGGTCTGCTTCAGAACTGCTGGCCAGGTTTGTCATCTCTTGATAAGCATGTATGAAATTCTGACTTACTGTTATAAGTAAAAAATTTGCTCTTTCTTATTATGCTTGTCACAGCATTTTCAGTATTTCAGTGGTGTTAGATTTGGCCAATATTTTAAGCTCTGTCCTTATTTCATCATAAAAGGAATAAGTTATCATAAACCTGCCTTACTAGATAAATGGCATTTCTTGGTAGAGCGAATTTTATTTATCTAATGTAGCACCATGTTAAAAACATTATTAGCTGATGTTTGTCCAAATTTTTACCAGGTGCACACATGTCAAGTGAATAATTTTAATGCATCAGTTGTATTAAGGAGTGTTTCTTACTTGGAAAAGGTTAAATATTGATCCCTGTATATATAATTTATTTCAGGAAGAAAATTAATCTATATTCATAGATCTAATATTTTCTTTGTTGACATCTTGAAAAGAACCATAGTGGTAGCCTTAGAATGGCAGTATCTAAGAAGACTCTTTGGTTTGCATTGAATTAGACTCTGAGAGACAGAACATACTTTAAGCCTCCCCCACCTTCCTTTTTTTGTCTAAAATCTGCTCATCAAAAACAAGATCATAGATACAGCCCAGACTAAGTGTTTATTGATGACTAATAAATGACATTCAAGTAAGAAGTTATATTTGTACAATATCTGTATTTTCTGTTCCCAGGAAACAGTTTGTGAAATTTATTATTACTCCTTATTGAAACCTGTAGAGTGGAGAGGAGAGAAAGGTGAGAGATAGTATGGAATGTGCAGATGTGGCCATTATTAGTTCTTCTACCAATAACAACAATGAACTGACAAAATTAATTCCAAAAGTATGTTTTAAAAAATATTTCAAACTTTTGTAATCATTTAAGAGTGTATATCTTTGTAGAAAAATTATATGCTTTATGTGGCTAGGTGATTTTTATTGCTGAAATATTCCATTCATGTGGAAGTTGACTTCGATAGCCCCTAACAGCAAACAGTAACACACAGAAACAAGAGGCTACCCACTCAAAGTTAGAGAGCAATTCTTTTGCAATATTTTTATATGGATACGCCTAGAATAATTCACCAAAGAGTGTATTTACCTTGTTTTTAGCAAATGTATTTCACTCTGCTGAAGAAATAATCAGAGTTGCAATTAATACAAAGCAAAGCCAAGCCAATAAAGAATGTGTTTTCAGGGATTATTGTTTTAAAATAGCTTAATTCATATCCCATGAAATTTCCATTTAGTTCTTGGTATTATTATCATTTAATCACCAAGATATTTCCATACAAATACATTGCTGTAATAGAATAATGCACAAAAAAATGACGGCCAAATATATGCGTTGTTGCACGTACTATGTGTAATATTATGTGGAGAGAGAGTAATAAACGTCTTGGTCAAACACAAGATAATAATGAATGAAAAATTAGCCCTTCATGATAAGGAAAAGGATAAAGTTCCATAGTGAAGACCTAATGTGGGCTGAGGAAAAAGATTGAGGACATCTTACTAAATCAGTTAGTTACGGAAGGAAAAATCAAATTGAATAATAGACATCAGAGCCTTCAGGTAGAAGTAGGAAAAGAGCAAGAAAAAAGAACAAAGATTCCTAATCAAATTGAATAATAGACATCAGAGCCTTCAGGTAGAAGTAGGAAAAGAGCAAGAAAAAAGAACAAAGATTCCTACACAAAGCAATAAATCTAAAGGGAGACCACAGATGTCTGGTCTGAGTGAGATCACAGAGCTGGCTCTGCTGGAAATTAACTCACAGAAAAAAAAATAAACCAGGAAAACTGTGAAAATTTCCTCCATGCATATAAATTTTTTGCAAAAATACTGACTTCAGTAGATATAAACTGCAATGCTGTTTGAGTACATGGCATGTAGGGTCTTTCTATACAGTACAGACATTTGGTCCACTGCTATGTTTAGCAGTGACTTATCCAATTTTTTCCCTTCTTGTCACTCTTGATGGGCTTTGCAATTTCCCACCTTTCTGCTGACATCCGCAATAGAGATGATATGATTTCAGCTGTGGCATTTGGAGACAATTGTAGTTGAAATACTAAAGAGATCTAAAAAATAAATCCATTGCCTTCGCTTTCTTCAGGCTGCACTTTATCCTCAGCTATGCTGATAGAAATCTAAAGCAAATGAAAATGTATGTGGTCAGATTTTGACAGAAGGAGGAAAAGTAGATGAGCAGAGCCAATATGAAGTTTTCATTTCAGCAGCTAGAGGTGTGCCAGTGTGAGGATATGTGAATACTGAAGAAGTGAAAGGAAAATGAAACTATTCACAAAGTGAATAATGGTTAGACAGGACTTATATATAAACAAAAACCTGAGAGGGAAAAAAAGATGCAAAAAGTATCATTTTAGGTAGTCGGTCATAAAAGTCATGGCCTTTTGTTGTTGTTGTTTTAATTTAATTTTTTTTTTTTAAGAAAATAACTAAGTTAATGTTTTTAGCTAACAGAGACTGCAAACTGTTCCTGTCTTTGAAAAGTATTGGATTTTATTTTCTGAAATGTGAAAGACCCTTAAGCTAACAGATACTTCTTTTTCTTTGTTTCAATGTAAGCTACAGATATTAACTTTAGATTTCTCTCAATAGTATAGGGAGATGTTAAGATTATGATGATGAGTTTTCAAGATAGTCCAGTCATAATATATATTTTATCATTATTTCACTCTCTAATCCGTTGACACTTCTCATTGGTGATATCTGGGATCAAGACCTCAAAACATAAAGGGCACCTCAAAACATGACTTTCTTAAACCATTAAGAAATACTTTTGCAGAATTTTACTAAAGGCAGATTTATTGTTGAATAAACTGGAATTTCCACCTCTTTACAGCTCAATAGCTTCCACTAGTCTTTTTTCTTGAATGTTGTCATACCTTTCATTCCCCCAACACGTCAACAATTTCTTCCCCTTTCTCCTGGTCCCTTTAGGAAGACGTCTGGATTCTTTGAAATAGTGGCATACATGTATGTGGAAGATCACACAATGCTGCCACTTTTTTTCCCCATGACCTTGTGATTCAGGAGATTAGTGGGCAATGAAGTAGTTATAAAAATGAGTAATCAATTGAATGCTGCTTAAATACATTTCCCCAAACTGATTCATTGAAAGTTAATGAAGAAGTAAACACAGGCATGAAAAAAATAATTGCATTTTTTATGTTATCTACTGAATAACCTATTCATAAGCTCAGACATCCAGCCAGGATTTCATTGATCAACATCTGTTGATTTGTTTTTAATTGCAATTTTACTTGAAAATTTAACCCAAAATATTTTCATGTCCTTACATGCATAATTCTAAGACTCTACCCTCACCAAAAAAAAAAAAAAAAAAAAAAAAAAAAAAAAAAGGTAGGTTTTTATTAGTTTATGAGGTTCTTTATGCAATTTTGGTCATATCAGGGCTTTTTTAAAGGAATCTGCATGTCACACTACTGAATAGCACATTACCCCACCTAGTCTGGTTATATGATTTTATGTGCCTGCTGGATTTTATTAGCTGGTATCAAACACATTAGAAAAGGCATAAAAATATATAAACTCGATCTCTGAGCTTTGTAACAGAGAAAATAGTTAGAGCCAGTAGCATCTCCCCTGGATTTTAGGAGAATGGTACTACCCTGCCTTTCTCTGAGAGATTGCTGGTTACCTTCTGTCAGTGAGCGACTGTCTCACTGCAAAGCAGAAGCACGATCTCCTCTCTTTTGTCTGTGTTCAAGGCAATTACTTCTTAGAAAGTGGAATTTCTTCAGAATGACTATGTACAAGAGCAAACGCAGAAACCAAAGATGTAAGTAAATTGTGAAGTTTTTTTAATGTTATTACAGAGCAGGGAAAATAAATCTCCAGTTTCATTGAAAACAGTGTTTTCGTGGTTAAATAATATCAAGGAAGCAGGAACAGTATCCCCTATGAGTTTTCCCACTCTATCTGTATGTTAAGTGCATGAAAGAGCTATATATTAAAAAAAAAAAATCTCACTTGTTACTATGGAAACCCTCAGTAAGTGATTGCTTTATAATATCAACAAAGAAATAGAGATCAAATAGAAGTTCCGTTCAGAACAGCCTCTTTTATACAGGGTTTAATGACAGGCTGGCTGTAGCCTTTGACTTGATAGAGTTGACATGCTTTCACTTGGTGGAGTATTTTATGTGGTTCCCTTTAGGGAGACAGTGATACAGGAACTTTGAGGGCAGTTATTTAATTTCCCTTCATCACAACTTTCAAAAGAATTAACTAATTTGCTTAAACAACAGAAAGAAAAACTGTGAAGGGAGGGAAGCGTGCATGTGTCTCAGTTGTGTATTTAATCCATTCTAGCCCTGGACATTCACTGGCTTCTGAATGCATGAGTTTAAAGCCAGGCACCTGTTTGACTTTTTAAATTGCTGTGACATCAGCCAGAGGAATATCAGTACCAATATTGTCTCCTCCAGAATATCACGGAAGGGTGACTGAGGCAGGCAAAAATTAAGTGCTTTGGGTCAGGTCACGAAGCATGTGTTACAGTAAGAAAATCGAGCAAGAAACCAAGTTATAAATGGAGAGCATGTATGAGGCTGAGGAAAGAGACCTTCCTCTGAGAAAACTGTCATGTGAGGACTGTGTATTTTCAGGGACAGAGCAGGAAGGAAGAAATATCAATTCAAAATAAGATAAGTTTGGATCTTATTTGGACAGGAGCATTGTTATTTTTCAGAGCTGAAGGAATATAGTCAGTTCTATCACCAATCTCAGCTTCTACAGATCGCCTTCAGTTTTTCTTGCCCAAAACAAATGGATTGCTACATGTAGAAAGTTGGCAGGACAGATCACTGCTAAAATCTCTGCAACAGAAATCAATCAGCCGATTCATATTTAAATAATATTAATTACCATAAATATTGTGCCCATAGCTGCAGAGAATGAAAATTATTTATATACAGGCAGATTATAATTAATCTAGTTTCTTTTAACATACTAATTACTCTCACTGTTATTATGTAAACCTGGAGCTCTTTCTGTGAGCAGCTGTATTCATGCATTCTCTCCTGTTCAAGCCCGGGCGTTCTGCACTATAACTGAATTTGTGACTGGGAAGTTGAATTTTTCATTTTTTTGTAGCAGGGATATAGTCATTCATGAAAACTGCAGGAGATGCTTTTAAGAATTATTTATGAAGAGAACCTGTTTTCTTCCCCTTTCCCCTCCACGCTGCTGACCCCAAGGAAAACCTTTGGTTTAGCAAGAGAAAAATAAAAAATAAAAATAAAAAATAAATTTAAAAAATTAAGAATCAAATATTGTAATTAGACAGGTGGCTGTGACAATGTCTTTTTGGTTTTAAAACTGCCTCTAATTTTAACATCCCAGTCAATAAAATATCTCTGTACAACTATCTCTGCTATATACCATTAATGCTTCTTTAATACCTCTCAGCTAATTAGCAACCGCAAAAGTCTTAACAGACAAAACAATTCTGAGTAATGCTCCTATTCAGATCATTCAAAGGCTTTTTAAGGAGTAGATTTCATCTAAGCAATTGCTAGTCTGAAATACAAGGGATAATGGTAGCAGCTGTGATAAAACAGTTGACAAGTACTACATTTTCTGCTCATTACATTTAACACACATTCTATTTCAAACTTGAAGGCATTTTTGGTGGCTCTTAATAAACAATAATAAAAGATATTTAGTATATAATTTCCAGTATATGTAGAGCAAACCTATCTCTTCACTAGCTCTCACTAAAACACTTGAACAGGGGGCATAAAACAAAACTGAGCTTTGTGACTTTTTCTTATTCAGTGAAGTTTTCCTTCTGGATTTGGTACACTACGAACAGTATTACAAGCATTGCTTTCCTAACCCATTTTTTTCTTTAATGCTTGCAGAAGGATATAAGGCCACTTTGTACTTAGTTTAAAACAAATTAGATTTTTTTTTTTTTTAATAAATCTACTTATTTGTCTATACAAATGAGATAAAAGTTCCCCCTATATTTTCTGTCATTTGCAGCACCATACATGAATCTTCTAAGTTCAAAATTAAAAGTAGTGTTTCAATTTCATTGTACCTTTGGTTTTGTTTTTATTCAAAGCAGAAATTAAATAATTAACATGTTTTATTTGTTTCATACATGATTGTAACTGAAGAGAATTAAAAAGAAATGCCCCAGTAAATTAAGTAGCTTTCATCACTAAATAAACAAGATTCAGATTAAGCCTATTTCTGTCTGAGTGTTCATGTGTACCTACCTACACAGATACACAGTCTCCATGCTTACATGTGTCTGCACACCCAGATTTAGAGCAAGTTTTATCCTTAATTCAGGGCATTATCTGGTTGAATGCCTGGACTGTCATTTCATTGCATGGACCTAGTGGCTGAGTGAAGGGAAACAATCATAACAAATGCATTCTTATAAACTTTGAAAACATAGTAAATCTGTGGTAAAGGTTTACTGAAATAGAAGGTTTTAATCTTAAACTGACCTGATCTGGGGCTGCAGCTGCTGAGGAGGATGGTCATGGAAAGCCAAAGAGTAGATGCAGTGCACATGGGCATCTTCGCCACCAAGAGGCAGTCATTCACATCTTCTAGAGATGCCATGCACTCAAGCCTCCTCTCATGAAGCAGGTATGAGGCACCCATTTTTCATTGGATATTTCTTGTAGACTCCACTGCCACAGGAATCAAAACAGGCAACCTTACTTGAAGACAATAACATTGGGGAAAAAAATTACCTATTAAGTTACTCTTAAGAAATTCACATTATAGTTACTATTTATTCACAGTTAGTGTAGCATCACAACTTAAATCAGACACCTTGTGTATGAGAAGAATGAAAGATGATGATTATGCTTCAGTCTAACACTGTAGAATTTAGCTTGAAAGAAATGTAAGAGGAGAGAGAGAGAGAGAGAGAGAGAGAGTAACAGCCAGTGTGGCAGGCAGCCGTATTTTGAGACAGGAGTGGGGCAGCATTGAGGAGATGGCAGAGTGATGCTTGAAGTGGAAAGGCTGGGTGGCTGGGTGTTTTTTAACTTTTAAACTTTACCACTAATTGTCAAATGGATTATGATTCTTTGCCCTCAACCCCCAATATTGTTTGTGCAGTCTTACGTTTTCCTGCTCATGAAGTGTTGTAGGAAGTAACATGTTCATTTATTAAAGAGATAAATAAGTGGTAATACAATGACAGTAAATTATTTTTCAAATATTATGCAGGTAGTTGCTGCAATGTAGAAGGTATGTGGCTGTCACAGAAGGTCATAATACTTTTGTCTTAAACTAGTGCAGTATTTAGAGATGTGCTGCCCCCCAGGTGTTACCTAATGTGCGTTTTTCAAGTATCTTTATCTTGCCAAAGAGATATTTTTTTTAATACTGATGAAATACGATGAGAAGTTCTGGAAAATTCCAGAATTTTGTCCTATCAACATTCTTTGATCTATTGCATTGTCTGCTATATTTTCTTTTATTGAAAAGAAAATTGCCATCTCTTCATCATGGATTTATTGTTCTCATCTTTTTTCACCTTTACAGATAGAATAACCACTTTCAACCTTAAAAAGTAGACCTGGCATCTGCTGAGCCCTTTTATATTGTGGTTTGATCAGCCCATGATTACTTCCATCTTTTGGTCTCTCAGGGCAATAAAGAGCACCCAGTAGTGAGGCTTCTGCTACTTGAAGAAAATAGCAACCTTTAATACAGTGTGTGTGCTAGGAGTTAAAGTGACTGGAAAAACAAATCTCATTGGGGAAAACAAGTGTAGTTACTGACCCAGATACATATAAGAAAACTCTGCCTCTCTCTTTAAAACATCAGAGATCCAGACAACAAGGGAATATCTCTACAGCATGCTATAGAGACAGCTTTTTTCATGTAAAGCTCTCCTAGAATAGCCCCAGGATATTCCTATAGCTGCATACTTTTGAGGAAGTAGAGTTCAGCACAATCAAGTGTATCAGTAATAAGGCTGAGCAACAAAACAATCATGACCTGCAGGAGTACAAATGTCATTGAATATTCATATCACATGAGTAACATCTATGTACAAAAAAAAGAAAAAAAATTAAAAAAATATTGTTACTCAAAAAGTCAAAGGCTTCAGGGATAGAAGCACTCTTCTCATAGTTTTGAAGGGAATTCATTGTGACCTGAGAAGGCTGATATGTTTGGAATTATTCACTTCCCAATGCTACTAAACAGTAAAAATTGAGACATGTGTCCCCTAGTGGAGCATGAGGGGTAAATAAGCTAGAAATTTTTCTGGGACACTTCCTTAAGAGTCTGTGTAGACTTGTAAAGCAGGCATGATTTTTCTACTTCTAGACTGTACAAGCAAATCAAAAGTATTCCAAGATAACTGTTTCAAAAGACATCTTTTGAGAGATTAATAGTCTAACCAAAAGCTTTATGCACATCCTACATTATGCTCTCTACTGCTTAGTGGAAGTCTGCCTCAAGAAGAACAGAAGCTTTGTCCCTGTAAAATACTGGGATGAAATATGAAAAGTGAGGAGGAAAGCTTGAGTAATCAAGAACTCACAATCTATGTTGATAAAGGGAGACAAAGACACAAACAGTGCAAGAACATTGAGAAGTGATTTCTAAAAAACTGTCTGATAGCAGAACACATGAAATGCAAGTGGAGAATACAAGAAATCCATCCAGTCATTTAAGTTTTATGAAGAAGAAAGTTAGGGAAGAAAAAACCTTAATAACTGCTTTGACTTCATAAAAAAGTCTGTAGTTTTAATGTGGGAGAGTTCTTTATTTTGCATAAATTGGTAGAATAGAGGACAATAAACAACGATTCAACAAAGTGAATAATTGGAAAGCAAGTGAATTCTCATAAAAATGCATCAGCTATTGTTAAGGATCATTAAAATGGAATTATTAAAAGGATGAACATATGCAAATTGTGTAATTTGGATTATGTGATTTGAAGTGTATTAGGGGAATTAGCAAATGGATGTACTACACTACTGAAAGCTTTTATCTAGAAGGTCATTGAAAATGAAGGAACCAGAAATATGAATACAACACCATTTTTCCCACATGCATAGAGTTCCAGCTCTGAGCCCAGATCAAGCTGGCAGCAAATGCTGCCATGTTCATCAATTACACAATTTCTCACTAGTGAAAATGCATTTACTCTGTGTTGGTCAGTCTTCTACAATGAATCAAAACTTACATGTTCTGAGACTGCCCTCCAGTAATAACCTCAGATCTTGAAAAAAAAAAATTAAAAGAAAAGTTTATTAAAGTAACAATCAACAGGCTGGAGATAATCATAGTCTAAAGAAATCTAAATAGCCAGTTTGGGATCTTATACTGAGCAGCAGAAGTCCATTTATTATGACCTATACTTATATGACTGCAGGCTAAACTACAAATTTTCTGAGTGTAACCAGTTACAGAGAGAAATTACTAAAAGTAAATGCCATTTCTCCTCTCTATCACCTAGATTTTGAATCCAGATTGCTCATCTGTTTTTAAAAATCTCTTTTAAACATGGGCTATCAACCTGAGGACAAATTACCTATTCAAACTGTACAGTACATATGCAATTTATAAAGAGTATTACTGTCTTAAAACCTGTCTTAAAACCTCTAAAGCCTATAAAATTATGGAAATCTTGAAGGGACTCCAGAGTTCTTGTATCAAAATCTCTGTATGCTGCTGTAGCAGTGCCATCTACCTGTCTACTCAGAAAAAGAAGAACCTTTGAGGGATTCAAATCAGTGAGAATTTGTGGTCACAAGGGAAAATCTGGTGCTGCAGATTAAACCAGTGACAACACCAAGCATAGTAGATGTGCATTGTCACCCTCACAAGCAAAAATAACAAAGTTTAAAAATACCTTTGAAATCTCTCCAATTATTCTCCAAAGTCTGATAAACAATTCCGTGGATATTTACTTGTGAAGCATCAGTCAAGAGCTAAATGCTACATAAAGTCCACCATGTTATTTTGGCATTCTTTAAATTTGAGATTCTTTAGAAGTAAAATCTAGAAATACTTCTGGATTTTCCTTTGGAGACATTCTCACTTGGCCCTCCATCCACAGCCCAGAGGGGACAGAGAGCTCAGGCACATTGAATCCAATTTCTATCTATGGAACGTTCAGGATCATATTTTTAATTTCAAAGAGTAAATATTTTGGCATTAAGATTCTGTTTTCCTCTCTTCTACCTCACTTCTTCTGTGTTTTGGTTTTTTTAGTTATTAATGTGTTAAAAATAGGCTGAGATGTCAGAATGCTGTGGACTCTGGTTACAGATTCTTTTGCCCCTGTTTAAAACTAAGGTAGCATATATTCCTGACTGTCCTATGGAGAAGTGATCTCTACAAACTGTTCTTGTTTTTTTATTCTCAAACTACCCACAAAATAAATTCTGCCTAGGGCTGCCTTTTTTTTTTTCAATAAATAAATAATGAATACATATAGTATATAAGACTTCGTTTTGACCCCTGTGATGTTTAAATTTTAAAATTTTCTTAGAAAATCACTCGACTAAAATTCTTTAAATAGAACACTCTGTTCTCCAGATTGCTGATATCTGTCTTACTAATACCTTCCAAAGGCATTCTACTGCTGGTTTTGGTTGGCCTCCAGGTTTATAGAATCATAGAATCATAGAATTGGCTGGGTTGGAAGGGACCTCAGAGATCATCAAGTCCAACCCTTCACCCACCGCTGCTGTTGCTAGACTATGCCACTAAGTGCCTCATCCAGTCTCTTTTTAAATATCTCCAGGGACGGAGAGTCCACCACTTCACTGGGCAGCCCATTCCAATGCTTGATCACCCTCTCTGTAAAGAAATTCTTTCTAATATCTAACCTAAACTTCCCCTGGCACAACTTAAGACCATTCCCTCTTGTCTTTTTGAAAGTCGTCTGGGAAAAGAGACCAACCCCCACTTGGCTCCAACCTCCTTTTAGGGAGTTGTAGAGAGTGATGAGGTCTCCCCTGAGCTGCCTCTTCTTCAGGCTGAACAGCCCCAGCTCCCTCAGCCTCTCTTCATAGGGTCTGTGCTCGAGTCCCTTCACCAGCCTGGTTGCCCTCCTTTGGACCTGCTCCAGGACCTCAATATCCTTCCTGAACTGAGGGGCCCAGAACTGGACACAGTACTCGAGGTGTGGCCTCACCAACGCTGAGTACAGGGGCAAAAAACTGAATCTAAGTGTGACCTTATAACCTGGTTTTAATATTTTCATTCAAATATTATTTCCTTATGACTTACTGAAGGTTTTGCACAGCTATTTTCAACACTTTTTTTTGCTATGCTTTTTTTTTTGTTTTTGTTTTACTGCACGGCAACATATGCTATCAGTGCAGAACTAAAACCTACTGCTCAGTAGTCTTATTTATTATTATCTTTTATGAAGATAATTTTATTTTTAAACTTACAGTCTATCACTTTTAAAAAACAAATAAACTAGGAAGAGTATCGTAGGCTTAGTAGGGGAGTACCTTCCTGCTTGCACCCAGTGGCTAAACTAAATGCCACAGAAAATCTCAGCAATTTAATTAGCATTGGACGCTTGTGAAATGAGATGATGTCCTGAGAAACAGAAACATAGATTGTGATTCCATTCCTGATGCACTCAGTACTGATTTTTTTGGCTTTCACACAGGGTATAATTTTATACCTTCCACTGAAATACATTTAAAAGATGCATTCATACCAGTATGGAGCTATCTCTAGCCCTTTTTTACCTTATTCTGATATTCCCTGAAATTAAACTAGTTTTCAAGAATTAAGATCTGTTTGTCTACAAATTCCTTTCATGAGAACAGAACATTTGTCAAGATTTTCCCCATTATCCTTACATTCCTTCTGGCCCTCAGTGATCAGCTTTCTAG
Organism: Heliangelus exortis; assembly: GCF_036169615.1. NCBI lineage: Eukaryota > Metazoa > Chordata > Aves > Apodiformes > Trochilidae > Heliangelus > Heliangelus exortis. The sequence continues at coordinate 124,027,460 of NC_092423.1, forward strand.
AATGAACACTCCATAGAGTCACAGACCCCAGTAATATATATTTTTGATATATAAATTATCCATGATGTACCACACATGCTGCATTGCACTTGGCAGTGATCAGCTGATGCATGTGCCAGAAGCAGGAAAGAAAATGGTTTTTTGAAAGCATGTTGATCAGTGAGCAGTTAGAGGCATGCAATGGGTGGATAGAATGCCATGGATAGCCTTGTGTACCAGTTTGAGGGTAATTGTGCACACACACAATAATGTGTAATTTTCATAAAATCTGGGATAAAAACCCATCTGAGCTTGTTTGCAGAAATTACTGTATATTTTACATATGTTCCTGATATTTCATGAGAATTTTTAGTAAATCTTGATTACTGCAGGCAAACTGTTGTAAACACTCATGTTCAAAATGAGCCTACTTAGGTTCCTTTTGATCTCTGTCAAAAAGAAAATATTTTCCTGCTATTCGAACTATTCCTGCTATTTTTTTTATACTCAACCGAAAATACATAGAAAATAAGTTATTTCTAGTCTGCAGATGTATGAATATTAATGTGATTTCATGAAAAATCCTCTATATGTGAAAATAATCCCATCAGTGAATAAATAACAAATCTTTTTTCCCAAAATAAGATTGTGATAGTAATGGTAGCAAGATTTTGAAAATAAATACAAAATCTTTTATATTCCCTCTTATAATAAGTTGGATTTTTGCTTTGACCAGAGTCCTTTTAAAAAATGAGGAAGACCATAGTTGACTGCTGATTGAATTTGCACACTGTAAATGTTTCTGTGATCACCATGAAATCTGATTTCCTTCTTTCTTTTCATAAAAATATATTACCATGCATTTTCACATCTTTTCATTATTTTTGCCTGAATATGTCTGTATGCTCAGAATGCTTAGTTGAATTCACTTCTCCAGATATGTAAATAGCCAAAAGTGCTATTAATTGATATTGGAGAACACATCTACACATCAGTTTTAAGTCTAATTCTACAGAATGTACTGTACATCTTTAAAAAGTAAAAATAAAAAACATTTACCATAGAATTACCTATATTTTACTATACAGTTAGCAATTCTACAGATCTACAGATCTTGGTAGCTCAAATAAGCAACTTGGAACATGTAAAATATCTAGAAAAAAAAATTTCAAAAAGAAGTTGTAAGTATACAACCTTAAGTGTAGCTAAATGGGGAAAAAATAAAAATCATGCATGGAACTTGCTTACAATTTTTGCAGAGATTTATATTTCCCTTGTGCAACAGTTCCTCCCAGAAGCTTAAAACCCAGGAACGTGATGAACAAGTGCTGCATGTTGAAAATTTAAAATTAAAGGGAAGAGACTGATATATATATAATTTCCCATTATAACTTATTTCTGACTCATTTAAGGCAGTTAAAAAACAAAGACATTTTGTGCATATGTATGTGTGCAGTGTGTATGACATGTAAATTATATGCACTACCCATGTCTGTCTGGAGAATACAGGACATGCACAAGAATAAAAGGGAAAAAAGCCCATTGACAACTTGCCAGCTACTCTCTGGTGAAGGTCAGTTCTAGCAAGCAGATTTTCAACAGCATTTTGTGCCTTCGAACATCTCCTCCAGGTGTTCGTTTTGTTTTATTGATTACTTTTATATGAATCTAATGTTTTGGTCATGCAGTACTGAAATCAATGGCAAAATTCACATTGATTGAAGTAGTGTTGAATCAAGGCTTCATTATTTAGTAAAAAGTGACACTTATGTTGTTCTACACACTGCATTCACAGAAAATAGGCATGTAACGTGCCCCAGGAGCCCTTCCTTTGAGATTTAACTCAGATTCACCCTTACAAGTGAATGCCCACTTATTCTTTTTCTTCAGTTGCTTGGTTGAAGCATCTGTTGTAAAAGTGTTCAATTTCCTACCATTTGCTGTAGAGGTTTGCCTAGAAGAATTAATACAAAAGCTATTACTGTTACACACAAACCACCACACCATCATTAAACATTAATATTTTGAAGTTATTAGAGACATAGGTGTTGAACCGTCAAAGCATATTTTAGTCTCCCAAGTAATCAGGTTTTCCTACCTATGACTTTTGAAAAAGTCCAGGATCTACTTTGTATGTAAACAGTCTTTCAGGTTCTTATTTTTATATATAGAACCACAGAATCATTAAGGTTGGAAAAGACCTCTAAGAGCTAGACCAGCTGTCAACCCAGCACTACCATGCCCACTAAACTATTTCCTGAAATGCAACATCTACATACTTTTTGAACACCTCCAGGGACGGTGACTCCACCACTTCTCTGGATAGCCTATTCCAATGCCTCATCACTCTTTCAGTAAATAATTTTTTTCCTAATATCCAGTCTGGACCTCCTCTGGTACAACTTGAGGCCATTTTGTCTTGTCCTAGTTAGTTACTTGGGAGAAGAGACCAACACCCACCTAACCACAACCTCCTTTCAGATACTTGTACAGAATGACAAAGCCTCCTGTCAGCCTTCTCTTCTCCAAACTAAACAATCCCAATTCCTTCAGCTGCTCCTCATGTCTTGTGCTCTAGACCCTTCAGCAGCCTCATTGCCCTTCTCTGAACTCACTCCAGCAACAAAATGTCCTTCTTGTAGTGCGAGGCACAAAATTGATCACATTATTCATAGAAGGAGATCAGGTTGCCTTTCATGCACCAGTGATGGCTGGGCTAGATGCCCTTTTTTTCCTTCACCCGCTGTGTTAGCTCACATGATGATGAATCTCTCCATAATCTTCCTAGGTACCAAAGTCAGGTCAACAAGACTGTAGTTCCCTGGATCTTCCTTCTGGCTCTGCTTGTAGATGGGTGTCATATTGACAAGCTTCCAGTTGTCTGAGATGACCCCTGTTACATGTCTGCTGGTAAATGATGGACTGTCTTGGAGTTCCCTCAGTACTCTCAGGTGCATCCCATCCAGCCTCATAGACTTGTGAGGGTCTGCATGGTGTAGCAGGTCATTAACATTGACAGCTTCCTCATGGATTATGGGGGTTTAGTCTGTTCTCTGTCCCTGTCTCGACCTCAGGGGGCTCAGTGCCCTGATAATAACTAGCCTATTAAAGACTGAAGCAAAGAAGGCATTAAGTACCTCAGCCTTTTCCTCATCCTCAGTGTCAATATTGTCCCCCAAATCCAATAAGACATGGAGATTCTCTTTGGCTCTCTTTTTCTGCTAATGTATTTGTAAAAACATATTTTTGTTCTCCGTTAAGAGTGGCCAGATGAAATTCTAGCTGGACTTTTGACTTTCTAATTTTTTCTCTGTATAATCTAGTGTACTCTTCTTGAGTTGTCCACCCCTTCTTCCAAAGGTGGTAAATTTTTTCTTTCCTGAGTCGCAGCAAAAGCTTCCTGTTCAGCTAGGCCAGTTGTCTTCCCCTGCATTTAATCACTTCCCAAGAGACTTTCAGAGAGTGTCCTGAAAAAACACCATCTGACCTCTGACAGTCTATGGTAGGGGTTTTGCTGCCCCCTCCCCTCCTTACTTCACCAAGAATTGGGAGCTGTATCATTTCATGGTTGCTAAGGCCAAGACAGCCTCAGACCACCACATCTCCACCAGTCCTTCTCTGTTTGTAAACAGCAGTTCTAGTGAGGCACTGCCCTGGTAGGCTCCCTTACAAGCTTTGTCAATATTTTCTCTTGCACACACTTCAGCAAACTCCTAGACCATTTCCTTTCTTCTGTACAGCATTTCCAGTAGAAGTCTGGAAAGCTGAAGTCCCCCATGAGAACAAGGTTTTATCTATTGTGAGAGTTCTGACATCCACTTGGAGAATGCTTCATCTCTCTTCATCCTGACTGGGTTGTCTGCAGCAGCCTCCCAACAGGATATCTGCCTTGTTGGCCTTCCTGCTCATCCTTACCTCTAAGCACTTGACCTTGTTAAGGCAACCATTGAACTCCATACAGTCAAAACACTCCCTAACATACAGAGCCACCCCGTGACCTCTGCTTCCTTCCCTCTCTCTTCTGAAGAGCTGAATTACAGCATTCCACTCATATGAATAACCCCACCATGTTTTGTGATGGCAACTAAGTCATAGCTATTCTGCTGCAAAACAGCTTCCAACACCCCCTGTTTGTGCCCATGCTGCCTGCCTTGCTGTACATGCACATGAGCCAGGCTATTAATTTACCTCCAGCAGTGCCTTGACACCCTTAGGCTCATCTCTAGTTGGTTTTATCCCCTTCTCCCTTTAAACCTAATTTAAAGCCCTCTAGTAGATCTAAACATGCACTCAGCGACCATTTAAACTGATTTCTGAAGTAATTTTTCCCCAAGAGTTAGGTTAAATAAACACTTGATGGTCCTATCCATTGCCATACTAAGTTTTTTGTCTGTCAAGAGTAGAGTCCAGAAATGAGTAAAAGTGAGCACATCACTGAAGGTCTCCACAGCAGGGAATTGGGATATTGGGAAGACAGCTATGTCATGTGCTCAAAAGCACACCTGGATCCTTAAATTAAGTCCCTGTAAGTATCTTGTCAAGGACAGTACCAGAAGACAAGCTGCATTTACATGGCTGGCAGATAACTTCTTTCATTACACAAAACAATTACTGGAATAGTAAATTACAAGACACAGTATCTTAGGCAATCCTTCTTGGGAAAATATGTAGTCAGGCCTTAAGACTGTAGTTTACAAAAGACTGAGGCTTTTTAAGAGGCATAGGTGTCTGCTGGGTGTTAACAGAATCTTCAAAGTCTGTCCCCCAGTTTGGTCTCCCTTCATGAAAAATAGAGGTAAAAGAAACTTGGCAAGTCAGTTTTGTATGTCTTTTGTCAGACAGGCATTGAAAAATAGCAGAAAGGCATGTGTTTGTATTTTCATTCTCTCAGTCCTGAAAAGCCACTAGCCAATTCAGTTTAAAATATATTTAGTAAAGGAAAATTTTTTTCTTTAATAAACACATATTTGGCTGTGCTTCAAGCAAATGCAAATTAAGCTGTCTATTTATAAACTCTGCCAAAAGTGGGGGTTTTTGGAAGCTATAACCCATTTGGAACACACTCATAATGCTCACTGTTATATTATAAATTTTCAAACATAAATTTTTCAGAAACATCAGGACATTAATGTAATTTAAGACTTCATGTGATAATGGATGAACATGGTGCTCTGGGCTCTAGAAAATATGAGATGAGACAGATGAAAACAAAATGGTTTATGACAGAGTTCATGTCTGTATTGAATTCCAAATTATTTAATACCACCTAATCAAGGTGAAGATTTTTTTAAAAAAGATTTAGTGGTCTTTTTATGGAGATGCTAAAGCCGGATGTTTCTAGAGATCTTCCTTTCTCTTTAATGCTGTAATGGAAGAGTTGGTGTGATATATATTGAAGGACTTGTCCAATTAGGAATGAAAGTTCTAGAAATTACATAAATTAAATACCTGTGTTGACCTTTTTAATATTAAAAATAAAACTAATAATAACAATAATAATAAAGCTCACTGAAATGTTCAAACCCTGGGTTTGAATCTAACCTCTTACTGATCAAAGGTAGTGGTAGCACAAGCTGATTAAAAATCAGCTCAAAACAAGGAAGCCTCATCCCAGATCCCCCCCATTAAATTTTATAATTCAGAACTTTTCTATAGCTCCAGTAAAATGTAGGGCATATACTTCAAACATATTTTTATTTTACTCTCTTAATAACAATCTGTTTCTATTAATACTACTTTAAGAAAACAACTATTTGCCTCTTATTTCTTAAAAAATATTCTGTGTAATTAAATGTTGTTTGATCTTTTATGCAGTAGTTTGCATTTCTTGTTATGTGTCTTAAAATAAGTAAGTTAGGTGTAGGCAAAAAGACTAACTGGTGGAGAAGGGAGAAAATAGAACTCAGTTCCATTCTGTACTTAAAGTATTATGCTATTGTGGCTAGAAACTTGCATTTTGGAGAAGTAGCAGTTCCTCTCTTGGCCCCATGAAAACAAGATTGAAATCAATCTTGGAAAAGGAAACACCATCCTTGTTTTGCTTGGAAGATCACACAATTGCAGCTGTATCGATGTCCCCAGAGGTTTTAGGGCTAATCCAATGCCCTTTTTTTTCTTCTTTTTTTCTTTTTTGTTTTTTTTTTTCTCTTTACCTGGGGTAAAGTATTGACAAAATTGAAACAGTACAAGTTGACTTAATTTATAAATTTCTATTACTTCTGCTGTCTTCCTCTTCAGCTCACAGCTCTAACTATTCCTGTTCAACTCAGAGCTCTAACTACAAGAACCAAGGATTGTCTATATGAAATTCAGCTCAAACAGCTGGAAACTCAGCAGGTTGCAGTGAACCCAGAAATATTAGAGAGAGCTATATCTCCTATATGTCTTTCATCAGTTTTAATTAATTTCCCCAGTGGAACGATTTCAAAGCTACTTCAGTAATTCAGGTGATATTTTTAAGGCCTAAGAAAGTTGTACTCTGAAGGGACTCATTAATTACAGAGCATAACTTTGTCAGTTTTTTCCCTGATATGCAATCAACCTGCTATTTATCATGTCCTTAATTTTATGGCATGTTAGGCTGCTACGCAGTCTTAAATAGTGTGTGTCTAATTAATGCTCCCTGATTTCATCAACACACATGAGTTACTCCTTCTGGCACCTTTCTTTCATCATGAGTGCAACTATGTTGTTCAGTTGTGGTACATAACAAGCATTATTTTTTTCCTTGACACAAAAATCATAGCCATATCTTGTGATATATAGCTAGTGGCAAGATTCCTAAATACAAAAATGGGACTGCAGGCCTGTGACAAACACCAGCCAGGAATACATGCAGGTCACACCTGTTTCATTTCCATATCTGTATAAATTTGATTTGCCTGAAAGCTGGTTAATTATTTTGATCGTTGAATCAGTCTTGTCAGGAGAGTAGAGAGTATTAAACAAGGACTCTGATAAGCCTGGGATGTGGCAGTGTAAAAGAGTAATTAGCTTGATCCATATTTCAATCAAAACTGAATGCATGTGGCGTTTTCCAGATATTGCTCCTGCTCATAAACAGAAGAAATCTGTTTCTTTAAAAAATTTATTTTTAAGCTCCCTGAAGAAACATTATTTTTTGCTGTTTACCATGATAAGTATTGCTATTAAGTTTTTCATTGAAATATGACTGGGTTTCCTGGATTTAGGAACTCAAGTCTCTGTGACAGATCTTAAAACAGTCAGGCCGTGGGTATATATGAGTTGAAGTCATGAATATCACTGAAGCTCACATGCTAAACCCCTCAGCATTAGCCAAAAATGCAAAAGGCTAATCTGAAACAATCCACCTAAACACAGTTTAATCCTTCTCTGCTTGTAAAATTTTTCTTAGGACATAGGTAATATTCCCAATATTTTAAAATTGTTAAATATGAAATTGCTGCAGCTTATTGGGGGCATACCCTGAAGTCTGTATTCAGTACTTAGTGCTAAATTGGTTAGCACCGAACTAGGATGTTCAACAAACTGGCACCTCAGAGATTAGATGCAAATTAAGTTTGAGAATAATCACTGTACTAAAAAAATTGGTTCCAGACTTCCAAAAATTCGTTTGAAATTGCAATTTATATTTTAAAGCAAAATCATGCTTTGTGGTAATACAAAATGAGATCAGAAATGTTCTTTCTGTTGTATACATCTTTTAATTAATGAAAAAAAATATATATAGATAAACATATCCATCCATGTTTTGTCACTGATTTATAATCTAGTTTGTGCCAATCCTTACATTGGCTGGTACAAAATCCTGTGAATATATTAATCCCTCTGTATCATAAATAAGCTGATTGCCAGCTGGGGCTTAAGAAGATATTGCTTTTGTAGCAGATATGCTGACAGTATTTATCATTAAAATCCCCATACAGGGTGTTTATCAGGGGACATGTGCTTCCAGGGTAATGCAATTTTTCCTGTTTGAACATATCCAGCTATCATAAACACACCTCGTGCTGGAGACAAAATCCTCTATCAGATCTCCAAGCAGATATGCTCAGATGCTTTTTCTCAAAAAATATTCTCCCTGTCTGGAGTTCCAGAGACCCTGAGAACAGAAAATTTTCTGGGACATGCTGACTGTTTCCATGGGGAGTTTGTTTGAGATAAAGGACTCTCCATTTTAAGAGTAAAATATTTACCATACAGCCAGTGATTGCAGATGGGTGCTCTGAGTCACCTTTGAATTTAATCAGAGATGGTGTAGAAACAGAGGAGAGGAATTTGCTATGCATCTTTCCTTGGGTTTGGAAGACCAGTTTGGAAGGCCATTCCTCCTTTGAGAACCGAATTGTACTATTGAGAAGTATTAGATATGTGGAAAATGAAGTAGAAGGATGAGAAAGACTCATGAAACATTTCATAACTCAAATGGGAGAGAAGGGGAGAGTTCCTGGTCATGGTCGGGAGTCAAGAATGTCCCCCTGTATTCCAGGGGTCACAGATCTCCTTTTCCCCTGAGCTCTGCCTTTAGACAGTGTTGTGTTGATGGTCCCAGAAGCTCCTTCTGGCTTGCCTACTCCTATCAGCAGAGATACATATTGCTTAGAAATAACAGTCATTAGATTAATCACACAATTTGACATCAGCATGGGAGTTAAATAGTGCATTTTTTTTCCTTTTTGTACTATACAATTTTTATTTCTGTGACCAAAAAGCAGACCTCTCATTTATCAAATCAACATTTTTAGATAATTAATGTTAGAAAAATGAAAGATATAACTGGTTTTGACTAATAAATTAACTGTAATGTGACTTTCTTCAGTTTATTTACATTAGAGGAGTAGATTGCTAGTATACTGCAAATTGTTTGCCATCCTCTTCAGTTATAGTGACTTTACAAAATCAATTTTTCCTGAGGGTAGAATCTATCTATAGAATATTCTCACATGGCTTCAGATTTCTCCTAGCCAGCACTCCATACAGTTTATTGGTTTGGGCTTGTTCTTAGGATCATGATTTTGCAACTTTGATTAATTCTTCTTACTTCTCTATTTTTTTCCTGTTTTTAAAACGTATTAAAACAAATTAAAGAAACAAATTACAGATACTTACTTTTATGATGTTCTTTGCAAATAGCAGTGGTGAAGAAAGGTGATAGAGTAATAATAATTCTCCTAGTGACTCCTATGGGTTTCTAAAATGTTGTATACAGAAACATAGAATGTTTTGTGTTGGACACTTTCCACTAGAACAAGTTTTAAAGCCACAGAACTAAAGTCACAGAAGGGAAAGGCAAGGACTGGGAGAAAGAAGATGTCTTCACTGCAGGAGAAGAGCAGGTTTGAGAACATCTAGAATGGGTCTACATATTTTTCATATGTAAGCACGACAAGCTCATATTATTTGTAACAGCTTTCTTTCAATGCTTGCCTTTTGTAAGCTAAATAACTCAAATTGCAGTAGCAACAGCAAAAAACTTTGTGTGATACAGTGGATAAAAGGCTGAATTCTGCCTACATTACAGCTTCTGTCATTGCTACATCTAGCTTTGAAATAACTTGAATAGCTAGCTATTTTGAGTTTTAAACTAATAGCAGTTAATGACAGTTTAGATCCTTCAAACTTGATATAATTAAATTCTGCTATTAATTATTGCTGTGGAGGACTTCAACACGCAAGCAATAAATATTGCAGAAGAGAACTCCATAGTCAAAGACATTTATATAAACAATTTTGACAGTCCAAGCATCTTGACTCCTTTGCTGAGAGTTACAGTTTCTGGCAACATCCCCAAAATTCTGTAGTTCCATAGGTATAGGCAGGAATTCAAGGATGTAGAAATTTTAAAACAGCTTAAGATAATACAAGTGGTATAAATTAGACACCTGTTTTAAGATTGCTATTGCTAAGATCAGTTGGTCCCATTTGCATTTCTATTAAAAATTATATTATCCCTTTACCAAGCATGATCACATCCCCTTTCCCACTTTTACAGGAGATTTATCAAGGATATAGTTTATAAGTTTATGTGTTCTATGCTTTCTTGTTTCACTTTTCTCCTTCCACTTTCCTTCTTACACAGCATTACTTTGTATGGTAAGCAGACAAAAGAATTATCATTGTATCTATTAAGGTGATATCAACATTACAGCCATGTTACAGATGATATAAGGTACCTCAGGAGTACCTGGATAGGCTCTGTGCTCTGTAGCTCAGTTGTCCCCTTCTTAAATATGCTCATGAAAAACAGCTAATCATAGAATCATAGAATCATAGAATCCTAGGGGTTGGAAGGGACCTCGAAAGATCATCTAGTCCAACCCCCCCTGCCAGAGCAGGGCCCCCTAGAGTACATCGCCTAGGAACGTGTCCAGGTGGGTTTTGAATGTCTCCAGTGAAGGAGACTCCACAACCCCCCTGGGCAGCCTGTTCCAGGGCTCTGTCACCCTTACAGTAAAAAAATTTTTTTCTGATATTCAACTTGAACCTCCTATGCTCCAATTTACACCCATTACCCCTTGTCCTATCACTGGTCACCATTGAGAAAAGCCTAACTCCATCTCCCTGACACTCACCCCTTACATATTTGAAAACATTGATGAGGTCACCCCTCAGTCTCCTTTTCTCCAAACTAAAGAGACCCAGCTCCCTCAGCCTTTCCTCATAAGGGAGATGCTCCACTCCCTTAATCATCTTAGTAGCTCTGCGCTGGACTCTTTCAAGCACTTCCCTGTCCTTCTTGAACTGAGGGGCCCAGAACTGGACACAATACTCCAGGTGCGGCCTCCCCAATGCAGAATAGAGGGGGAGGAGAACCTCTCTCGACCTACTAACCACACCCTTTCTAATGCACCCCAGGATGCCATTGGCCTTCTTGGCCACAAGGGCACATTGCTGGCTCATGGTCATCTTCTTGTCTACCAGGACCCCCAGGTCTCTTTCACCTACACTGCTCTCCAGCAGGTCAGCCCCCAACCTATACTGGGACATCGTGTTGTTCTTCCCCAAATGCAAAACTCTACACTTCCCCTTGTTGAATTTCATCATGTTTCTCCCTGCCCAACTCTCCAGCCTAAGTCTCTCTGAATGGCAGCACAGCCTTCTGGTGTGTCAGCCACTCCTCCCAGCTTAGTGTCATCAGCAAACTTGCTGAGGGTACATTCTATACCCTCATCCAAGTCGTTGATGAAGATATTGAACAACACCGGTCCCAGTACCGACCCCTGAGGGACTCCACTAGTCACACACCTCCAACCAGATTCTACCCCATTGACTACAATTCTCTGACTCCTTCCTTTCAACCAGTTCCTGATCCACCTCACTACCTGATCACCAAACCCATACTTGATCAACTTATCTACAAGGATGCTGTGAGAGACGGTGTCAAATGCTTTACTGAAATCAAGATAAACCACATCTACCGCTCTTCCATCATCTATCCACCTAGTAATTTCCTCATAGAAGGCTATGAGGTTAGTCAAACATGATTTACCCTTGATAAAACCATGCTGACTGCTCTTGATGACCCCCATGTCCTTGATATGCCTGGAGATAGTGACAAGAACAAGTTGTTCCATCACCTTTCCAGGGATGGAGGTGAGGCTGACCGGTCTATAGTTACCCGGGTCCTCCTTCTTGCCCTTCTTGTAGACTGGAGTGACATTTGCTATCCTCCAGTCCTCAGGCACCTCTCCTGTTACCCATGACTTATTGAAGATGATGGAGAGTGGCCTAGCAATGACCTCCGCCAGCTCCCTCAGCACCCTTGGATGCATTCCATCTGGACCCATTGACTTATGGATGTCCAGATTACTCAGCTGATCCCTAACCCAATCCTCATCTACTATATCAAACTCCTCATTTATCTTGACTACTTCTGGGGTTAAATGAATCTGGGGCTCATGCGGAAACCCTGCCGGAGTAAAGACAGAGGCAAAGAAGGCATTCAGCACCTCTGCCTTCTTTATATCCTCTGTCACCAGGGCTCCCAGCTCATTCTTTAGTGGGCCAATATTGCCTCTAGTGTTAGTTTTGCTAGCTATGTATTTGAAAAAGCCCTTTCTATTATCCTTAACCCGACTTGCAAGGTTAAGTTCCAAGGAGGCCTTAGCTTTCCTAATTGCCTCCCTACATCCTCTGACAACAGTCCTATATTCCTCCCAAGTGACCAGCCCCCCCTTCCATGATCTGTAGATTTTCCTTTTCCACTTAAGTTTTCCCAGCAGTTCCTTTTTTAACCGTGCTGGTCAATGCCTTCCCTTGTTTCTTTCTCAACACCTATTTTAGGTTCTGTGAGCTTTCTTGAATTTTAAATCTTTTAGAAATAATAACTTCCTGCAAAAATAATCAGAGAAATTTGTTACAAATTTATATACTATGCTGGAGGGCTTATTGGTGATAGATGAAGGTAAGTGTTCACCCTGATGAACTTATTTTTAGACAAACAAGAGACATGATTTTCCTACATCATCTTTATTTTTCTTTGCATGAAACAGGCATTATAAGTGGATATAAATCTGCTACATTCATAGCTTGTGAAATATTCATAAAGGCAGATGCTAAACAGGAGAAAATTAACATGTAAAAATTTTTCAAGCAAAATTGGAAAACAAAATAAAAGAGGTCCAGATAACAATGTAAATGTTATAATTGTTATGCACAGAGTAAAATATCTAATTAGCAGATGTATTTCTGCAACTATTTTGAAATGTTAGTATCTTCAGAAGTAGCATGTTCAAGATTACAGTAAATAATTATTAATTTACTGTGAGGAAATTACAGGGTAGTATATAATCTGGGACATTTCTCTTACGAGAACATAAGCCATGTTTGGTTTTTGCATGTCAGTGGCCTTGTCTTACAGGACACTAAAAGGACATCAGCTGGTGAATGTGCTAAGTCACAGCATAAGGGGCACTCATGCAGTCAGCAGGAACGTGCCCAATGCTCAGCCTGAACATGATGTAAAGGAAGACTGACAGGTCTGGATGCAGTGTCAAAGTGTGAAATGGCAATAATTAGGAAAAAGTTACACTGGTCAAGTACATTGTGTTACTAATCACTAAGATCTGAACTGTAAAATCCACACTTTAACAACTTGTTGAAAAATTAAAATATGTTTTTCACATCTGTGTTGTTGAAGAATTTTTGTATGGGACTGGCAGGGTATGGGAGTTTGTCACAGTGTGAGGTTGTGCTGGCTGTTCATAGCTCACATACTTGGACAGCTGAATATAGCTCAATAATTAGCATATTTATATTTTATTCCTGTTTTAGTTCTTGTGGCATTTCTCATCCTCTGTGGTTGCTTACTGTTCCTTCCTGTTTGCTGTTATGGGGTTTCTAAAGTTTATATGATACCTTATTGTATTTGTCTTTCTTCCTGATCCACCACTTTCTTTCACTGCTGAGATAGTAGAAAAAGGTAATCTTTGTAGTGTATAAGTGCAAGTAGTCTTACTTTGTGATTCAGCATAGCATTCACAAATAGGTTTATTGAAGTGTTCAATAAGACAACAGATATGTAAAGCACTCACCTTTATGTTTATGAAGGATGATAGCACTTACACAATGTAAGGCTAGCTAAAGGTGAAATTTTGAGCAAAGTTTTAGGATAAATGTAGTCATATTTCTAATCTGGTCTATACAGTATGGTGGATGAGTTTGCACTCAAACTTCCTCTGTTTCTTGATGGCCTCCATCTCTTTGTACCAACACTACAGTGTATAGGTCTTGTTACCAACACGGTAGTTTTCTCTTTCTTTGTAGTAAAAGTAAAAATATTCTAATATGTATTATCTGTATTCTAAAATCTATGTAAGTTTACACCTCTACACATACTCATATTTTAGTTGATTAGTTACATTCAGCGTTAAGTATTAACACAAGAATAAATGCCTAAACTTGACAAAACCAAGCAAGAGCAAAAATCTCTTAGCTAAATTTCAGTTCCACAGGTACAAGCATTTTAGATATTGGAATTAAATGAAGAGCCAGTTCTCTTCTTTTGAACTAATTCTGTTTCTACTTCAACTAAAAACCATGCTCTACTGCTCATGGTTCATGTGCCAAATGTATTTTCCCTTCAGATTTTACAGTATTATTATCCATGATTTCTCAAAGGCACACCTATAATTGCCACTTTAGTTACTTTCAGTGTGCCATTTGGGAACACTGTCCTTGCCTTTGGTAACCTTAATAACAATTATTTTCTGAGGTTACAGATAAAGTAAAAGTATTTTCAGGACAGAGTTTAGAGATCAGTGGTGTTGAGATGAGGGGAAAAAATCATTGTTAGCAACAGGCTGCTCATTATTAGAAGAGAAAGAATAAGTCAGTGGTTTCCCACTTTTCCTTTTTACTCTCCTGTTCACAAGGGTTTCTGTTTATTATCTTGTTTCGATTTTTCAAAACAGCAGGAAGACTCATACATGTCAGATGTTAAGAGTCCTGATATCCTATTGAAGACAGCATTTAACAGCAGTGAGCTTTTCTTCAGTACCTTCCCAGAAGAAAAAGATTAAAAAAAAACTTACTTTGGGCCCTAGTTAAAATGGCAGGGAGCACAAAATGTTGTTGCAAGAAATTATGCCTACATGAGAAATTTAAAGAGACTATAAAAAGATTAGACTTCCTGTTATTTATGAATCTCCTAATCCCTGTTGCCATTTATTTTCCAAACTGTTTACAGAACTGATTTTTTTTTTTCTGACATCTATTCTTGGTTCAATTATAACCAAAAAAAGAATTCAAGTAGCAGCAATAATCCATTTACTCTCAGTGGAGCTAGAGCTGAAAGAAACAGAAGCTGGTCTGTGATGCTGCCTCCCTGGCTCTGAGAAAACCTAAATCTAAAACCACAAAATTCATTAATACAGTCAATAACTCAGATGTGTTTGTGAGAATAAAGCTAGATGACATCTTTCACATATACCAGAGAACTGAAAAGAAGTGCCACAAGTGTCCTAAATAGACAGTAGGAGCAGCTCCAAAGGCATCATTTTCACTACCAGCATGGGCTGGAAATTGCACTAAGATAGCACCCTTGGTTAGTTGACTTTCTTCCCTACCCAGGGGATGGATTATTCAGCTTACACATGGAAACACAAGCTCATTGCAGATGCACCCAGACACAGAGTGATTTGGATTTTTTTCACAAACCTATGTTGACCATATCTGTGCTATCATATAGTGATAGGCACAGTAATCAATTATATTTTTAATACTTGAATTTTGGCCAATATTTTTGCCCATTTCCTATGGTGCACACCACAAAGGAGAGATCAAAGGAAAAGGTAGCATAATGTTTAATACTTGGTTTTTAACTGGTTTTTTTTTAACGACCTGGCAGCTTGGCTTTTGGAGTAATTAATTTAGCAATGTGTATACTTAACAAATTAAATTACAGTTGCTCAGTGGGTGAAGACATCAAGGCAAACAGAAACTGTGGCACTGCCAAAAGTATTTCTAGTTTTGACAAATTTACAGTTCAAATTTACAGACCAGAGACAACTCTGGTACTATAGTTTAAAACATCTTACCTTTTAATCTCTTAGTTTTGGATTGCAACTCAGGCATATTGCTCAGATGTAACTCAGGCCATTTCAGTAAAAGGAAGGTGTTGCTGTTGCTGATCTGTTAGAAAAACACTGGGTTTATGAATGAACTCTTATTCAGTGACAACATCAATATTTTAAGTAATATTGGAAAAAACTGATAGAAATGGCTTTGTGGCCACACCTACACTTCCCTAGTGGGTCATCCCCTCTGTAACATGGATTGTTATTGGAGGATGTTAAAGATGCCACAGTGATGTGTGTAAGCCCAGGAGGATTGGCTCCTGGATGGAGCTCCTGGAGATACATGTGGCCCAAGCAAATTGCTCGCAAGTGTGGGGTATGGAAGGTAGAGTCCTGCACATGCCAAGGAGACACCATTTACTTCAAGGTAACACGTTAATCATGAACGTGCACAGCCTGATACAGCCTTGGGTATGGCAGTCTTGGATACAGCTATTTCCAGGGCAACCTGTCAAATGTGCTCAGACTTCACAGTACGGACTGCCTGTAAAAAAAAGGTTGTCTTCTATCTAGCTCACTAAGAGAAAAGATTGATTTTTCAGAAATGATGGGCATGCAGCAGGTCCTGTTCTTGGGAATAAAAAACTAAATGAAGGGGTTTGGCATTTTTGCATATATCTGTAAGAAAAAGAATGGGAGAAACAGCTGAATTGTGAAAGTAAAATAAAACTGAGCTCTTCTCAAAACACAGCTGGTTCTACAGTTCTGTTTTGTTTTGTTGGTTGGTTTTTCTTATATAATTGTGCATAAATTGATACCCAGATTACTAACTGAAAGAATTCTTTCCAAAATACAGTCTTTTGGCTATGCTACCCACTGGTTAGCCATGATATCTCTTCCCCAGTGCCTATGTGAAAGAAAAGTGGGATCTTTAGATTCCTATCTCTATTCAAAACACAGAGATTTAATACTGCAAGTTTCTTGTATGATTTCTATTGCTTGACAAAATAATTGTCATTGAAATAATTTATTAGGTAAGTAAACACAAATATAAGTAAACAGCAGAATAATAGATTCTATTAATTTATTTTAAAAACCCAAGACCATATATTAAACTTATACCTTAGAAACTGGTGAAAATATGTATTTTCTGGGACACATCAATATAATTTGTCTTTTCCATTTGGATAGATTCCTGCCATTGCTGGGATGTCAGTGGCTGAACTGTAGAAGTTATTATATACCTGTGATTCATTTCTCCCCCCCTAGCATCCTATACAAGCATAAATCTTCACACTTAACTTGTAGTAGAACCAGTGGAGGAAAGATTAATGAAAGCTCCCATAATAACCTGCATATTCTGGATTCTGTAAACCTGCAAAATTTTGCAAAAGAGAGACTTAAAATTTAAAGTATTATTATAAAAATATACTGTTTCATTAATTATATTTATACCTCTAAAATGGTAGCTTTTCCAGTGCTTTATGTTCTCTATACTCTAGTTGCATTTTTAATATTTTTTTTTCTCAATAAAAAGAATTGAATAAAATTGAATTCAGCTAAAGATGTGATAGCTGGAACTTTTCCTAAATTAGAAAACTCAGAACCTGGCAATCTGTGTATGGGGGAGCTTTTTCATATGCAAATGATCCAAGAGTTAGCTCTCTTGAAAATGCATGAAAAATACATTTGGGCATTTGCAAATGTAAGATTACATGCATGCACCATAAAACTTCATCAGACTCCTCTGTGAAAATCAAGACCTCAGTTCCACCATTAGAGTCCTAGAGGATGTCTGTACCATGCAAGATAATTTTTTCATCCACACTGCTGCAATACACTGTCACACATGCCAGAAAATTTTTGACAGGCAACCCACAGGCTTGTGTATGAGAGCTGCCTGTGAAGCAAACAGAGGTATGGAGGAAAGCAGAACTAAAGCAGGACATACCCAGTTTATGAACATTACAGGACCTGAGTGGAATACTGATATTGTTAATGGACTGGTCTTAATTCACTTGCCATCCTGTTTGCTGTCTGCTACGCAACTCAGCTGTATTACCTGTCTTCCTAGAACCACAACACATATCAGAGAAAAAAAACAAACCATTTTTCATTTAAAGACAGCAGCCTGACATTAATTATTCTATTCAATAACCTGTGGGAATGTTTATTTTACACATCTTGCAGAGAGGGATTTATACAGACTTTCAATATCTGAGAAGGATTTGGGGAGCTGGGATCTCATAAGTGCAGTGTGTTTGAGAACTCTTTTTCATTTAGGAAAGATGTCAAATGTTAAAATATTATTTGAATGTAAATAAAACAGAGATGTACTTTTCTGGGCAGCCTCTGTTTCCAGACAAACCTAAAAGAATGAACTGTGCTGAAACATGAATCTGCTCCAAATAGTGCACATTGGAATTTGGGAATATCTTGAAGTGAGCACTGGGTTACTGGTGGGTAACTGATGCTTGATCTTGGAAGGTATCCACTTATGTGAGCTGAAGCTAAGAAGCATTTCCATCATCTTGTTCATAATTTTTCCTATTAATCTCAGTCATTACAATGTTATTTTGCTTAGCACCAAAATAAAGAACACAAGGTGAACACAAAATGATTAACTGACATTGATCCTGGAGACTGGTGGTGACTCAGTGTCACAGAGTGGCTAAAATGCTGCAATGAGTGCATTTACTGAAATTTATTGTCTCCCCATGTTATTTTAATTTCCTTGTGGATCATTGTATGAAAGGAAAATTATCCAGGAATGGGAGGCAGCCACTGCTTCCAGCAATGTAGTCCCATATGCTGACTGGACAGTACAGAGGATGCAATGCCACGCATTCAAGCTCACAGCTGTTCTCTGTATAACATTTTTTCAAAGAAATACAGCTGAAAACATCACACAACCATCTGGAATTTCCCACTATCACTTTTAGAATGCTTCATATTAAAGGCTGTTAGAGTCTGAATCCTTGGGAGGCTTTGTTGCTTGATGTACTTTTTCATTTTCCCTAAAATAAAGCAGCTCAGTTTGACTTTGACCGTGTGAATGAGCAACAGGCAATTGTAAAAGGCCAGTATACTTTCTCCTTATTGGAGTTTCCTAGATTCCACTTCAATAATTAAAAACAGACAAAAAAGTCTTCTGATTATTATCCAATGTATGATTGAAAGTAGAAAGTAACAACACTGACTTAAATCTGACCATAGACTAAAATAGAAGGTTAAAATAACAGAGTTTTTGAAGCTCTTATCCAAAGTTGTATCCTCTATTACATGAGTATTGCTTTTTCATTCTGGATTAATTGCTTAGAAGTTACTTACAAATATTTCTAAGAATGGAATAATGAATTCTTATAAGATTTATAAGTATTATCAGGCCTTATGGCAAAGGATTGTACAATTGAGGTTACAACAGAGTGAAGCTATGTACAGCCAGCTTGAAATTGGTGAGCTAATATATATAAGACCAGCATAAACATTTTTAGGATTTAGTTGTATCACTGGCTCTGCTTTCAAGCAAAAAAATATGTCATGATACTAACAGCAGTGTCTGATAAGGAGCTGAACATTAGGAAGATAAGGGAGCAGTGTACTGAAGCAACGTTGTGCTGAATCATAGAGGGATCGTTTAGCCCAGTGTTTTTCTCTGGCCATTTTTGTTTGCTGCAATGTAAGATTCAGGGATCTTCTTTTAGATTTAAATTAAAATAACAATGCTAAAGCTCTAAAAAGTCTGCCTGCATCTTTCCTTGTACTACCTTCCTCATTTTAAATGACAAGCATGAGATTAGTGGTTTATGCAGCGTGTCCACAAGATTAATGTTTCCAGGTGAGCATAGAGAGCTGTTTCATTTGATCAACCACTTGAATTTCTCATTGCACTGGGCACAAAAAAAATAAAGAGGAAAGAAAAAATGAAGGAATTAACTAGCCTAAAGTTCTAAAAGCTGCAGATACTGAGGTATAATTTGATCTATGGCACCAGTCTTCACTTAGCAATAATGATAGATCACAATTTCAGATATGAAACATGAGACTCAGGAATGTTTTATTTACTATAATGAAGGAATTTACTCCAGTGTTGGCTTAAACAGCAATAATTTAACTCCAGATTCAGGATCTTAATATTTCTCAGTGTGCCTTTGCAATTTTCTATTTTCAGAAACTGTGTGATGAAGATGAATTGCAGAACTTAAAATTGGAGAACAGAAAATTTTCAGTTGAAAAGACATGCTTCTGTTGCAAACATTTTCACAGCCTACATGTACAAAAATAGGGAAAAGAAAAATGCAGGAACTTTGTTAAGGGATTAGCAACCTGGGTGAAAATTTTAACCTTGAGGGGCTGGGATGGAGGCACTGTTTTTTTTTAACTTCATGAGGAGGCACTGTCTGTTTTAACTTCATGACCAAGTCATAGAAGACACACTGTGGCTTCTGATGAGACTCTGTGAAAAAATAAGGATTCTGGATTCAAAATCGCAATCTGATGTGAGCACAAAAAAAACGGTGAGAAAGAGAATGTCAAATGGATGCTTATTGTCCTGTCTAGCTCTATATATTTCTTATGTCAGCTTCAATAGAGATGAGTTTCTTATATTTCTTATATTTCTCATGTCAGCTTCAATAGAGGTGAGTGTCTCTAGCCTTTTTACAAACACTTACACTGTGTGTTTAAATGTGGCTGTCTCAAAATAATTGCATTCTGAAGAAAAAAGTTGGAAGTTCTACAAGCCCACAGATTTCTGAGGAAATTTCATCAGAGTGGAGGAATTCTTGGTTCCTATGGTCTCCAAGACAAAATGCCACATTTTAACTGTGGATAATAGACACCTATTTTTTGTATAGGAAAGCTACTGTAGACAGAAAATGTTACTGAGAAGCACAGAAGAAATAGATCCAATTAAAGTAAAAGTGTGGTGAACAACCAGCTTGAGATCTTATTAGCACTATGTATTAATGTCCATTGTAATTTAACCTGTTTTAAACTTATACTGGAAAAATGTCAAGTGGTCTTTTTTCTAGCAGTTTTAATATTCAGACTACATTTAATGAGCTTCAAAATAATTACTTTGTTTCATAATATGATTTTTAATAATCTATTACTATGTTTCTTTCTGTTGATTCAGGATGTATGCAAATTAATAGCAGTACACCTTAAATCCCTTGCAAGAGAACCTCTGAAGTGGTGTAAAAAGTATATTTAAATAGAAGTAAACATTTATTATATTTAAACAGTATATTTACAGAAGTAAACAGAAAATGTCCAGTAAATTGTACTAAGAAAAATGATGTTCTCTTTTTAGAGTAAAGCCTTCTGACATGACTCCTAATATTTTGGTTATTACTGATGGGTAAAATGAATACTGGTTGAAAGAGGGTTTGAGGGTTTGAACCCCCTCTTCAAGGGGGCTATTATGAGACAAATATTTGTGTAAAAAAAAAAAACCCAAAATATGATGTATTATTAAGAATAACAAAGTGGTTGAACATTTATGCAGCTAGAAAGTTTATCTGAAGTTGCATTGATTTCCAGCTCCAGTATGGACTGGTTTTGTACTAACAAAATCATTATAGGAGGAAAGATAAAACATCACACTTTAGGACTTAAACTGATCCTAAACTTCTTAGCATTTTGGAATGAGGATCATGCTGACATTATAACAGAATGGAGGGAAAATAATCTTGTTTCTATCTAGTTTGAGTTTCTTGCATCTCCTTCCAAAACATCTGGGGCAGCTAGAGGCAGAAAGCTCCAGTGTATGAAGGGCCAGTCTGGCAAGATATTGCATTTTCTTTATTCCTATCTTATTCCTATTTTTATATTTTCCTTGCAGAAATGCCAGAGAGATCTGAACAAAAGAATACCACACATTGTTCATTTTGAAGCTTTTCAGTATTTCTAATTACTATAAATCCTGCTTTTGCAATAGGCTCCTATGCTACTATATCCTAGCTTGGTTGTCAGATTGAATCCACTGGACAACTGCATGCACTGGCAATGGAAAAGAATTAGTACGTGGCTGGAACCTAAGCATTCCTAACACAAAAATACTGGATTTGTTTGTAAATCACTCTACAAAAATGTTTCCTCCCACATGCCAAATTTCAGTGGTCTTATCTCCACTTCCACTGTCACTTTAATTAACCCTGACCCTGTAATGAAAATGGTAAACTTTAAGTTAGTGAATGTTACAGGGCATTTTCCTTTATTATCACTACAATAGTATTTTATACTACTGAAGCTATGTTAGTGTTAAAGGAATATGTAAAACTTTTACATGTAAAAATATCAGCTAATTCTGTGGATGTCTCTGATATGTTTTACAATATTTGAGTTAAAAGACAAAACTTCTCAGAACCCAAATGTGTGATATATTATATATAAGGAGGACAATTCTTACAACGAGGTTGATGGGACACAAACAAGTTGCTCAGAGAAGTTGTGGAAGCCCCATTACTGGAAGTGTTCAAAGTCAGGTTGGATGGGACTTCATCTTCAGGTTGGATGGTACCTTCATCTAGTGAAAGATGTCTTTGTCCATGGCAGGGGAGTTTGACTACCTAATATTTAAAGGTCCGATCCAAACCATTATATCCTTCTATGGGTTTATAATTTGGGACACAAATTTTCATGAAGTTGGCACTGAAAAAAATTATTGTATCTCAAGAGAAATACCATAAAACTTCTTCTATGCAATTACATGGTATATTTGAAGCTTGTAAAGAGCATCTTCTATAGAGTCCCTCATCCAGATAAACCTGGAACATGAAGATCACGGTCAGAAAGAGCATATATAGAAAGAATTGAACAGCTGGAAATAGTTGAGAATAGATGCTTGGGGCTTGCTGAAGTGAGATGGTGCCAAGATGAAAGCTGAGACCTCTGTGAGGAGAAGAACAATGAAGAACAGAGGAAGGTTTTCAGCACAAAGAAGGAGGATAAAATCAGTCATGGTTTGGAGAGGAACAGAAGTGGGAAGTGATGGAAGTGCACTCGGGGTTACAGAGGTTCATTACTATCTCCCCTGCCAGCTGCCTGTGATCTATGGATGGCATTTCCAAGACCCATTGAAATCCACAGCATGATTCCTCTCTGCTCTGTTGTCAGTCTGGATGAAAGACACCAGCGTGTGGGAATACCCTCAAGGTCATACCTACCCTTGAATGTTTTTGCAGCAAAGCTCAGGGTATCAAAAATGCACCTACCCCTCAGCAGTGACTGTTATGTCAACAAACCCCAGGGGCAGAAGCAGGTACAGCAGCCAACCTTTCAGTGAGACACACTTTACCCTCCCACTTTGAAGGTGCCACATCCTCTGCCCTACACCTTCATGTGCTGCCTCTGCCCCATGTCCCTGGGGCTGCTGGGCCCTCCTGCCCAAACCAGAACAGATCTTAGGGCTTCTGCAATGTGCAGAACATGCTGTACCTTCAAAAGAATTTCTGTGGAAGCCATTCTGCTTGTGCCAGCCAGAAAGCCTTGGGAAGGATCACTTTTCAAAATTATGAGCAAATGCACTTAAAATGTAAGCAAATTTTGTCAGAATGTCTGAGAAATGTGTCTAACAAATGCTGACAAAAGAAGCTTAGTAATTTTTTGGCAAAATATTCTTATTGTGATGGTTATTTTAGGAAAAATACTTTGTGTTTGTTTTAATAAAATTGACGACCTGCCAGAAAAATAGGGAGAAATACAGAGAGATTGGGACAATGGTGATAGTGAACTCACTTGTACTCTAGAGGTTTCAGTTGTCATTAGAAACTATTGCTTGAAGCTAACATTAGTTGGAGAGTTAGATAAAAGGCTGTGGGGCAGGAAAAGTAGCCAAGTATTAGAAGAGATATAAAAAAATGTATTTTGAGGAAGAATTGAAAATTACCGAGGCTCAGGGCATGTTCCCTAGAACAAATCATATTGAAATCTGAAAGAGTTAGATGAGGTCTTTCATACTCTATCCCCACTACACTTTTTAATGTTGCTGCTTGAGGCTAATGGCAATGCTGTGGAATTCAGACATCTAGCCAACATTAAAGCTTTGTCTGAGTCTCATGGTAATAACTATCAGTTGTTGTCAAACAAAAACAGAGAGAGTTTGTTGGCTGCTGCCCTGTAATAACTGTGCTTGATCAGAAAGCAGACAGGTTTTCTCCTGGTATTTTCTTTTTGTAAAAAGTGTCTTTATTTGTTGGGAAACGGCGAGGAAAACTCATGCAACAAATATGGTTGATAAACAAGCTTCTTTCACTTATATATGGTCTCTGTGACCACACCCCAGCCACCATACCATACGATACCATAATGTTTTATTGGACACCCGGTGTGTTTACCTGTAGCACAGCGAATCCCTGGTGCAGGTAGCACAGGATTATGGGCTGATCTAATTGGCCTCTCAAGCGTGGGGTTGGGCACGGCAAAGGGGTCACACCCCCTACCTTTTCGGGAACATTCAGGAACATTCTCTAATATTCCCCAATGTTTATTGTGATCAAGAGAACCAAAAGAAAGAAAAGTGTTCCTTGCACACCTCTCTATTAAAAAACTGTAACTCAAGGACCAGTTTGGCTTCCCATTGCTAGGAGCAATCAGGTACAGTGCAAACAGGGACTGGGAACATGTAAGAGTCTCTGCTCAAACACTTTTTTTTTTGTCTGGTTAAACTTAGATTAAAACAATAATCTTATTTTCTTGAAGGAAACAGAAGGTTCCTGATGTCTATTGCATTCTTATATCCTGGTAGCAATCTTAATCTTTTGCACAGGCACCACCAGCCAGTCCATGTGTTAAACAAGTGAATGGTAGCTAGAAATCTTGGAGGAAACAGAGCAGTTGAAAATCAAATGGCATTAAAAAAAAAAACCCAAAAAAACCCACCACGTTCTTACAGGAAAACTATACTTGCCTGCACCTATAGTTTGGCTTCATCGCCACTATGGCATAAACCCAACTAAGGGTTTCCATAATTAACATCTGACCTCCCTCACATCTTAGAGCTGGTCTGCAGATAAGTGGTTATGGCCACATAGCCCCCAAGTCAAGTCTGAATCTCTTTCATCTGCAAAAAAGCAGAGTGGCAGAGTGAATATTCCCATAGAGGAACCCACAAGCCAGTGCTGAAGAGGAGTGGGGAGATTTGCCACCAACAGGGCTTCTCTCCTACACGAAGCCTTTCACAAAACGTGCCCTTTTCTCTGTGGACTTCCTTCCCCTGCAGCCCAGTATTTCAACCTTTCCCCAGAATGACTCCTGCCCCACCACAATACTTGATCTCCAGGGCTTAAAGGGTCAACAGAGAATCATTTAGCAAGGTCTCTGCCACAGCCTCTGCTGTCTTAGAGGAATCCCAGGGGCATTTTTGAGCTCCCACGCTCAAAATCAGCATCCCTGGGCAGGATGAGTGGCTCATGTACCACTGCTGGTCACACACTCAAAGGGGCCAGGCATGTCTGCCCAGTGATTGTACCACCACCTGGGACAGAAGATGCAAGGGTGGCAGCAAGCAGACAAAATCAAAGCAGGACAATGCTGTTGAACACACCAACATCCATTCTTCAGATAAAAAGGAGATTGCTGTCTCCAGGAATCTGAAGTAATGGTTTGTGATGGGTGTGTAGACAGGACAGGATTTCCCCTTTTAGCTGTCACCTGTCCTCACACCAACCCACTTCCCTGGGGAGCAGAAAGAGGCTTCCCAGCAAGACAACGCCTGATACTGTTACTGAATGGTATTAAGAATGATAGGTTATATAATTCTATAGCCCCATTTCATTTTAGCAGTAGTTAATGAAAGCAGAGATGGCTGAACAAAGCAATTTCACATACTATTCAGCAAGCGGTTCCTTCTGCATGGAGCATTAACAATAGCTGTCATCTCTGGGGAAAAAAAAAGAAAAAAAAGCTTCCAATTCCTTCACATTGAAGAGAAAATCCAAATGTAGCTGACCACCCCCACAAGCAAATCATTTTTCATATAATTATGGAAACGGAAAATGTGTGACACAGACCTTCATTTAATATTTTATTAGCCTTGAAAGTTAATTGGAGTTTGTGTTCAATTTTCTAGGAAGTTTTTTTACAGCTCAGCAATTTGGGCCGAGAATTGAGCAGAACAGAAAACTCCTTTCCTCTCCAATTTTTTCCACAGTTCAGTGCTAGAGACAGGGAAAAGGGAGAATATGACATATAATTAATGTAACATATAAAGAAACAATGAAGTCTGCGATGTAAAAAATATCATATGACTTCACTGAAACACCTTTAGTTGACAGCAGGGAGATTTATAGGCCTGGTAGGTGGAAAAAAAGAAAGATAGATTAGCTTTAGTTTTGCTGGTGTGCCCTTATGCTATAAACCACATACCTAGAGGCTTCCTCTAAATTGAATCTACCTCTTGGTCTCTCTTTTCTGTCCCATATACTTTGGGTCCTCTGAATAAAGAAAAATTTATTCTGATCCCCTTATATCCATACATCTGGATATAAACTGTGCATTCATTAAATGAATTTTGTCTCTGAACACTAATTTTCATTATTGTTTATTTCATTAGAAGTGGGTCTAAAGAAAACTTGGACTGGAAATGCAAAATTACACCCTGCTCAATGAAAAATTTTAGGTAAAGCAGCTGTGGGATTTTTCAAGGAATGTTACAATTTCTGCAACCATTCACAAAGATAGATGGAACAGTGTCTGATGAAACATGTCTAGAAAATTAGCTGTTGAGCTAAAGAGGCCCTGAAGTTTTCTTAATTCCAGGTCTCGGTTCCAAGATTTTCTGACTTGGAGCCTACACTCAGAATCCACATCATTAATACTGAGTTATAGCTACATGGAACCATTCTCTTTCACTGCATCTTACTGTGGAGTAGCCACAACTAAAATGTTGATTCTCTACCTATGTCTAGAAATTGAACAGGAGAGAACTTGTTAACTGGACCTCAAAGTTATTCTAGGTGGATTTTAATACAATTTAATACAAGAGACAAATGAGTAGTAGTAGAACCTGGGAAGGATGCTATTTAATTTTAGAATGTAGTGGTACCCAGAGAAACACACGTGAAGTAGAAAGTCTCCCAGTCCCAGTTTTCAGGGGCTGAGCCTGTTGAAGTTTCTAGCTTATGGCATTTGGTTTTTTGAAGCACAATGGTGGATTAGTTTTGGGTTTGAATTTTTTTTCCACTAAAGCTCCTTAAAGAATCTAAAGGGCAGGTATACTGATGAATACTGAAATGCTTCCAGAGTCTGAACACTTTTAGGTATCATTGCTTACACTTGCAAAGTTTGTTTAAAGGAAACTGTTTTCCTCTGGACCAGATTCTCAGACTGCTTTAGCAGTGAAACTCTGAGCAAAGCCTCAAGGCTAGGTGATATTACCTCTCCAAAAGCAAGAGGTTCATGCACCAGAGTATCCTTGGTCATTACTGCATACAGAAGGTAGGCAGGCAGTGGTAGGAAAAGGCATTACAAGAAAGTTTGGTCATGCACTGTTGGGTTGCTCTTAGAGACATATTTGTGTAGCCAATACAATCACTCTCTCAATGCTTTGCATGTTATTTTTTTAAGTCATTTCTTTTCTCATTAATTGCTAGTTATTTTTCAGTGTAATTAAAAATTACACATTTGAAATTATTGTATTCTGCTGACACACAACCTCAAATGAAATATAGACCTTTTGTATCTTAACTAACCTCCACTGTGCTGACAGGAATAGCTAGAACTGAAGATGCACTTCTTTTAATAAAGTGATCCTGTTTGATTTTGAAAGCACAAAGAGAGCAGGTTGCTTCATTTAATATTCTGTTTTCTGCCATCACTTTTCAATTCAAAGTGATTCCTTAATATTTTGAAATTCATTGTTGAATTTATCTTAACGTTGAAGTCTAAGTGAACATTTGTAGTACAGGAGCAGAGAAAATAATGTCAGAGTCCCTGAGCTGCTCCATTCCCACAGAGAATCCCTATGAATGTTTGTGTCCTTTATCAAGTTGTCTGGTTCATGTTCATGTACAAGTGCAGCAGGTTATGTTACAGCATAAGGAGTGACAGCTCTCTGCATTCCTTGGGGTGGGATCATTAGCACAGGTAAATCTCTGTGCTGTAGCCAACTAATTTATTTGACACATAGTTTATGACCTAGTAGATGTAAATGTCTGCTGTGAAACTAATGATAGATGAAGCAAGGGAACAAGTTATCTTGCAAGATTTCCAGTCAAACTAGAAATAATCTATACTGTGAAATGTTGCCAAGTTCACTTCTAATCTTAGTTAGAAAATTGAAGTTGGAGTAGATAGTGCTGAAAAATAATGGGGTGAAAATCTGTTCTAACTCTTCAAACCATTTCCTACATCCATTCTTAACTTACTACAAGGTGCATGGGGAGTTGCAGAGCTATTAAATCACTTTCACATTAACAGAAAAACCCCATGTGCACAGCTTTCCTTTGAAATACTTCTTGTGTTAAAGAGAAATTCTGGCTATTACTGTCTGTATAACATAGTTCACTGTTTTCTGCTAGTACAGCTAGAAATTTATTTAAGTGGAAGGAACTTTTAACTAATTCTGAAAAACTTTACAGCTGTGTTTTCTTGCAGTTGCCTTTCCGACAGTATTTGATTAGAATAAAAGGGAACATAACAAACAGCTCTTAGTCTTCTACACTCCTTATCTTTGTTAAAAGTAGGTATTGTAAAGCTGTAAATGTGAATCTAAAAGAATAATCATCAAGATACTACTGATCTTTCCTGGAAGGATGTGAAAAAGTTTTGGAGGTCCTTTAATGTTTATCTGCCTAAGAACAGTGACCTGGGCTGTAGCTCTGAAAGGAAAGCACATGAAAGATGTGAAAAATATGTGCAGATGAATCCCACAGCCTGAGGTATTTCCCCAGAACAGATCATAGTTCTACTTTTTTCCTAAAATCTGACCTCATTCTACAAGGAGATGGTGAAAGTCAATACAATCAATGACATATCAAAATAATTTGAAATTTTTAATGATCGTAAAGATCAAAGGATAAAAATTTCATTCTAATTTCCAGCGGCCGATGAAAATGCATCACAGGTATCAGAATTCCTCAACAGCTTTCAGACATATTTGTTCTTGGCTTTTCTGGGTCAACATTTGTAGAATTTATATTGGGTTTGGTTTGTTTTTTTTTAAATGAGGGAAGTGCAACTGAATTTTTAACAGTTATGGAGAAGGAAGATTAATATATATTTAATAAGCACTTGTTTAAAATCAAGACCAGGAAAGCATTTCAAGGAGGTATGAAAACTGTCTCCAGTATTCATCCAACTTCAGAGAGATATAAGAAATCTAATGTTTTATGGAAAACTGATATAAGAGTTATACAGCTTCAGCAAAAGGAATTACAATCAGATTGAATTTGAAAATGCTTTATATGGTAAAACTTTAACCCAATTGTGCAATTTACATTACATAATTCTATACAAATTTTTTTTCATTTTAGGACCTGGTGTTATTTTAAATAAATTATTTTAGCTCAAAATATAAATTTATCAAATTTTATAAATCAAATATGGTTTAAATTCTTTTAAAAATTTGAAGCATGAAACCTTTTCTATCAAAAAATCTGAGAAACACACCCATTCAATGTCAGTGTTTCTGATTGCTAAAAAGTCAGATGGATTAATTTTTTCCACTTTGTGTGAAGTAAAAATATACAGTCAGTAAGTCCTGGGCTTTTACTGCAGCTTTTTAAGCCAAGAGTAGCTTAAATAAAAATGTTCTTAATTCTACACCTTATCTTTCTACTTCTCTTTCCCTCCGTACCACTTGGTTTCAGGTTTAACATAGAACCTGTTCTTCCTTGAACGTCTTGCTCACCAGGTGATTCCATAGTAAAAGGGATATGTTGTTTTGTGACAGCAATCTTACACTGAAATAACTGTTGACTTTACTGAATGTTAACCTTTTCTATATTAGTGAAACTGAGCTGAGATTTAGCTGCAGCAGCATTCAGTTGGCATCAAATTTGTTTCCTAATCAGAAGTTTTACTTTATCCATGGGATTTGTCATGTTGAGTTTACACAATCCAGTTGAGGATGGGTGGGTGGGGCTTGTATATTTGTGTCTATATAGACAGCTTCATAAACTCAAGCAAGGTATTCTCCACAGAAGGGCTTGTTGTTGTCCGTGGGTAACTGTTACTAGCAATCAAAATGATGGGCATGTATTTCCTGTTTTGTCAAGATGTATGAGCCCAAAGAGTAGGGTAACTTGAGATTCAGCCTGATTAATGTCTTTATAAGCTTCACATTTTTTTGAATTTCAAGGATAAATACAAAGGCATAATGTAACTGAACTTTTAATAACCGTGCACAGGTTTTCTAGTGTTGTTGAGGATTATTGGTACCTGACTAAGATAAAGTATGGGCAAAACCAGATATTTTCTTTCCTCACAAAAGTTTTAAAGATAGTACATTTTTATAGTCAGAACACTAAATAGATAGATAGATAGATAAATAAAAATATTTGAGGTAGGAAATAGTTACTGTACTTTGAATTTTGAGAACTCTATTTTGGGTGGACAGTAAAGAGGTAGTTAAAGGCCAGTGTGCATTTCTCTAGACCTCTGAGTGAACCATTCAGAACCATGATATTCCTCCTCAAATACTGTTGTACTTGACCTGCTATCATAATTTGACTCTACATCTATGTTGCCATTCAAGTTTCCTTCTGTAATAGGAATATACTACTGGCTTCAGCCTCATGAGTGGAAACTCATGTAAAAAAAAATGTTATTACTCTATCTTTGAGATAACAGAATTTTTGCACAAAATTCTCAAGTATTGCAGTAAAAATTTTTAAATAAGTTTCATAGCATCAATTCAGCAGTGGTAAAAACTATACAGAGGTTTTAGGCATGCAGTCCATTTTCAGTATGAATTACTCACTTTCAGTCACTTGAAGGTGCCTTTGCAAACTCACTCCAACTTCCAAACATTATCCTGACCAATATCAAATATTTGCTTTCAGATATCAACATGGCAGGAGAACCAAAACCATACAGACCAAAACCTGGCAACAAGCGGCCACTTTCAGCTCTTTATAGGTAAGTGAAATAAGTAGTAATTTCAGAGCAACAGAATTGGTTTCTCACTTATTTGCAAAGCATGGGAGAAAACCAACTCCTAACAAGACTGGACTTCTTCCTCAGGTGTTCAGGAGAGCATTAGTAATATATTTCTTCTCTTCCCAGATGCCCATTTCTCATACAGCTTGTACAAGCCTGAAAAACTTCTGCTTTAAAAAAAAAAAAAAAATCTATTAGATTTAGTGAAGCATTCCAGATTGTTAGAGGGATAGACAGACATACACACATACATTTCTGCTCAATAAACCTCACTTCTCATGGCAGTGCTACAGAAATTATGCTCCAGATCCATGAAAGGTTCTGCTGTGACTGAAATGCAAATAAACCCTCTGAGAAAACCAGCTCAGAAATCAGAGAGAGTTGAGCAGGATTTTTTCAAACCTGATGTTTTCTGGAAGATTTTGATGGAAATTCAAGGCTGGGATCTTGGAATGAGACAGGCGGGAGCATTTTAGATCTGAGTCTGCAAGCTACATAACAACATAGAGTTTCCCTTAGCTGATATGATATGGATATTATTTTTGAAGGAGAGAACACGTTTAATTTCTCTCAACTTCAAATTGTTAAACCATAAATGTTACTGGTAGCCATGGCCTACCTTGTTCCTGTGGCAATATCTTGAAAGATTTTTAAAGATATTCTGTGGCTTTGGGCATTTATATACACTTCCATCTCTGAGCTTGCAAATGTTTTCTCATAAAAATGCTTTCTACAAAAAAGTCAGGGATAAGGAAGAGACCTGTTGGATGTTCTGAAGCAGCTTTAAAAGGAAAAACGATCCTAGGTTGTGTCCTTTCCTGGTTGTAGTACAGATAATTTCTCTGTATTCTGAAAGACTTTTTTGAGCAACTAACAGCAGCCTCCATCTGATGGTAAGGAGAATTTTCATTATCTCAGCATCTGTTTGCATAGTAAGATGTAAGGAGATCAGTAGCTTATAAAGTTCTTGACAAAGCTGAGAACATTTACATATTTCAAAACATTGTACTGGGTCTGTCTGGGGTGGAGCTAACTTTCTTCATAGGATTCCATAGGGTTCTGTGTTTTGGATTTGTTTCTAAAGCACACCAATGTTTTGGCTGTTGCTGAACAGTGTTTGCACAGCCTCAAGGCTTTCTTTTTTTCCTGTTCTGTCTTCCCAATAAATAGGCTGGGGGTTGACAATACAATGGGAAGGAAATGAGCTGAGGCAGCTGACCAAACTGGCCAAAGGGATAGTCTGTATCATACAACATCATGCACAGAAATAAAAACTGAGGAGGTTTTTCCTTCCAAGGGCTGTTGCTTGGAGACTGCCTGGGCTGCTTTTGGAAACTGGAAATCAATTGCCTTTGCTTTACTTGTTTTTTTCCCTCCTTTATTCCCTTATTTATCTTAACCCATGAGGGTTTTTTTGACTTTTGGTCATCCTGTTCTCTCCTTCATCCTGATGAGGGACAACATTAGGGGTGTGAGATAGTGACTGTGTGGGTGCTTAGCTGGTGGCCAGGATCAAACCTGTAACATGGAGAATGTTATGAGGGAAGTGTTTGTTTCAGATTTGATTTTGGCTGAGAGGCATTGGCTAAAAAATTAAATCTCACCAAATAGACACTGTAAAAATGGAGGACTGGGAGCAGAAGAAATAGGATAGTGGATTTCAGAAAGGGCAGACTTCAATGAGCTCAGAGAACGGGTAAGTAGGATCTCTTAAAAAGAAATTTTAGGGACAAAAGGAGTACAGAAAATCTTGCATTGTGTGCTTAAGGTAGAACAGAAAGTGCTCCTGAAGCAGTAGAGTAAAGGGATAATAGGGCAGCATCAAATTTCTTCAATATCCTTAAAAGTGAAAAGGAATTGTACAAAATGTGGAATCACAACCCCATGACTGGGCATAGAAAAGAACAGCAGAGTCATCTAACAGAACATCAGAAAGGTTAAGGCACATAACAGTACAAAAGGCCTCAAAAAGACTGTAGCTAGGGTAACTTTCTCTGGGGTTTTTTTTGTTTGTTTTTTTTTATGTTGCTGTTATTTAGAAGGAAAGAAGGGCAGACAACAGATGATACAGAAAAGGCCTCTTTTGCTTTAGAAACATAGATTACATTGGCCAGTTATTTAATCTAATCAACTTTAACAAGCTGGTGTGGACTATGAGAATTTTCTAACTAATGTATGAATTGGTGAATTCAATGGAAATGGCATGAGATTCATTTTAGGGTTTTTGAAGGACTAGCTGAATCTCTGTGTGGACTGTCAGTGACTGCTTTCAAAAACTTATGGTCACATAAGGTAGAACACTAGTGGGTATGGACAAGCACTATACCTGTTTTTAAGAAGAGGAGGACACAGAAAATTATCAGCTCAGACCAGATTTGATTCCCAGAAATGTACTACAACAAATTATAAAACAATCAATTTACCAACACCTAGAGGATACTAAGTTGGTAAAAAAACCACCATAGAATTATTTGGAGCAAATTATGCTGAAGCATTATAATTTCCTTCTCTGACAAGACAGCCAATTTAGTGAATAAAGAAGAAATGGTAGATGTGCTATATGGTCATTTAAACAAGTGGCCACACGTAGTGTTTTCATAATCATGTTCAGGAAGCTTGGCTAGAAGAAACTGCCCTACGGTAAACACCCAACAGACTGGAAAAACAGTGAGAGTATAAAGCATATTAATAAAGATAAAAATTATTGTTTGTTCAGCCCCCTTTGCTAAAGATTTTTAGGGTATTTTTTGATATTTGAGGTGCATTTAAAAAAGCTTTCAAGGTAAGCAAGCAGAAGTGTTGTACAGAGTTGCATGATTTTATTTATTGTGAAATGTGTCAGGCTTCAAGCAAATTCACCCTACTATACATCTCTGAAGAGAAACCTGCATCACATTTATAGCTGGATATGCATAAAAGTAATTAATACAGAGTAACCAAGGTTCTATGATGTGTTATAACCATATAATTTGCTTATTTATCCAAGTCTTTAGATGCACTTTTGTCTGTAATGGAATAAGAATACTTGGCCATACTTCAGTTCAGGATCTACATTCTTCTCTTTATCCTTTATAGTTTTATAATCTATGTGAAAATAATCTAGCTTAATCCCACCTATGGGAAATTCAGCATGAGTCTAGATGGGAAACACATATTTCTTTCAGCTCTAGGAATAACAAGATGCAATACTGATAAGCAAATCTATTTTTTTTCTTCAGCTTCTACATGCTGTGATTCATGCATCCTTTGTTCTCCAGTTTTTTATTCCACATATATTTCTCACATCTTTTTGATGCTAGGATTCCTGGTAGAGTTCATAGTAAAAAAAAAAAAGGTAGGAATTAAAAGTGATACACAGAATGCAAAAAGCATCATGGACCAAATGAAGTCAGCAAAAAATTTGCTATTCACTAAACTAGAATTTACTTCTGGTTCTTTTCTCTTGCAAATAATTCGATAGCCTAATTCCTACCATCTGAATATCCCGTAGATCACAAACGTTGACTGCTGGAGGGCAGACTTTCACTGCTTGGAATAATCCCATGGGACACTGTCAAGAAAGAAATAGGGATCAGAAGAGCTGGTTGAAGTTCAGCCTCCTTCAATTTCAAGAAAAGCTCATCCTGATCCATAAGAAATCAAGCAATGGCAGTAGGAGGCCTGCATGGATGAGCAAGAAGCTCCTGAAAAAATTACATTAAAAAGTGCCAGAAAAATGTGGAAGTAACAACAGGTGATCTGGGAGGCCACTCAATCCTTAGTAAAAGAACTTGTGGTTTGAAGAACAGGAAGATTCAGCTGTTGCTTAAAAAGAGTTGCTAAACACATTAATTTTAAGCATATTCACTGAAAATCTACAGATATGCTTAGGGTAGTGCTCGGGGATCAACTTAAATCTATCTAATATAGCAGCTCCAGCAGCATTCCTCCTCATTTGCATTGCTATTCAGTATGTGAGGGGAGGCCTAAATCCCAGAAGGTTCAAAACTGTGGTGAATTTCCTTTTTTTAGCACGGCACTTCCGCAGACAACCAAATGCCTGACAAATCTGCATCAAAAACTATTTAGCATCTTGCTATTTGGGTCTAGCCTCAAGCAGAAGTTAATTTTACAGGCTAATCTTCATATCTTTGAAGCACAAGGTGAAGATTAAAGGTGCTGACACAAATGTATTAAGGCACACTTTGGGAGCATTGTTGTGGTAAAATAAAGGATCACACTTTGTCTTTTTAATTTACTGGTGTTTTGATCAGTAGTTTACTGAAGCAGCTCTGTGCCAGCAGATGAAAGTTCATTTATTGTTTTTTCCCTCTGGATTTATGCAGTAGAATCCACTGCAAATACTCTGATGGAACATCTGTTACGGTTTGATGCAACTTATAATTTTGGATCTGAGAGAACAAAGTCCAACCACCCAGGGTCAGGTACAAGAATAAAGTTTTATCACAAATATAACAAGCAAAGTGATATAACCCCATGAAAATATGGCAAGTACATTGAGAGGGAAAAGAGAGAGAGAGAGACAAAAAGAAAGGGAGGCAGACAGGAAGAGAAAAGAATGAGTGAAAGAGAGAAAGAGAGGAATATCACAACCCACAGATCCATCAGCCTTCAGTGAAATTTCTTCTTCAGGATGGTGATCTGATTCCAGATGGGGCAAAGGTGTGGTGGAGGGTGGCACCCTGGTGGTAGACAGTGATGAAGGAACACATCAGTGTTCATTATATACACTGGCTTTCCCACTGTTCTCAAGGCTGATTCAGGCCACTGAAATCTCTCAGGAGGGTCTCCTCACCTCACTGAAAAGGCCATAGTTTGCCCGTCCCTTGTCACTGTCCCTTGTCACTGTCCCTTGTCCTTACTGGTTGTTAGCCAGTTTGCTGGGGGTGTCAGCTCACTGCTGGCTCCATCTGGGCAAGAGCCATCATCCTGCCATTTCAGTCTACCTTCCAACATCCCATTTCCCAAACTGGTCATTTGAGGCAAAGAAAATCCGGAATTCCAGTGAATATAACCTCACACCAGCATTCTGTTTCTCTGCACCACAAAAGACTATTTTAACTATTTATTGTTCATTTCAGTCCACCACCATGTTACACAAGGTGTTAAATGCATCCTCTGGAAGCATTTCTCTCTTTTGGAAGTTTCTCTCTTTTGGAGGTCTTTGACGGAGTTATTGGAACAGGATTAGGCTCTTCGGATTTTTAACTCTGGAGGCTGCTAATGGTTCCATCCCCATTTGCTTCAGGAATGGGCCCAAGCCCCAGGCCTGGTGGAGCGGAACAGCCATGCACATATTGCTTGTGGCCTGCCTTGCCCAAGGTGGACTCACCGTGTTGTGTCTGTATGGCTGTTGGCATGAGGGGTGGCTCAGAATCTTCTCTGGCACACCGCTAGCAGTGAAAAAGGTTAGAGGATTTGAGGAGAATGGAGGGGCACCTGTTTTTGAGTATCCTGAAATAATGATAAGGCTGTATTACAGACTAGCAAAACGTTGGGAATCTTAGTAGCACGAAAATTAGTGTGACTACTGCAGGCCTCACTGTGAGGGGCTGGGGGGGAGAACCCTCTTTGCTCTACAGAGGTTAATATTGTGGTTGATCTATAAACATCTCCAAGCCTGATTTAGCTAAAACTAATCTTCCCCATGTGGATTATTTTCACCATAGCCAAAATCCAACCTTCCTCATCAGGCCCCCAAAACTAAAGGTGGCCGTGCCCTCAGTGCCACATCTTGAAGACCCACTGAGGAGTTATTCAAGCCCTTCTCCTTCCATTTCTGTCTGGGCTTGAAGTCTTCTAACCTGGGTTCCCTCAAACTGAGGCACATCCTGGAGTGAGATACTAAACAGGATGGATTTAGTGAATAAATTAACAACAGAAAATATCCCTTGCTCTGTTGCTTCAGCTGACCAGATCTCCACATGGTAGGGGCCTGAGTTCCCACAGAATTTCCTCTCTACAGCACATGGTGGCCCTGGCAAATGCTTCCCTTGAGGGCAGGTTCTTTCCAAGATGCTCTGTGAAGTTTCAGGCTAATGGTTTGACACTCCTTTAGTCGTATTATTAGATACCACAGTAATTTCCCATTCCCTGTAATGAAACTGAAATATATATTCAACATACTTGATTTAACAATTAGCCATAATAAAGTCCCGTTGCGTCTGTAGGAAATTATTTTATTTAAATGTCTAATATTACTATAGCAGAAGGATATTCTTTCTTTACAGGGTATGATTTTGGTTTTATGTGAAAGTTTTCTTTTTATTCGACAAAAGTACTTTATCACTTTCCTCAGTAAATATTACTTTTATAATCTCCATCACAAACCTGATTGGATTATATTACATATCTTGGATTCCTTTGGTTTTGCGGTTTTATTTTGTAGCAGAGGCTTAAAGAATTGTTTACAGTCTTTCTCTACTTGCTCTCTGCTTCTCAGACTTATTTTAAGATACCATAGATAGAGTTTGGTGTGGTTTGGTTTGACTCACAGCCCTCACAGTCATTCATTTCATTGAGTATTATCCTCAGCACTTTTGGGCCCATCATTTCAGGAGAAAGTGTGAAAGGCACAGTGATGGGAAATGCAATCTCCTTGTCTGCTTCTTGAGATCATTCATCCCATTTGAAACTATAACACAAACTCAAGAAATTCTGTGCCAGAGAAGCATTACTATTTTATTTGAATTCTGCAGTATTTTGCATAATTTCTGTTGCAGTGTGTCATTGGCAGTGTATTAGCAATATGCTTTAACCTACTGGCACATAATAAAAGTAACTGCAGGTATAAGGATCTTTCTTGACTGAATACTGTCCTAGGTTTCCAAGATCGTTCGTTCATCTTTATTCCTTCTTCTTCATAATGCATTTGTGTGTCCACTTTTATTACTCACTTGCAAGACTCTAGAGACACATTCCAACCAATAGAAAATAACCTTGATCAATTATTCGCTGGTATTTTACATGTATTAAATCATGACCATGCCTCTTATATTTTCTGAATGAAAAAAAAATCCTTTATGTCTATGGAACATAATCTTTTGATGAATACATCATATTAAGATGATATAGTGTGATATTTCTTTTGAATCAAAGTGCATACTCTTACAGAAATGTATCTCCTTGATGCATTTGATTGCCTTCTTTCACAAAATAAGCTATTTTATTTCAGTGCAATGGATTGAATTTAAGATGAGTGTTGCTCTACAGCTCTTCTCCTCATGAAAGATCTAGCTTCCATAAAACAAAATGTCTAGGCAATTTTAAATGAAGATAATCTTAATTGCTGAAAGATATTTACATTCATTTACTAAATAATGTTCACAATGAAATGTGATCACATTCAATGCAGTCATGAAATTCTCACTTAAAATTTACAATAAACAGTGCAACTTTTGTTTGTGTTAAGAAATTGTCACATTATCAATTATATTAAAAATGTTAAAAGGCACAGATATGAAGCCTCAGTAGATCTAGTGATTCAAGTTTGCTCTGAATTTTTTTTTTTATTTTCTCTCTTTCAAGGAAAAACCTATGTAAAATAACTAATATAATAGTAATAAGAAAAAGTATATGCTGCTGGAAAGCAGCCCATACAGCTCTGCATTTCTGAATTTTGTCAGTGTGACTGCAATCAGTTATGTCCCTGAGATGTTTAAAGAAGAAGTCATGTGCTTAGGGAGGTTGGGAGAGAAGCTAGGAGAACATAATTTTAATTTAATTTAATATCAAATTTTTAAATTTTAATTTAATATCATCCCTTTAATATCATCCAGAGCATGACTGTGCATCCTCTGATAAGTTTAGAGAGGGTCTTAAGACCTTATCAACACCAAGGAAAAATTTCTGGACACCAACCACAGAGAGAAAAGAAGTTCAAAAGAATCAAAATATGTCAAATACACTGACATCCTGATTTTCTCATTCAGAAATATTATTCCTAGTCTGTGTGGTAACTCCAGTAACAACTTCAGCAACTGGTTGGTTTTGTTTTTTCCTTAATCTTCCCCTTCACTATTTCAAAAATACAGCAAACTCACTTTTAGAATCTGTCTCTAGTGACTAGGGAAGATATTCCTTCTTAGCTCATCAGTATATATTCTAAATCTAATATTCTAATTATTCTAATATTCCTTTATAGAGATTATATGTAATCTATTCTACATAATATTTTATATATATAATCTATTATATATAATAGAATATTCTATTGTAATATTCTGTTATTGGTATATTTGAAATCTTCACCTTCACCAGAGTTATTAAATTATGGTCTTGACTCATTTTGAAGCATGTCCTGCATAGGCTGTAGGACTATCCTGTGCTTCTTTTCATTTCTGCCCTCAAGTTATTCTTTAGAATTTTCTTTAGACTTGCACAGTCTGTTTTCAGTTTTTGGGTTTTTTTTTCTTAGTCACGAGGAAGCCAATGACACCAACTTACACATCTACAGAGGAGCCACATCCCTTTTACTAGCTTGATAACTTTCCTCTCACAGAAGATGATATATAGCACCACAGGGCTGAGGTTGTTTTCTTGCACAGAAGCCCAGACACGATAATCACACTCATTCTCAGAGATTAGCAAGTTTAGATAAATAGAGCCTGCTTTCTTATTATTGATTTTTTTTTTCCCCTGGTGTTTAATCTTCTTTCTTACTTTTTTTCAACTCCTATGAAACCTGAAGCAGTATACTATAACTAAAGTTAATAACTGTAAAAGCATCTTATTTTTGTCATGGTTTTTAATCACTATTTATACCACAGTAGAACATAAAACCTGTTCACAACCTTCTGATGGCAAGGAAATTATTATGACTCCTTTCCTATTCAAGAATTTGTACTGCTAATAAAAATGCAAAAGCTTTGTTTTATATTTCAAAAAGTAAATTCCTAACAGATCCAGAACACTGATAGTTTTGCCTGCAGGCAAACAGAAATATCACTTGTAGCAATTCATTCAGTTTAAATCTTCACAGTCTGAGACTTGTCCCTGTCAGCTATTAAGTGTGAGATTTTCCCCCTTTATAACTTCATGGTTCTTACATTTGAGTTAAGAAATAATAATAACTTGGATTCAGTGTTTAACTGTTTTATTAACTTTATAGCGCTGGTGAGGCCACACCTCAAGTACTGTGTCCAGTTCTGGGCCCCTCAGTTTAGGAAGGATATCGAGGTCCTGGAGCAGGTCCAAAGGAGGGCAACCAGGCTGGTGAAGGGACTCGAGCACAGACCCTATGAAGAGAGGCTGAGGGAGCTGGGGCTGTTCAGCCTGGAGAAGAGGAGGCTCAGGGGAGACCTCATCGCTCTCTACAACTACCTGAAAGGAGGGGGTAGCCAGGTGGGGGTTGGTCTCTTTTCCCAGGCAACCCTCAGCAAGACAAGAGGACACAGTCTTAAGTTGTGCCAGGGGAGATTTAGGTTAGGTACTAAAAAGAATTTCTTTACAGAGAGGGTGATCAGGCAATGGAATGGACTGCCCAGTGAGGTGGTAGATTCTCCGTCCCTGGAGACATTTAAAAAGAGACTGGATGTGGCACTCAGTGCCATGGTCTAGCAACCGCACTGGTGGGTCAAGGGTTGGACTTGATGATCTCTGAGGTCCCTTCCAACCCAGCCTATTCTATGATTCTATGATTCTATGGTAGAGGTCTTAAATTATGCGTGTAGGGTTGAAGGCACAGAGCAGAGAAGGGCCTGCCCTAACATGGCAAAAACATCTCGATTTTAATTGCAGAAGTAATCCAAGGTGCAAGGGAAGGCTCTGATTGAGAGCACCACTTTGTGAGCTTGCAATTAGGCATTGGTTCTCATATAATGTAACACCTCTAGCTGTACAGAAGGCTGTAATTCAGAGTGGGAGCTGCTGGTGTTCTGTAAAGGCACAGTTTAGGTGACTTCCAAACAACAATAGAAATATGATGCTAGGTTATAGTTTAGTATTCTGTGAATAAATAAGGAAAGCCATATAAATAAGAGGCTGGAACTTGTTATATATTTTACTTTCTTAAAAATAATACTGGGAGAAGACATTTAAATTATACTTAGTTTAAAAGGAAATGGATTGTTAAGTACAATTACAAATAGCAAGGAAGGCTATGCTGTGTTCAACACAGAGGGACAAAATAGCAAAATATTAATATGCAGTGAATTATTAACAATGAAATTGTTCCACAAGTTTATTTCATGATGAATTCCATTAACTTCAAAGCACACCATCTGAACATTGTTACCCAGCATGCCAGGCCTGGTACTTAGATATTTCTGTTGTTGCATGTTGTCAAATCTAATTTTTTTTTTTAAAGCATAGATTACAAATTGCTTGCCTATTTGGTAGAACAGTATTCTCAGAACTTCTCACAAAAGCATCAGCTACTTCACTGAAAAGCTTTATTCATAAGCATCTGTGAATTCATTACAAATCCTAAGAAATGAGCAGTTTATATTATCTATTGACATAAAAATGCATGTTGAATTTTTCAGTCTTCTAAGAGTGAGATTATTCTAGGAAACATCATGGCAAACATGAATCATACATTGTCTGAACAGTGTCCCTCCTGTAACTACCTTTAAGTGTCCGTAGTGTCATTGAGGGAAAAAGAGATTAAGCCTCTACCCTTGGGATCCTCAAAAGCAATGCCTGCATTAACCTTCATCTCTTTGTGACTACAAATAGCCATGAAATAAAGTAGTATTGATTGTGTGCATTAGATCAGTCAACATTGTTTTGTTCAGCCCAGCCTGATGAACCTGTTCCAGACGTTTTTAGACCTGTACATATTGACCTGAATATTCTTGTTCTGATTTAGAGCAGAAGAGGGTCAGGTGACATCAGCTTCAGAGAATGATTAAAGGGATCAGAAAGAGTTCTATAAGGTAGATAGCAAAGTACAATTTATGTCAGAATTCTTTTATTTGGGGGGGGAGGGGGCGTAGATTTTTGCAAAACTTAGCAATTATTAGTATGTGACAGGAGAAAGCAAATTCCAATGGCATGGAATTACTTTCATTCTCTAGAGTTCTTTTCTTTTAATTATTTGAACAAAGATAACAAATTGAGCATGTTTTCAGTTTGGGAAGAGGATCAGAGTTAGAAGTGTTCCTACCCTAATGAAGATGAGTTCTTATTTTTGATTCTTGCAAGAATCTCACTTTTAATGTGAACGTTTATTTCTTCATGACTGGAAACATCATACAGATGTGATGTATAGATTAAATTCAGTTTATCTTCCTTATCAGAGTATTTGGCTTCTCTTGAGTTGTGGGTTATGAAACTGAGAAGGTGTTCATACATAGCATCTAAATTAATTTATCTCCAAGTTACAACTTAGCTTTTCTCAGACACCAATATTTACCTCAGCTGTGAGAATCCATGCTACTTTCATGTTGGCTTTGTGATTTATGGATTCACAAAGGAAAATACAGTAAATTCAGCTACAAACTATAATCAGCTACTGAAACTCTGTTAGATGGAAATAATATTTTTTACTCCTACCTCTCTGAAAATATAATACAACCTTCAAATGACTTTGAGCTTTTGTGTTTTCTTCTCTGCCTGCTGGCTAAAATGTAAGCTATCCATTAATGAGAATTATTGGAAAATACTTCTTTTCTTCTTCTTCCCCATGCCTCCCTTTTCTACCACAAGCCCAAAAACCTTCCATCCCATGTGTTATAACAGTAGTGTACTTGCCATACCCAACATGACAAAGTGCATTTTTACTGGTATATCAAAACCAAATTTTTCATGTGGTGATTTATCCTAGCCTCTTGATGTTGTGAAAATTAGGACAGGGAAGAGGCAATCTCTTTTAAAGCACTTCCTCCCTCTACAGAAAACCTCCTTTTATTCAGTTTTTCATGTCAGATTTTAGAGATAATTCTGTACAGATTATTCAGTTTAATTCTGCTAACTGGGGGCTGAAGATTATCTTCCTATTAATTCATGCAGAAATAAATCCTAGGGGTCTCTGAATCTTGAACTTATGTCATCAAGAATTTGATGTTTATAAATTATGTAACAAGAGTCAGATTTCGGTAGGAAACTAACTAAATCTGATCATACGGTATGTACATCTGTAACAAAACTCTTTTATAGAGTAAGGCAGAAGAAATTAAAAGGGACAAACCTTGCTTAATTTTGGGCTAACTTTGAAGACCACCATAATATTGCATCTGGTTTTTGATGCACATCGACAGCATGCTAGGTTAGACACCCTTACATTAGGTACTACAATCAGTATCCTATGTTAAGTGACCCCTGAAAACCTTTTCCTGCAGAGTGCCCTGGCACTACCCTACCATAGGCCTAGGCACTAAGCAGAACTGGCTAAATAAAAGGCTCTGCATCAATACTTAGGGTTTTTTAAAATAATTAAAATAAAAATACAAAAAACAAAACCCCCCCTGATATTTTTGCACATACCTTGCTGTTGTCTGGACACATAAAACACCTGAAAGTCATATGATAATATATGCTGAGCCAAAAATTCCATTCCTTTTACTTTGACACTCTGAAAAGGACAAAGGCAGCTTCATCTCACAGCATAATAAATTCAAAGTAACTGCATTAGTACTAACCAAACCCTAGGGTAAGCACAAGCACTCAAAGACAGAAAATGCTCCAGCAGTTATTCTCAATGTTAATTAGTCCATCCTGTCAGAAATCATCAAATATTGGAAAAAAATTGTCTTTTTTTTTTTTCAGTCAGAATGTATAATATGTTGCAATACTTTCACAAGGGTCTAAATTCACATTACCAATGCTAAGGATATAGATACACAGGTAACCAAATGTATCACCATTTTTAAGTAAACCCATTTTTTTCCCTGTAGTGTTTATTGGTATAGTAGC
Organism: Heliangelus exortis; assembly: GCF_036169615.1. Lineage (NCBI taxonomy): Eukaryota > Metazoa > Chordata > Aves > Apodiformes > Trochilidae > Heliangelus > Heliangelus exortis. Next base: position 124,070,893 of record NC_092423.1, read on the forward strand.
TTCCTTATTTGAATACTTTTCAATAATTACTAGAATTTATTTTAGTAAACTTAGATATTCCAGTTGTGAACATTAATCAAGTTTGTATTAACTATGATCTGAGAGTATAAGAGATGAAATATGTGTCGTTTGAAGAGCAGTGATGGAACAGCAATGATTCAAAGGAGCTAAAGAACAAAAATATAGACCAAAGGAGAACCTAAAGTATGTCTGTATGAGCTGTGACATCAGTTTGTACTGTAATGTACAACATACCTGGTTTATGGCATCAGCTTGTGTTCCTCACATGACTGCTCTACCCCAAATCAGACGTTGGGACATGTCAGCACTTAATACAAGCTGAAACAGAGGTTAACCTGAAACACTTGTGGAACAGATATTGGAAAGCACCTGTGTGATTTAGGACTTTCTTGGCAGGCAGGGATTACCTCCTGAATGCTAAAAACTTCTTTCAAGATGGGAAGTAGATGGGACCAGCAAGGGATTGCATTGCAAAAAATATTTCTCAGAAGTGACACATGAATAGATTACAGACTTGCTTGTAGACCAGTAGCCTTTGTACTTTGTTCCTCCTGTGACATCTGATGTTTGTCCCAGACTTCTGTTCTCTGTAACACCAATGAGCTGCTGCAGGCAGACAGTCCTAAGCTGCAGACCTTGAAAAATGTGTCCATCTGCATGCTCAGTCCATGTCAAAGATGGGACATATAATTTGCATTTACATAAGCAAACCTGGCAGCAAAGAAAATCATGAAATGCAAGATTATGTTAAATAGATCTTGTAAAATGTCTCTTCAAGACAGGTTGCAAGGGGCAAGATGCTCAATGGGAAATTCTTATGTTAAACAGTGGGTAGTACTGTAGCATATCAATGGGTATAAATTGATTGCCTGTGCTTGTTTGGTTTCAGCGACTGATATTAATTGAGCAGTTTACATAGTGTAAAAATCCTTTTTCCTCCTGCAAAAACACATCCATTATATGTTTTTGATAAGAAAGTGAGACCTGGAAGAAAATCCCAGCTCAGAATCTCAGGGAAACACAATCTCAGTTTGCAATTTTCCAGTCATGCTTCTGATTAGCCTGCCTCCTTCCTGTTCAATCTAATACATTGCCTTGACATGTTGATAAACTGAAATTTTCTGAAGGGAAAGCCATTTCAAAAAGAAAAATCCTGATCACTCCACATTTATTACCATGCCTACATAATTAAAACATTTTTCTTTAACTGCCCAACTTAGTATTTCTTGCACACTAAATACATTTTTTCAAGAAATAAAGTTTCTGTAGTCACATTTTCCCTGAAGGTCTATGATAGCCTTTCTCACAGCTAACCATGATTACTCTTTTTGAGCTATGATATCTGATTATGCAAAACTTCGTCAAAACTCTGGATAATTTGGTGTACTGCAGTCTAGAAAAGAAAGGTAAAAAAATTCTAATATATTGATAAATGTCACCAGTAAAGATGATACAGGTTGTTATTTTATACAATGTTGCTGTTTTAAAATCTTTATATTAATTTACCATATACCGAATGACCAATTTAAATAAAAAGCCAACATGTAATTGTATTTCTTTACTAGGAGGAATACTTGAACTAGTTTCAAGTAATGAAGCAAATTATCTAAAACCATTTAGCCAAATATACAAGAGAGGGTCAGGCCTAGGGCAGTGCTACTTAAATCAAATTTAATTCCATCTTGAGAATGGTTTCCAAATTGATTTTTAATTGCAGTGTTTTGTCCACAAGGTATTCTATCACACACTTTTCATTTGCAAATAAAATTCACCAGAACATCCTCCAACAGGATAGTGCCAGGTCTCTCTTCATTACAAAAATTCTGCATTATAAAGAATTTAAGTGTATTCTAAAGCTTCTATTCTTTGCTTGTTTTGCTTATAGTTAACCTCTTGAGCCATATACTGGGTATGTTTGGTTCATTTCTCTAAGCAGAAAACCAGGAAATAAAACCTTACCAACAGTTGGGCTTGCCAAAAGAAAAAGAAGCTGTAAAAAGATGGTGCAGATGTTTTCCTGTGGTGAAGCTTTAAAAAGATGATGCAGATGTTTTTCTGCAGTGGCATGATCCACAGCAGAACCTTCAGGAGAAAAATGCAGCCCCATACACAAAGGGCCTCATCACTTTGTTGCTCCCTGGCACTCCTGCCAAAGCACAGAGGATGCTAAGTCAATAATTTTCTTGGTCCTATGAGGGTTTTGGTGTGTGGCATGGCAGTCTAGGGGGAGAAAGTGTTTGTGACAGCACTGGAACTGTCCCAGAGAAGTGTGGGGACACCCAGCTTTGGGCTCCCACTGCAGAAAGTTCATCAGAGATTCCCTCTTCTACTCTTTTACTTCCATTTGGATCACAATCCCAAAAAGAAATGGAGAAGTTGGTTATAGACATGGGGACCACAGAAAAATTATTATGTCTCATATACATTTTGGGCTTTCCTCAAGCCTTATGCAAGTTGTCCTTATCACTGCTAGAAATCTAACCCCAGAAAGTTAGGCTTAAAGTCACTGGAATATGATATTATAAATGAAGACAGGCTCCTAAGTGATTTCCACTAGGGATTCTGGAAAAGAAGTAGTAAATAATTTGCAGAAAAGATGATATGCACTATTTTTTAATTAAAGACAAAATCATCTGTAAATCTATGTTCTCTAAAGCAAAGGTCAGTTAGGCAAGTGGGATTTTTTTCAAGTTAGACTCCTAGCACAGGCCCTTCTATTGCTGTACCAATAATAGCTGTTTTAAATTCAATGTAAATGTTGTGAAATGTAATAAATGTATATACTTCTAAAACTTCTATTATTTCCTTAACAGACTTGAATCGAAGGAGCCTTTCCTGTCCGTCGGGTAAGTAGGAATATGAATATTTCCATGGTTTTTATGTATTCAACTACCATACAATATATTTTGTGATTTATGTTGAATGTGAACATCTTGTTTCAAAATTTTGGTTATTTACCATACCTAAACTTAGAAAAATCATTTATTAGTCAATAAAATCATCACCTGTGGGTATCTACTTTCTTAAAAAACAGTAAGATGTTTTGGCTCTGTTGATAAACAAAATTTATACTACAAGACATTTAGATGTCAAGTGTTGCATTGAAAGATACCCAGTTTGTTATTTTGTTTTCATTGATCTTTCAGTCAGAAACCATTTTAAATATTGTGTATACTACTTGTCTACACCCCTGAATGAATAAGGGATAGTTTCTTTTAAAACAAAAATGTTGTGGTACTCCAGTAACAGAAACAAAATAAAATTTATAAAATAGAGAAATGCCACATTTTTTGTGAAATTATAAATCAATACTCTCATTTGTGTATTACAGCTATTGCCTTCATAGTCCTATGGTTACTCAGACAGTTATATGGTCTATATATTAAAATTATTGACTCATATTTCTATAAACTTGTTTTCAAATACAACATTCTGTAAAAAAGTTAGACTGTTACACATGTAGACTGTTACACACATTAAAGGAAAGTATCTGTATTTTATTTTTGAGTTCACTTTTCATGCACCATTCTAGATTATTCCATTGAATTTTTTGTAAATTTCCTAACATTCTCACTCCCTGTTTTTCTTAGAACTGTATATTCTTTATGTCTCTTCATTCTCATTCTAATTTATTCACAACATCATGAATCATGCTACCAAGAACATTAACTGGAGAAAAAAACCCAGTGCAATATAGCCATGTAAGGGTTAATCCTACTATGTAATTATCAGTAGCTTTCAAACAGTTGTATTAACTGCAGATCAAAAACTACTTCAGGTTCTGAAATATGAAATAGCAAAGGAAGTGTCAGTAATGAATGGAGAAATTCAATATATTAGCATAATGCAGGACTGAGATATGTCTTGGCTTCCATAGCAAAAAGTAATTTAGCTTTGGGTACAAAAAATTATTGAAAAAGAATATAAATGATGGTCAGATTGTGAGGGGAGGGTAAGGGGTGTTTTCTTCTGGTTTGGTTGCTTTGAAATGTTCAATTATAAAATGCAGTCACTTCTGTTACTTGGTGCTTTTCCATTGTTAATTCTTTCAGTGGGGAAAGGGAATATGGAGCGTGGCAGCCTAAGAGCTCATGACTGCTCTTTTGCTGAGCTCTGCATGTATGTGCAGGACTGCAGCATCCCTTTGAAAGATCTCACAAGCAAGAAGTGGTTCTTAAAACTTTATGTTTCCCATCACAGAAAGCAGCTACAGACAGAAGGAGACCTCACCTCTTGGTGTTTTATTTCATCTTGCAAATTCAGGGAGAGAACAGTTCCTGTACTCCCTTGATAAATGAAATTCCATTTACCCTTCTTTCTATGCAAATGGAGTAGCAAAGAAATGAAATCCATGCTCCTTTACTCCCTGTGCAAGACAGAGGCATAATTTGGCGCTGAAGGAACAGTAATCTCTTCAACTCAAGTCTCTAATTGCAGCAATCAGGAGCAAATATTCCTCGAGTATGTGATCTACTCAGATAAGTGTATCTGAATTCAACATTACAATTTTCAATGTTACACCACAGTACTGAATTTGATGTAGGGCTTGTCTGCTTTTTTCTCTTAGAGATGAAAATAGAATCCTTAGGGAAGGCTGAAACATCTCTTAACGCTGCTGAATGCTGTGTTATCTTGTAGGGGCACAGGATGCTACTCCCCACAGGTGTTACTTCCACCCTTCTGGGATTTTGTATCCATACTCAATCTGAGCAACATAGAGAGTTATTTGGACTCTTTTTTTCTCTTAATGTAATGTAGCATTCATGTTCATGCAGGGATATAATAAAAGAGAAGTCATGTAAATTCTGGACAGAATATCTGGAAGACTTTACAATCAGAGGCAATATTTTAAATTCCACCAACATTTTATTATCTACATTTATTGTCCATACCTGGCTTTTTGGTCTTAATAATAATGATGCACAATTATTCCCCTCAACAAAACTGTTATCACTTTCTCTTGATGATTACACTGGTGAGCCAGTTACTAACTGTTCACCCAGCTATTTAATGGCAGCTAATTCATGGTAACAATCTGAATGTAAAAGCTTAGCCCTTGATAAATTCCAGATAAAACTGCATGCAGGTTTGAAATTTATCATCTGTTTGAGCTCTAAAATTCAAAACTCATTTTGTAATACACAGCCACTGCAGCATCTTTTAAGACCTTTACAGTGTTTTATGGCCAAGAGAGACCATAATTATTTTTTAACTGTCTCACATAGTTGAAAATCTTTGAATTAATTCTTTTTTGTATCTAACTGTAATTGTATGTAACTTTGATATTAACAACCAGTCTTTAACAAAGGCTGTAGCAGGAATCCATCAGAGCAACTATTAAGTTTGTTAAACATATAAAATATTTGTAATCTTTGTTAGGTGTCATTTAATATGTCACATAGTGCTGAATTCAGAAGAGACAGAGAGGGAATAAGAAACAAACCTGTTTTTGTGAGGCTAGTGAGAACTACTAGTAGTAGTAGAATATGTCTACTGCCAGCTGCAAAGAATGGGATTACATCTGGATAAGCAAACAATAGCTCTTCACTGAGATGGTCTCTGAAAACATGTCTTGTACACCTAGTTGTCAGCTCAGTTTCACTTTATTTTTCTTTATTTTGTGTAGATGTTAAAAAAATACAATACAAACTGCTGATTTATTCACACTTTTTTCTTTTTCAAGGTTAATTGTTTGCTAGAAATGGTATAAATGTAGGTGGAAAGCCCAGAGAAAGACATGTTAAAGGAATGCATTGTATGCACTGATTACATAATGAATAGCTGTCTGTCTTGAGAGATGGAATAGAGATAGAAGTAAAATTGGTACTAATTTCTTCATTTGTTTACATTCTCAATAAAAAGACTGTAGATCTGTATGAACCACTACTTTTGTCATGGTGATTCTGTTTCTAGAAAGTACATGGCACTAGAAATTACTGAAAAGCCATGGTTTCCCAAATCAGAGTTTAATCACAATACCTTTCAGCTCACAAGCAGTGAGTTTTCTTCTAGAAAAGATGGAGTAGTTTTCATGGGCTCAGCTTGAGGAAGTTCTTCCAAAATATAGAAAAATCCTTGATTTTCTTCTGGCAGAATTGTTCTGAGGAATAACAAAAGTAATTTGTCACCTGCATTTCGTCCTCTTTCTCGGTGGCATTTTCTTAGCTGCAGGGCAATATTACAGAAGTTCTATAGGAAATCGTTCACCCAAACACCAGTTTGAGGGATCCCATTTTGAAAAAATGAAATAGTTTTTAAAAAAGCCTAGTCCTCACAGACTCTATTGGGATAATACTCATTCCACTTCCAAAATATTCAGGTTTGTTCAATTCACAGTCAGGTTTTGTGCGGCTTGTTTTTTTAATTTTTTACAGACAGTAGGTTTTAAGGCACAAACCAGAATGTAGCCATATGAAGTCACCTTCTGCATATCAGATAGCATAACACTTGTCCCTCATCCTGATCATCAGATAGCTCCAGTGGGATGAGCAGACTCTGTTCCTACTGTTCCCATCCAGATTCTGAAGAAAGATAACTAAGAAAATTGTTTTCTTGTAGCAGAGGAAAAATATAAAAAGAAGAAGAGATACTGGATGTATTTTGCACTGCTAGTATGAAGCCAAAAAACCTCTCCAGCTGAGCATAATCTTATCACTCTCATTCACATTCAGATCAGGTATAAACAAGCTGTGTTTTCATTAAAGCATGGGAGGACTGAACACACTTGACAATTATTTAAACTCATTGTGTAGAGACAGGCAGTAATTCCTTGTGCTTAAAATCATTCAGGCTCTGAGACTTACGTAGCAGCAGGTCTTCTGCATTTGCAAAAAATACTTTCTAAAACAATTAACTCTTCAGTTACGTGGGGTGTGAGGTTTAACCAGGAGGCCAAAAGCAGGAATTAGGGTACTTCAGGGGCTCTGTGCACAGCAAGAGGGATTTGGGCAATGACAGCACACATGGATAACTGGGGATCTTCATGTGGAAACACTGAGAATCTATGGTTTAATTTCAAGCAATATTACTGATGTACTTGTCTTCCAACAATTTACCAAAATTTGCAAGAATTAACCTTTTTTATAATTTTCTTCTTTCCGTTATTTTTATACTATGAAACAGTGGATGAATATCACTGTCATATATCTATAAAAAGTTTCTTTGCTTGAAATCTCTGAAGAAGATATTACAAAGCCAAAGTGATAATAATGTTTGTCCATTTCTTTTATGTTTTTGTGTCTTTACTCAGGTTTTTTTTTTTTCATAACCAGATTATGTATTTTTCTACTAGCCTACAATCTAAATAATTACTTTGTGGTTCCTTTGTTTTCCTGATCGCTTTTAATCTATGCCACTTGGACTTCAACACACACAGAAAATATATACTGCATTGAATACACATTTGGTCAAAAAAGTATTTTTCTAATTCCATTAAATTTTACTGGCAGTAAATTCAGCAAATATAAAGCTCAAGAAATTAGTTTCCTTCTCTCTGACCTTAATAACATGAGAAACAATGTGTTTCATAATTGGGAAAGGCAACAGAGCATGAGATCACTTTTTTCCCTCTTCTAGTTATTCTATTTGCCTTTCACTATTATTTACTCTCTGTTCTTTCTGTCATCCAGAAATTCTAGGAAAGCAATCCATACGCAAGTCTTTTATGTTCTGGCTAATTAGGAACAATTCCTTGGTACTGAATATCTGTAGTCTCAGCTACATATGACACAAGATGTTCTCTAGAGTATGGAAAATGTACAAGAGGATATTTCCGAAGGAAAGTCAAGAGGCTGAAATATCCAAGGGACAGGAAAATGAAAGGAAATAAACAAGGTTGCAGGGACATAACAATAGGAAATCCAGGGAGAAGGACTACACAGAGAAGTAAAAAGGGAAGTATTTTTAAAAATAGAAAATGGAGGCACAAAGGAACGACAGTATTTGCTGGTTATGTACTGTCAGGGTGGATCTGTACCATTCCTTTGAGTAAAAAATTGTGTAGAGGTGGAAAGAGACCTGCATGGATCAGCAAGGAGCTTCTGAAGAAAGTCTCATGGAAGATAAAATTACAGTTCGTGGGAGAAGTGACTTGTCACTTGGAAGAACTATAGGCATGTTGTTAGAGAATGTAGGAAGGCAACAAGAAAGGCCAAAGCCCTCTTAGAACTAAATCTGACAAAGGAAGTAAAAGGAAACAAGAGCTTGTTCAAGTATATCAGTAGTAAAAGGAAGAACAGGGAAAATGCTGAATGAGGCAGGAGCCCTGATAACAGAAGATGTAGGGAACACAGAGTTGCTGAATGATTTCTTTGCTTTAGTCTTTACTCCTATGAACAGTGATTGTGAACTCCAGACCCTGGGCATAAGATAGAAAGCCTGGGGAGAAAGAGGATGATAGACTCACCATTGCTCAATGAAGGCTGAGTTAGAGATCAGTTATGCAAACTGGATGTACCCAAGTCCATGGGCCCTGATAGGATGCACCCAAGAGCATTGAGAGAGCTGGATGATGTTATAACCCTACCACTTGCTGTAATTTTTGAGAGATCATGGCAGACAAGAGAAGTGCCTGAGGGCTGAAGGAAAGCCAGTGTCATTCTGTTCTTCAAAAAGTGCAAGAAGATACAGGCAATTACAGACCAGTCAGCCTCACCACTGTCACTGGAAAAATGATGGAGTTGTTCATTCTGGAGGTTATCTCTAAGCACATGGAAGACCAGAAGGATATCAGGAGTAGTCAGCATGGATTTACCAAGGGGAAATCATGCTTGATTTATCTGATAGCCTTCTATGATGTTGTAGCTGAATGAGTAGATGCAGGGAGACCAGTGGATGTAGTCTACCTTCACCTTTGCAAGGCTTTTGACAGTGTCTCCCATCACATCCTCTTGAGCAAGCTCAGGAAATGTGGAATAGAAGAATGAACAGTGAGATGGATTAAGAACTGGTTACATAATAGAGCCCAAAGAGTGGTGATCAGTGGTACAGAGTCCAGATGGATACCTGTGACTAGTGGAGTCCTCCAAGGATCAGTGCTGGGTCCAGTCTCCTTCACCATCTTTATCAATGACCTTGATGATGGGACAAAATGTCTTCTCATCAAATTTACTGATGGCCCAAAGCTGGGAGGCGTGGGTTACAACCAGAAGGCTGTGCTGCCATTCAGAGGGACCCCAACAGGCTGGAGAGTTGGGAAGGGAGAAATCAAGTGAATTACAATAAGGACAAATGTAGAGCCTTGCATCTGGGCAGAAACAACCCCAAGCACCAGTACAGGCTGGGGACTGAGCTGTTGGAGAGCAGTGAAGGGGAAAGGGACCTGGGGGTGCTGGTGGATGGAAGGATGACCATGAGCCACCAATGTGCCCTTGAAGACAAGAAGGCCAATGGCATCCTGGGGTGCACTACAAGAGGGGTGGTTAGTGGGTCAAGAGAGGTTCTCCTCCCCCTCTACTCTGCCCTGGTGAGGCCACATCTGGAATATTGTGAGGAAAGGCTGAGGGAGCTGGGGCTCTTCAGCTTGGAGAAGAGGGGAATGAAGGGTGACCTCATCGATGTTTATTAATACAAAAAGAGTGAGTGCCAGGAAAATGGACATCATCTTTTCAGTGATGTCCAGTCACAGGACAAGGGGCAATGGGTACAAGTTTGAGCATAGGAGGTTCCACATAAATATAAGGAAAAACTTCTTCACTGTGAGGGTGACAGAGCACTGGAACAGGCTTCCCAGGGAGGCTGTGGCGTCTCCTTCTCTGGAAAAATTCAAAACCCACCCGGATGCATTCATCTGTGACCTGATGTAGGTGACCCTGCTTTGGCAAGGGGCTTGCACTATATGATCTTTCAAGGTCCCTTCCAACCCCTAACTTTCTGTGATTTCTGTGAACAATATTTGCTTCTGTGATACTGTGAACAATACGTGTTGAGTACAAACTCACATGGGTTTTGCCAAAACAGAAGTGATTGATTCAACACAGAAAAGAGTGTTTAGAGATGTCTGTTTTAGCACAGTATCTCTATCACTTGTTTCTGAAGTATCAACACAGCATCTTGGCCCACCAGTTTCTATGGACTTCTGCAAATATGCACAGCTTTCTGCAGCAGGCTGACAGACACTCAAAACAACTTCATAAATGAGATCTAGCTCCCAACTCACACCACCTCCATAACAGTTTCTCATCCTTTCTAGGTTTATTGTACAAAAGATTTTATTTTCACAGGCTTCCAGACTACTACAAAGAAGTTTTAATTCAATATCTTCCCCTTAATATATATATTGAAAGAAATTGTATATTTTAATATTGATGTTTTGAGTTTCAGATTCCCTGTAGAGCTGTTCAAGTCAGTCATTCTGTATTTGCCCATTTCTCTTTTTCCTGTGTTGCTCTTGCTACTTTTGTACAATAGTAACATTTGAAACTCAAAGTTTTTAGCATTCTAGGGCTTGTACAAATATTCATAGAGCATCTGATGGTTGATCCCTCTGATTCCACCTTTGAAATCAGCTTAATCTTTTTACCATTAAGTTAAATCTCAGGCTTATACATCTACAAAACATGCTCGCACTTGTGCTAGAAGAGAAATGTGGAATAGCAGAGAGAAGAGTATGCTTAAAATACCAAACTACAGCCAATATTGCTCTGCTGGCTTTCAGAGTAAAAGTCTGCTTCACACTGTTCAGTATCAATATAATCAATACAATCAATATAATCAATATAATATAATTAATAATTTGCAACTCCTTGATAAAGGTGTTTCTTCTTTGGAGATTGACCTGTGATAATGTTTCAAAATTTATTGCTCTACACCAAATATAGTCTTTATAAACATTTGCTTTCTAAAATATTTGGGTGCTTTAAACTTTGAAATTCTCATAAAAAGCCCCATCAAGAGCACTACAACAGATCCTAATTTAGTTTTCTTCTTTTCTTATCTTTCTGGTTTTTTAAAGAATACCAAAAAAGAAGGCACATGTAAAGCACTGCTAACCAGGCCAGCAAATTGGCTCAGCTGAGTAAGGATTCAGAAAATTAGTGAAACAGAAGATACAGTTACCTAGATGTTCATTTAATATATTTTTTTATTTGCTATGTAAAATTTTAAAATTTCTAAAACGAGGCATGTGTTCTCACCACAGTATAAATGTACCCCTTCTGAGTTTAAATGGGATCATCCTTTCTCTTCCCCATTCAAGCTTTTGTGATAAAAGGGCATGTGAAATCCTAACAAAGGTTACTAACATGAATAGTGATGGAAAGAAGGAAGAATTTTTTTAATGATTCTATGCTATTTTAAACTTTAATAATTTTATTATTGATTTGTTATCTGATGAGTTTTCCAGGTCTTGACTAAGTAAAGCCATGGCTAGCCTAGTCTAATCCTGGATATAGTTACCTGTTGGTCAGGAGGCTGGACCAGGTACCTTTTAGAAGTACATTCCAACTCTATGAATAGGCAGGAAAGTCACAGTATCTGTTGGATTCATGGCATGCACAGTGACAATTCCAGCCTCTAACTCCTCTCTGTGAAATCAGAAGAATGTTCTGTCCCAGAGTGTGAAGTTTGCTGGAGGCAATTAGAGGCATTGCAGAAAGCAGAACATTAGAGAGCTGTGTTGCTGACACAGAGCAAAGAGGAGGTCCTACTTTTTTCTCATGTTTATTAAGGTTTTTTAAAAGAAAAACTTCAGGCTAGGAGACATTTTATTTAGTGTTTATTTAGTGCCTTGACAGTAGCCTTATGTATGATACTAGGGAACAGTTCATATCTTGCCTTATTGCATCATTCAGCTGTTCATTATCATGCAGTAGTGTACCCCTTGTTCAAAATAAAACAAAAATCAGGATATCTGCTGACACTACTGATGCTTTCAATTTGTAAGATGAATACCATCATAGGTAGTTTTCTAGAAATTTAGCTTAATCAGAGATCTGACCTCATTTATAGTACTTTCTACAACCACATTAATATAATGTTTTTACACTCCTTAATTTTGAAAGAATCAGGACTGTGTTTAGGGTATTTAGGGTCATATTCAATAGCCTCTGCTTGGATAAAACTGCAGTCAATTTCAAGATGTGTCTTGATTTTAAACATTATCATTTTGGTTTGGTTTTTACCTTAATTCCAACTATGAACTGCAGTTCAAAAGCAATCTGCAATTAGGCATTGAATTTAGGGGCTTTTTTATCTCGAGGTCAGTCTCGGTTCTCATCATTTTTATCATTCAGCAGGCCAAAGTACAACTCCATCAGTATTAGCCATATGCACTCCTGTGGGGGTGCATGCACAGGTATAACAGGCTGTAGCATTTTTTCTGATGATGTACACAAAAATAAATAGGACATAGGTTACATTCTGTCTTGCCATTAGTATGCTAAGATTTTCATTGCTTACTGTTTATCTACCGTGCTTTGGTAACTTTCATTCAGTCTTCAGCTTTTGGTTCTTATCCTTATCTAAGGATAAGTTAACTTCAAGAAAAATCTACAACCACATGTTCAAGTCAAATTAAAAGTTGGAGGACGTGGCTTAAATGTGAAGTAAATTTATCAGGGTGGATCTGTCATGTGTGACCAGGAACTGGCAGTTTGCATTGATTGCTATGGTACTGACTCTACCTAATGCTAAAGCATTTGTTTAATACAAAGAGTATAAAACCATTTCAAAAAAGTGCAGTTTCAGTTGCTTCTCATGCTTTATAAAATAGCAACATTTCTGAACTCTCACACTTGGGTTCTGTAGCCCTTACTCTCAAGGATAGGGGTGGGGGGCTGAATCACCTGTCATCCCATAGCTACTTTTGTCAAACATTTTCCTAATCACTTATCATAACCCATGGTAGCCATCAAAAGTACTTTAAGTCCCAGAAACTTAGGAATTCTGTCAAAAGCAATTATCTGATGGAAAATAATCAGAAATTAGAGATAGGTTTCCAGGCATGCTACGAACAACAAATAACCAAAAAGAAAAATTATCAACTTTCAGACTACATTTTTCCTATGAACTATTTGTTGGTTAACTGAAAATAACAAACACCTTCACAGAAATCAACAGCTCAACACATAAAGAATGAATCAACACATAAAGGAGGAAAACTCAAGCCTTTCTCAAGAAATGCATGCATTCTGCAAATTTATGCTTTATCTCCTGTTTAAGAGGGAATGGGATTAAAGTGGAAGCTACATCTTCTGAGACACTTCCCTGAAGTTAGGGAAGCAAAACTGGACACTGACATATTATCTTATATAGCAGCATTATGCCAATGTGTTCACATTTCTTTAGTAAAGACGAAGGAACCCAAGATGTATTGAATAAGTCTTTGTTTCCTCATGAAACTGATTTTTTTTATTCACATACACACATATTGATCATGATTACACTTTAAATCTGAAATTAAATATGATTGGTTTCAAGCAGACCTTGTCTAGGTGTCAGTATTTAGGTGTATTTCATGTTCTGTCTGATGCTTTATAGTATATAAAACTGTCTTGCTGTGTAGAGTATTCATAGAAAAATAACATTCCAGACATGTAAGTAGTAGTGGGTGAGTAACAGTAATGTGGTTTTTCTGTGAAAAGGCACAAATTGTGTGAGGGGAGTTCAGCAAGAAAGTAAAAGAAGGGGAATGAGAAGAGAGAGACCTTAACAGCTTTAATTCCTTCACAGTCTTGTGGTTTGGGAAGAGATGCTGGAGGCAATTCTAAGCACAGAATCCTTATGGTAGTTTAATTCAATAGTCTATATAAAACCAAATTTAGTCTAAGATGTGTCTGTATTGTTAACTTCTAATGTACATTTCCCACAGTGATAAAACACTTGACATGAAACTTTCTCTAAATGTTTACATAGATAGTAAAGAATACTAAAGAATTTCTTCCTAATGTCTAAGCTAGATCTACCTTCTTCCAGTTTAAGGCCATTAATCCTCATCCTATTTGTCCATGTCCTGTAAAAATTCCCTGTCTCGCTTTCCTTTAGGTCTCTTTCAGGTACTGAAAGGCCTCTATAACTTCTTCCCAGAGCTTTGTTTGCTCCAGACTGAACAACCCAGACCCACATGCAGGGCTTTGCACTTGGCTTTGTTGAACTTGATGAGGTTGGCCTGGGTCCACCTCTGCAGAGATCCTTCTGAATGGTCTCCCTTCCCTCCAGTGTGTCAGCCACAACACACATCTTGGTGTCAGCAGCAAACTCGATGAGGGTGCAACTCAAGACAACAGTCCATGTTGCCAACAAAGATGTAAATAGCACTATTTCCCTTACCAACCTTGAGGAACACCACTTATTACTGATCTTCACTTGGACATTAAGCTATTAACCACAACTCTTTGAGTGCAACTATCCAGCCAATTCCTTACCCACCAATTCCTTACCCACCAATTGGTTCATCCATGAAATCCATATCTTTCCAGTTTAGGGACCAGAGGTTCTCATGTCATGTGGGACAAATCCAGGTAGATGATGTCAGTTTCTCTCCTCTTGCCCTCTGGTGCTGTGACCCCATTGCATAAAGCCATCAAATTTCTCAGGCACAATTTGCCCTTAGTGAAGCCATGGTAGTTGCCAACAACCATCTCATCATTTTCCATGTGCTTTAGCAGAGCTGTCAGGAGGATCTGCAACTTCCTTCACTAGTTCCCTCAGCAGCCTCAGATAGGTCTCATCAGTCCCATGGACTTGTGCACTTTAAAATTCTTTAGATGGTCTTGAACGTGCTCTGCACATCTGCCTTCTCCTATTTCCTACCCTTGCATTCTGCATTTTGGGTGATGTGGCCAGAGCTCTTGCTGTTGAAGACTGAGGCAAAAATACGTTGAGTACCTCAGCCATCTCCATATCCCATGTGACCATTTCTCCTGTATCCTTCTTGAGAGGGACCACATTTTACCTAGTCTGCCTTTTATAACTGATGTACCTGTAGAAGCTTTTCTTGTTACCCTGCATGTCCCTGGGCAGGTTAATTCTATCTGGGTTTTAGCTTTCCTAACCTATCCCTGGTTTCTTGGACAACTTCCCTGTATTCCTCCCAGACTACCTGTCTTTTCTTTCACCTTTTTATATCTAAGTATGTCCAAGAGCAACTTGTTCATACATGCAGGCCTCCCAGCATTCTTGTTTACCTCCCTCTTTGTTGGGATGCATTGCTTCTGGGCTTGGAGTAGGTGATCCTTGAATACTGATCAATTTTCTCAGCCTCTTCTCCCCTCCCGGGCCTTATCCTATGGTGGTCTATCAGGCAGAACCCTGAAGAGGTCAAAATCTGCTCCCCTGAAGTCCAGGGCAGTGAGCGTGCTCTGCACTCCCCCTGTTGCTCTAAGGATCTTGAATTCCAGCATTTCACAGTCACTGTGATCAAGGCTGCCCTTGAGCTTCAAATTTTTCCACCAATCTTAAGATGGACATGTTAACTGCCCATCCTTGTTGCTTTTTTCTTGGTTCTTCTACCACTTGGAGAAGGAAACTGTCATTAATGCTTCTCTGCAACACTCTAAATTGCTGGTGCCTTCCTCTTTTGTCATTCCAACAGAGCATATTAGTATTAGGTTATTAACAGACGAGATATTAGTATTATTAAGCAAATATTAGTATTATATTCTTAACAGACAATACCAATAAGCAAATTACAATTTGTCCACCTGCTGTAAGCAAGTTGTTAAAACATGAATCTGTGCAGCTATTTCCTTGGAGCTTAATACAGTGGCACAAAGGGTTTTCCAGAATCCTGTAACATCCAGGGTATGTAAGACAAAAGTTGAGGAAAATATATACTGAACACCCCAAATGCATTGTTGGTTGTTTTCTTTAAGTATAACAGTCAGGCTGTGGACAATTAAGTTAGCATCAGTTATGCTACCAAAATATTTGACAGAGATTACATGTGATTTACAGACCATGAGTACTTTATTTTATGGAGCTTGGATGTGAGAGGAAAAAAAGGTTAAACCTCTATCAAAAAATACAACCTGATCAAAATCTATATCAGATATGGTCATCAAAAAATCCTGAATTAAGAAAACAAAAAAATTATTATACCTCTTGCAAGTTGTCTGAGACACTAAGCAGGCAAAGGAAACCCATATGGGGATTCTCTAAAGGGCAAGAAGGTCTTTTGGTAAGTGCAAGACAATACTTCTTTGCAATCTAGAAATGATATGTAGAAATTTTTCAGCTAGATGATTCATACTGGTATCATATCTCTGTGACAAAAAATCAGTAGTTCTACCATATGTCCAAAACTTTATAAAGAAACTGTGATACCAATTCCATGACAAGCCACCAGGCTGTTTTGCCACATACTCAACTTAGGTGAGTCATCTGGGAGAAAAATTCTCTTTCTATTATGAGAATGAATATAATGGAAAAATCCAGACATATGTTTAAGGTAAATAATTATAGCTGATCCCTTTATTTTAACAGTTTTATTCTGGTTTTACAATGACATAGTTCAGAGAGGTGAAATTTGAATACCCTTCTGCAAATCAAAAGGTCTTTTCATTGAGCTTTTAGGGATTCCTTTTTTTTATGACTTTTTATTCCCTTACAGAAAAGAAATCTTGTTTTCTGCACTGTGCATATAGAACGTGGACCTTCCAGCACACTGTCAGAAACCAAAAAAAGTGCAGTCCACATAGTTAGCACAGGTCTAGAGGATACAAAACCAGTTGAGTGATGCGCAACTGCCATTTCCAGTCATTGCTGACCAGAATGGAATTTAAACTAGTCCTGTGCTCAGTTACAGAAGAATTTCTTTTGTATCCATATCCATTTGCCACAGCAGTTATTGAACAATGGATGATTAACACAAGAATACTTTCTTAGATTCACAGTATCTGGTATTTCCATCTATATTATAACTTCACTTGCAAAGCACACTTGGAAAAACAAACAGTATATCTTGGCTTCACAGGCCACATTCAGGACACTGACAGTTATGGTCTCCTTCATAGCTCCATTTTGCTGGTTTAAAACTTGAGTTGTTCAATCCAAAATAATTAAATTACAACAGTAAACAGTGTAAATGAGAGCAGAATTAGATTTAATTTAAGCCTTGTGACAGTTTAAAAGGGGAATGGATATCTGTAATTTTCAAGAGATATTTTGTTCTTTGTATAAATCTGACTGTCACATTGTAATTGATAAATCATTCATGAATTGTGCTTTTCTGTTTCATGCAGTGCTTCTAAGGCTGCTTCTCTGAGGAGTACATAAGGTTTTCAGAGATGAACTTTTTTTTATCTTAATTGTTTAGTCTTTCAGGTCTAGTAGTACCACTGTGATTTGAATTTATCCGTCTTCCATTCAGTAAAATGCTGTGCAAACATTTTAATGCCTAAACCTATCAGTTATTTCTACATTGTACTGCTACAATATACAGGCAATTCATACTGAATCAAAAAATACAACCTGATCAAAATCTATATTGAATATGCTCATCAAAAAATCTGAATTAAGAAAACAAAAAAAAAATATTATACCCCTTGCAAGGTGGCTGAAGAAACCCATATGGGGATTCTCTAAAGGGAAAGAAGGTCCGTACTGTCAGGCAAAGTTAAATGACACTCGTGCAATGTGTACAATATTACCAGTAAATTAGATTAGTTTGCTTTCACGTGTGCTTTTTGGCAGTAGTACCTTGAATACTGAATTTAAAACACATTTTTAAGAGGCAGGACTTGTTACTCTTTTACAAATTAAAAAACTCAAAACCGGTATGGACATGAAGAATTTTCCAACCATGCTATGTGATTAAAGGACACCTTGGGAAGGGGCTAGGCCATTGGTTGGTGCACTGGGAAACATGAGTAATAGGAGATTACTTTAGATGACAGAAAAATAGTTTAATGGCAGTAGAAAGGTCAGGGAGACATTAAGTATATTTACTCAGATTTCTCTACATTTAAAAGCTATTTTGTTTCTAGAAACCATCAGGCTAAGAATGTTAAGAATAGACTGTCCCTGCAGTCACAGTAAATAGTTTTTACTAGGAGTTTTTCTAATATTTGCCACCTAAATGCACAGAAAATTGTTGGGCTAAATTTTGCCTTGAAAGCCCTGCATTATTTGTGCCCATCTGGTTACCATAAACAACTCCCAGATCAGCTGATCCCCAGATTTTCAATACAAATTATGATGTTTTTGCTAATCTGTGCTTCACTTTGACTAATCCTCTACAGGAAAATGTCTAAGTAACTTAATTACCTGATTGAGCACATCCAACCTTGAATACTTGCCGAAGTTTTGGCTAAAATTCAGGTTGAAGAATAAGTTCAACAGTTTACAAAAAATACATTTCATTGGCGAAACAGTTTTCAGGAGAGACGATAAGGGTAAAGAAAGGATGCATCTGAAGAAAACAAAAAAAATAGCCTAGTCATACTGCAAATAAACTCTGCCTAGTGCCTGCAGGAAAATACTTCAGTTGAAAATGGAGTGCTATGTCAGTTATTTTATGTATACATGTCTTCTTTGGACAAAATGTACCTCTTCAGATTAGGTTTGCCAAAACTTTTTCAGTTTTGCAGAAAGTTATTTCCACTTACAGTCCCACATTTTTTGCTGTACTTTTAAAAATTTGACTCCTTACTTCTCCCTATCTCAGGATAAAAACAATCTCTTGCACTTATTTATTAAATTAACACAGAGAAATAGAACTCGTATTGGTTTATATTAAAAAGTACTATGAAAATTCATCAGTAATTGAAATACACAAATAATAGGTTATGCTCAATCATTTGTGATTTTGGGAAAAGTAGTTGGGGATATAGTGGCTATATTTTTCTTTTATTTATGCCTATTTGTCCTCATAATTCTATTATGGAAATAAGTGTAAAACTCTGTTCCCCAATTACTTTTCCTCTTCAAGCTCCCTCTTTGTTGCTGTCAACTTTCAAGAATGTATTAATTGACTGTCTTTTGCCAGTAAGTGTGTCAGCAAAAAGCAGGCTCTGGAAAATATTCTCTTTTTGTGCAGTGCCTACAGCCTGATCTTTGAAAGAGAAGTGTCCCACTTCTATCAGCATCCTCAGACTTAACTAAAATCAAATAATTTCTGAAGTAAAGGTGGGATTCAGCCCACCAATTTGATTCATCTCTTTGGGGAATATAGGTAACATCCACTGAAAAGTGGCTTGAAATCTATACCCTTTTTTTTTTCAATAGCTAATGAAAGTCATTGCCATCAGACTGATTTTCTAACAGTGAAAGTTTCCATCTCCCACTGTTTATTCTCTAAACCATCTAGTTACCCTCACCCTCTCTCTTTTTTTATTAACATCCCTTCAGCTTAGACTGATTCCCTTTTGCACTCAAGAGGAACAATTTCTAGCACTCTTTTTACATGACAAGAGAGATGATTTTACAAGTGACTGGAATACTAATATCAACCATTAGGTTGATATGTGTCTTCTAAGAAGAGTTTGATTGAGGGAATATTGCTTTTTCATTTAATATTTTTAGTCAACCCTGACAACAGAGAAGCAGCTGAAAGCAGAAATGGTGATAGCACTGTCAATTGAATTAAGATGAATTATGTCTGGTTTGTCAACTACTATGATTCACAAGCACATCTTTGTACCTGAGGAAAGAAAAAAGATATATCAGCTACGAGTGACTTACATGCAAGACAGAAACTCTTGTTGCCTGAAAATAACAAAACCCCTTCCTGCTCTGTTCTGCATTAAATATTCTAAAGTCAAAATAAGTCCCCTGAACTCAGTTATGCTCACTAGTGTTTGGACCTAACTACATTCAAACAGGGTATGATTGTTTGTAAAAATCTTCTGTGGGCTTAGAACACAAAACACAAGAAACTATGTAATATGTACACAGTTATAATATATTTTCACCATACCAAATCACCAGATAAATAAAGGCATAAAAACATCCATAAGTTTATTTTAAAGACACAGAAAGAAACAAAATTTTGGTTTTGCTTAATTGGCTACATGGAACTGTTGAGGGGCACAGGAAACCTGAAAATACAGCCTTTTGGGTACTCTTATTCTTCAGGCATACACAAGGGAAGGGAAGGGAAGGGAAGGGAAGGGAAGGGAAGGGAAGGGAAGGGAAGGGAAGGGAAGGGAAGGGAAGGGAAGGGAAGGGAAGGGAAGGGAAGGGAAGGGAAGGGAAGGGAAGGGAAGGGAAGGGAAGGGAAGGGAAGCTAAAAGAGGCAGCTCATACAAGATCGTCTTGGTGATAATAGGTCAGAAAAGGAACCATGACTTTTGCTTAGCACATTTTATTGGTGAGTTTTCTTTGCTTCAATGTGAGCATTACACTGTCTGTTACTGTCTTCCATTTTAATGGCAGCATCATGCACACAGTTCTGTTGTTAAAATTGCAGAGATGGCATCTGTTTGTGGCCAAGAAATCTGCCTGTTTACAGTGCCATTAGGAAACCGCTGACTCCACCAGTTTCCAGGCTCACTGAAGCTGCTTGCTCTGCTCCTGACTTGCTGAGTGTTTGTTATTCCACTCTGTGTGAGTGATTTCCTTCAGCCTCCATAACGCAGGCTGCCGGGTTGCTAAGGAGAAACTCTCCAGAGGTTAAGAGTCTTGCAGCAACATTGATCTCAGTGGCAGTGGTTATCTGTGCTAGTTTTCTGCTTCATGTTTTATACTGCAGCACTGACCAAAGCTTATGTCTGTCCTTTGTCACAAACAATTATGTTCACATGCAGTGAAAATTATGGCAGTAGACGGAGAAATGTACTTGTCACTTTCACAATATACTCTCTCTGACGTACTATTACAAATAAAATATCATTCACCTTAAAAACAAACAAACAATCAAACAAATATGACATAAATTTAAAAGAAAAAAGCTTGTTTCTCTTGGAGAAACAGATTTTTTTTTTCCATATGTCATCCATTTTGGGTTCTTTTTGTTGTTCTAAGAGTTTCATATGATGCCTTATGTCCGTGGACTGTAACTCAGCAGTCAAAGCAAAGGACACTTAACCCCAAGAGCTACAGCATGTTGCTTCCCTGGTGTTCCTGCTCCCACAGGTACAAGTAGAATCAGAGATAAAAAAGAGACCTAAATCATGGATACACATCAAGATTGCCCAAATCTTTAAACCCACTGTCTTTTACCTGTCCTATTCTATGTGGTTCAACACTTACAGATAAGGCACTACAGCGTTATTGCCAATTGTTATTTTAATATATAGCATGAAAGGATAAATGTCTTTCCTCCATGATCAACACCTTAATTCAGTCAGTTTTCTTCAAAGAAACTAAGGAATGGGAAAGGGAAAAGGACTTGAGCCCCTTTGTCTCTAGGAGTTTACCGTAGCACATCCACTTCTAGCACCTCTGGATGCTATTCCTACTTTGAGACAGGTGCATGGGACTCACTTTGTAGCAAGGTCTTTGAATTGTTAAAAAGATTTCACATACAATAAAATCAGACTAGAACTGAAAGCAAATCAGCTCCTGTTAGCATCTGTCAATTGTGGCAGCAGGTTGCATGGTTAGAAGACACAATATGTTTGTACATCATATCTCAGACATGGTCAGTAACCTTTTGACAGAGAGAGGGGTAAGAAGCAAACTGGGTAATGCTGTGTTTTTTTCAGACATTGCATGTCATGAAACATACAGAATACCTGCAGTTACCTCTTAACTCAGTAGCAATGGATGCTAGTGAACTAAACCATGCAAAAAATGCAAACTACCTTAAGCTTAACATTAGAGACAACATCTGCACAGAGGTATTTAGGTAGCTTCAGCTGTAAAACATGATACGGAAACTTCTGGAGTTTCTCCAAGTGAAAATGAAAGATGTGATAACAATAACAGATGGTTTTTTTACATCTACATTTATTTTTTAAATTAATGTAAGCAACTAATAAGCCTGTACAAGAATTCATAGATTACACTGCCATGTGATAACTAGAATCCAAAATGTACTTTTCCCTGCTCTAGTCCTACAGATAAGTACTAGACCATATGGGTTGAAACTGTCATTTGCAAAGCTGAAGGAATGTAAACAACTGGGTTTAGCTTCAAGACAGAAATTGCATTGATGGAATGGAATAGAATGGAATCAGAGTAAATGAATGAAGTTCTTAGGGGCTGACATGTTCAGAACTGCTCCCTTCAAAAGAGAAGCATTGTACCAGATGTTACACCAAATTAAAAAAAAAAATATATAAATCATATTTTTCAACAATATAAAAATATTCTGCATGAAGAATGCTTTGTGACAGTATCTCCTCTGTGGTACAGAGACAGAGTAAGAGCAGAAAGAAAGGAAAAAAATCAGTTGCCACACCAGAATCCCTTCTTTGTGTTTTTCCTCCCCAAGATCCCCACTGCCTGTGACTACCCTCTTCTGAGGAACCTGTGAGCCTTTCCAACCACTCAGCCCTCTCTCAAGCCTATTGATATTTTTCCTTAGCTCACTCAGATATCTGCCTGAGATCTTACATCTTCCTGTGTCCCACTAGTGCCACCATTCTCAGAGATGGATTTGAGCCACCTGTGTCATGGCATTTCCATATGAAAAGCAAGGTTCACATTCTGAAAGCCCAGTGAAGGCCCAGCAGTCCTTATTGCATCCTATGGGTTAGAGCTGAGTTGCCACAGAAAGATAGAGATGTCCTTCAGCTTTGCTCTAGCTAGTGCAGAGTGAATCATTCTTCATCAGCTTTATGGGCTTCAACCTTGAAAAACTGAATTTATCTGGTCTTTATGCAAATTAAATTAATGTCACTCCAAGTGAAAGGTTTCATGTGACAAGCCTTTTAAATTTGATCTATTTTCTTTAAATTGTCTGTTATCCTCTATGTAAAACACAAACTGAATATTAAGTATGGGTCTACCACAGCTATTAATCATGCAGCTAAATAAAACCACTTGCAAACTGTGAGTAGCTGTAAACAAAATACTAGGTTTGTTACCTGCTACCACTTGGACTGCCTATAGATTGAAAGACAAAATAAGAGTTGTCACATAGTTTAAGGAAAATTCTGCTATGTTGTTGTTAAGATAACGTACAGAAAAATGATTGCTATCCAAGTCCTAGCAGTTATTCCTTAATGGGATTTTGCTTCCTCTGCCACACTGCTTACCTGCTGCTGGGCTCTATCTCTCAAGGCTGTTTTATTTAATAAGTGTTTCACATAAGATCCATATGGGGCTTTCTTTTCTCAAATTACCAACAAGAATATGTTATGCTTTCTCACCTGGTGAGCCTCATGATATTCACTGCTGGTCCAGCATTTTGTGAGCAGACGGTCCAACTTCTCCAATCAGCTGTTCTTACACACATGCATCAAGGAAGATGTGGTGGATGTGGAAAATGCCCCCTGGCCTCCTGCTCCCTTGGTGGGTTTTTTTGCCAGTTGCAGACAAGCAAAATTACAAGCCTTCAAAATCAAAATACTGGGATCAAAATATTATTGAGGTAATTTAAGCCTGCCAATTGTAATTTTTCCCCGACTCAAGTGATCAACCTTTACAACATAGAACAAGGAAGAAAAGGGGAAAGAGGCACTATGTGATGAGAAAAAAACAAACCCAAAGAACTCCAGAATTCTTGACCTATCCCTCAAATTATAACCCCAAAAGTACTGAAGACACTTTGCTCAATGTTAAAGAGCAGAAATTATTCATAAGTCCATCCCCTGTGAGGACAAACTTGATTAGTATATAGCTACCATCATTCATCGCCTTTATTTTCTGTGAATGTTTTCTTCCATTGTTTGGCCTTTTTAAGTCTCCCTTTTCTACCATCCTGCTTTCTTAGTTAAAGCTTCTTGGTTTTGTGATTTTTTGTTTCCATGCCATTCATTCTTTACTATTCATAACTGTCCTTCTCACACAGTGAAAAACTTAGGTTTTGTTTTACTACCCTTTCATCAGGCAGAGCACAACCCCCTTCTGACTTTTTCATGCAGGCCATTTATTAGCTGCTTGTTTCTGTTTTTTTCAGTTGTCTAAGATAGATGGATTTCATTGCTGTTTCTTCACCATAAAGGTAGAAAGTCGTTAATGGAATGCAAAAATAGGAAGTTCAATCTAGGATTGACTTTGTAATTGACGGCTCAAAAGTAGATTTCCCTTGGACTTTGGCAATTTCCAACCTATATTTGTTTCTCTTGATAGTGCCTGTCTTTTCCCATACAGACTGGTATTGCAATTCCTTCTAAACATGAGAGAAAAGGCATCTCTGCAACACTATTGCTTGCATCATTCATTTTTCTAACCTTTTGCCTTCACTCTGTATGATGAACCCAAGGACCAGCAGTCCAACCCTTTTCATGAATCTCATAGACCAAATTAATTTTCTTATCTCTGCTCACCTACTCATTCATTTACCAGCCTTTCATGTTTTTAAGTCTTCCTAGTAAACTGATTATGTTATGTTACCTCTGCAAAGAGGGCTTTAGTATTAGAGTGCTCACTTCATTTGATCACTCAGAGAATTACACTTTAATGATGCTCTAATTACAGAGTTGTCATGCTGTGTTAAATCCTTTCTGTATGTGCTGTCAACTGTTTACAATGTTCTGCATGCCCCAGACTTCACATTTTCAAATATATTACAGTGATAGCTGACAATAGCATTGAATAGCACAATGTGCAGTGTATGGTTGTGGAAAAGAAGTGAAAGGATTTTGAAGAAGGGCTTGGACTATGAGAATAAGCCACTGTAACCACAAAAGTTTTAGTCAATGTGTATTTTTTTATAAACTAGTTCATTCTTGTTTTTCTATGTTTTTCCACAGTGGTTATGTCTTTGATTATGATTACTACAGGGATGATTTCTACAATCGGTATGTGTGGTTATAAATTCAGTACCTCCTACACCATTTCCACTGTTTGTTTATAATGAAATCGCATCATCTGGTTAGATAGATCTGTTCTGATTTTACATATTATTCATTTCATTAACCCTATTGTGTATCAGAAGAAAACTATTTTACTGTGTCACAAATAGAGAAAATTGCCACCGCCAAATCGATACTCATTAAACAGCTCTTTTGGTCTTAGCCTTCTCTAAGAGTTTTCTGGTGCATTTTCTGTGCTGAACAGTTTAATGGTAGTTTAATTGCTTGGAGTTTCTTCCTACAGAGTTCTTGCAGGCTTACTTTTGCTGGAACATACAGCAGCTGTCAAATTCTTCAGTAGGACAATAATGTCTTTGTTGTTTCATCTCTGTGTATGAAAATATATAGAAAGGCTCCTAAAAATGTCTTTCAAGACTACTTAGAAGTCTAGAAAGACCTTGAGGGAAGCAAAACCACAAGGTGAACATCGTGTGTGTTTCTATAGGAGGAAAAGAAGTGGGGCTACCTGAGTAATTTGAGGCTTCTGCCTTAAGAATATACATACAGCCCAGATCAGCACTATAGGAGTCTATTTATTCAGATGTAGCAGAATCACCACAACAAGGGTTAATGTGAATGACCACAGATAATCAACTCATGATCCAGAAGTGTTGTGTCTTTGCATTACAGCCGCTCATTTAACATGGGTCAGGTCAGTGAGAGTGGAACAAAACTTTCTAATCTGAGATTTCTTTTATGAAAAGCAATGGAAAATAGCAGGGGAGCAGTTTATACCCTGAATTTATCAAGTGCTGTGTACCTTTCTGCTTAGGAATACTGAAGGAAAAATGCAGAAACAATGATTTTTGGGTTTTTTTTTGTTCCTGGTGTTTATTTCATTTGAGCCACTAATTTTGGTTTTGCATGTAAATTATCCTGCTCTCTTCCAATAGAGCTAAAACTACTGGCTATAAATTTATGGAGTGAAAATCATCAATCCAGTTTAATTCAGCCTATTCCAGCCCTGAGAGTAGCAGCAGTTCATGGCCTGTAAAAAGCTAACTTTCACAGGCTTGTGTTGACTTTTCCCAAGCTTACTGCTCTAAATTTCATGGGTGGATTTGTACATTTTTAAACAGAGCACTGTTTCTGATTTATGCCACCTGTATATTGAAGTTACATGTTTTCAATTTTTCCCCAAATTCTGTGTATTACGGGTAGCACAAATGAGCAGCTATTGTGGTTGCATTTCCACAAGAAAAATACTAATGGGACACTTAAGTTTGTATCTGTGGAACTTGGTGTCTATCTTGCTGGTTGTCTTATTATGGAAAACCACGGACAGTGAAATGTTTCCCTAAATTGATGCAATAGTATAATTATCTGATTGAAGAACCTTCAGGATTAAGACAGCAGTACTGTTTATGTTTATGGAAGAAAATCCAAATATGAGGTTGATGTCACAAGGCTGGACATGCTGATCTGTTGACTGCTGACAATAAAAACTTTAGGAAGTCTCCCTGTTAGATCCAATTTAATTTAAATGGAAGATGAAAATCTCTATATGATAGGCATACAAAAGAAAACTCCATGGACAGTTCAGTGTACCAGCAACATGTCTATAACAAATAGACATGAATGAAATTTATTACGATTCTTTGAATTTCTGAACTTCTGAAGTTTCTGAATTTCTGCTCTATTCAAAACCATAGGTCATTTTTTCCTCTTACCCTGAAAGCAGTGCTAGTGTCAGAAAAGAGTGGCAAGAATGGTTAGTGCTGAAAAAAAAATCTTATAACAGTGCTGTTATAAACATGATAGTGATTATTGGGACAAGGAATTATTTCAGAATTAAACATTTCTGTTTATCATTTCCCATATTACAAGCAGAACAAAACAGTCAGGGTGCTCCAAAACTGAAAATTTCAACCCCATAATAAGGAGATGGGTTGGACGTAACTGCCAACGCTCCCAACAAAAAACACAACCCAAAAAAAAAGCATTAAGTATATCATAATTTCTGAAAGTTGTGGGGTTTTTAATTCAATTATAATATTGAAATATATAGAACTTGGTGCAGCAAAATACCAAGCCCAAAAGCTTTGCATAATTTCAAAAATAACAATATTAATATTAAATAATAGTCTTTTTATATCTTTGAAAAAAGGAAGCATAATTTTGTCTCTTATTACATTGTTGAAATTACTGCTTAATGGGTTTTTCCATGATAGCTTAGAGTTCTTCTGAAGCATTTTTTTCAGTAACATCAAATGAAAGACTGACGAAAATGCAGATCATCCAATGGGACAAATAATGAGTGACAACAAAAAATAATAATTCTGTTAAAGTCCAAAAAAGGTATCAGTGTTTATCTTCATACAAAATTGTATAATAATTCTCACAATATCTCAAAACTCTTTATTTGGAAAGAATATTCAAAGCCAAGGAGTTCAAGTTCAGTGGGGGCAACAAGAACAGAGTAACACATTTTGTAGGCAGCTATGGAAAAAGAGGGATTACAATACAGATGGTACTAAGGATTCTGGAATTTAAACACTAGGTTTTTACTTGCGAAAAAACAGGTTAGAAGACTTAAGTTTGATTCTACTTCCTGTTCAGCATGCTGTTTAGACACTGTGGTGAGGGAAATAATGTTTCTCATCTGACTGTTTTGAAATGTGTAATTATCTGTCCAAATGTGTGACAGAATTTGCAAGTTAAACAAGAAGTTCTACATTTCTGTAATTATTAGCTGTAAGTATCATTTGAAAGAAAATCAAGAAAATTTTCCAGTGTTTCTTGTTCCTCTGTTTCAGTCTCTGAACAGGAAATAATTTTCTGAATTTTTTTCTCCTGACCTATAGTATTGAGAGCCCATAGCTTTTATACAAAAGCCCATAGCTTATGCATATCTGTAGCTTTGATTGCCTTTTCTACTGTCTTTATTTCTTTTGCACAGGTTAGTTAACTGTGTTTTTAGGATTAGGGTATTCTGTTTCAGAAAACTAGTTCATTTTGGTTGTAGAGTATCCTTTGCTGACTGTACTGATAGTTATCAGAATTTCTACTTGTTCCAGTGGTCTTTCAATAGATTTTTTATTATTATTAAACATACTTTATTAGGGTTTTTGTTAAACATCCTTTATTTTAGGGTATTTTAGTGATTCTACATCAATTCATTTTTCAATGAAGAGAATATATGCTGGGATATATTTTCTATTCATTCAGAAGGGCATACAGGTCTCCCACTATAAAGACTTGCATTTTAAAAACTTTAGGATATTTCTTTATAGTGATGGTAAGCATTGGGAAAGTTAATTTCTTTTCCTGTCTTTAAGGAGAAAAGATAGAAAACTAGAATGTAATCCATGCATGGAATAAAGGAGCTGAAATGTCATCACAACAAAATGTACTGCTGTTACGTGTGTGCAATGAAATAATTCAGACCTGTGGAAAACAAGTTATGAATTTTCTAT
The DNA here is from genome assembly GCF_036169615.1 of Heliangelus exortis. Taxonomy (NCBI): domain Eukaryota; kingdom Metazoa; phylum Chordata; class Aves; order Apodiformes; family Trochilidae; genus Heliangelus; species Heliangelus exortis. Next base: position 124,099,169 of record NC_092423.1, read on the forward strand.
ATTGCAAATAGCAGAGTCCCATAATGCATCCTTCATTTAAATTAAATGAAAAATCTGAGCTGCACACTTGTCTGTGACTGAAATCTGAATATGGCACTTAATGTGCATAGGTCCTCGAAATCTAATTTGACTCTGATATAAAGTGATTACGTTTTCAAAGGGTAATTTTCTCTAAGATAACATGAAAATTTAGTTGACAGGGCTTCCATGACTTCAAATCACAGAAGGCTTTATGGAGTCCAGCTGACTTAATCTTTCCTAGGTTGTTTGATTACCACGGCCGTGTCCCCCCACCACCCCGTGCAGTGATTCCTCTGAAGCGTCCTCGTGTGGCTGTGACAACAACTCGCAGAGGCAAAGGGGTTTTCTCCGTGAAAGGAGCATCACGATCCACTTCAAGTGGGGCTTCTTCTTCAGGATCCAAATGTGAGTTGCTCACATCAGCTGGATATTATTGAAATAAGCATCCTAGTAATTTCTACAAGCAGACAACTTCCACTACCTAGCTCTATTGCAGTCATTTCCTAACTTCAGCCTTTAGCCTGAAAACCTAGTTTCATTAGAAAAGCTGCCATGCCTTTCCTGCAAGTCAAAGAGCAGAGAGATGTAGCTATTGAAGGAAATCCCTTCAATAACATTTGACCTGCTCCTTTGACCTCAGAAAAAGCATATTTAAAATTTTCTATCTTCCTGACTGCTTATAAAGATGCAATGCTAAAAACTTTTTATAGACAGAGGCACACCAATTTCTGTTGAGACTTGAGGGCTGTGTATGAGCTGCAGGGGAGCAATCTGGGAGGAAGGGAGGGTGTCAGGGGAGGTCGGTTTGTGTGGGGGTTTTTTTTGTCAGATCCCTTTCAGGTTAGAAAGAGGCAAAATATCTTTGCCTGTTCTAAAGGGATTTCAAAACAGGACTAGCAACTTGTGATTATTCAACTCATCTTTAGTAAAGCTGTCTTTAAACCAGTAGGCATTCCCTCTTCATGTTCACCAAGCTCCCCACCTCTAAGTAGGTCCTGGGAACTTCATTTTCCTCTTCGTGCATCTTTCAGCACCCACCTGTCTTCCCCTGCCACTTATGTGGAGTGATACTGTCCTTGGAAGCGTCACTGGAAGAGGAAGAGAAAGATCAGGTAGGGAACAGATATTAGAAAGAATGAAGGGACTTCAGTAAGACATTTGCAGCACCAGACTGTCCAGCAAAGCATCATGCTGTCTTACACACAACCATGAGCTATCAATAGATTGTCTTATTGAAAGAGGGGTTAATTATGGCATCAGCATGAGCCAGTTACATACTCTGCTGGAATAGGATATTCAAATCTCACACGCTAGCATCTCATAAAGACGAAGCTCTTGGGGGCCCATTAGGATTCAGTCTTGATCTTATTTTAACATTGATGGTATCTGAGACCTTGGAAAAAACAATTTATAAATATGCATAAGTCTGAAAGAATGGGAAGAGCTAAAAATGATGTTGTACATCAAAAAGCAAGAAGTTCAAGCCATTCCTTGGAAAGGATGAGGAAGAGAGGCTCTGTTGGTTGGGCAGTTGAATCACAGCAAGTCTCCAGTGAATGAGTGGGCTAGATATCCATTACCAATAATGAGAAATTTGGTACTTAGAATACAGGAAGACATACAAGGTTTCATACTGTAGAGCTCATTCACACTTTAAGAGGACATCTGGGAGAAACAGCACTTCCTTTGTTCTCTGAAGGGTGAACATGAGGCTAGACATTTTCATACACATCTTGAACTAATCCTCTTGTCAAGAGCCACTTTTTATCTTTCCTCAATACTTTAGTAATTTAAAGTAATGAATTATTATTCCTTATATTAAATTAAAAGAAAACATAAAGCTCAAGATCATAACCACTTACTGATTAATTCACTAAATCTCTTGTCTCATCCATATGAAAGGCAGTAGTATCGGTGAATTCAATTCACTAATTGTCCTAAACTGTAGTGTAATAATAATGGGCTTTTTGGACTAACTGTGCCTTGAGAAAAATTATTTTCAGATGAGTTTATATATTTAAGTATTGAGAGACATATATAGACATATATAGACATGTAGATATTTGTCATTGTCTAGAAGAATGACTTGAAAAATTCTTCTAGAGAGCTAAGGACCTTACTATATCTCAATAGGTGCCAAATAAATCTCACAGCCATAAATCTGGACTTCCATTATAATGAATGGGACAGAGCAAATAACATTAAAATATGGCTGCATTTCAGGAAATGCTTTGTAGTACCATGTCAACACTTAAATTATGCACAGTATAGATCAGTAATGTATAACACAAATCATAGAAGTCCTGAGGAGAAGGACTTTGGGGTGTTGGTTGATGAGAAGCTCAACATGAGCTGGCAATGTGAGCTTGCAGCCCAGAAAGCTGCATTAAAAGAAGCTTTCATCCTTCTTTTAAAAGAAGGGCTGCATCAAAAGAAGCATGGCCAGCAGGTCAAGGGTGGTGATTCTCCCACTCCCCACTCTTGGGACACCCACCAGGAGTACTGTGTCTGGATCTGGAGACCCCCACACAAGAAGGACATGGACATGTTGCAGTAAATCCAGAGGAGGGCTATGAGAATGATCAGCACCTATCCTACAAAGATGGGATGAGAAAGCTGGGGGGTGTTTAGCCTGGAAAAACAAAGGTTTCCAAGGAGACTTTATATCAGCCTTTGAGTACCTGAAAGAGGCCTACAGGAAAGCTGGGGGTGGACTTCTTACAGGGACATGTAGCAATAGGATGAGGGGTAATGGCCTTAAAATGGAAGAGGGTAGATTTAGGTGAGATGTTAGGAAGAAATTCTTTTCTGTACACACTGGAGCAGGTTGCCCAGGGAATCTGTGAATGTACCCTCCCTGGAAGTATTCAAGGTAGTAGGTGTCCCTGCCCATGAAGGGGGGTTGGAACTAGGTGGGTTTTGTGGTCTCTTCCAAGTCAGACCTTTTTATTATATGATTCTTTGATCATAGAATTTAATCCTAATCTGAGTACCCATAGCCACTAGCCACTGTCTGCACAACGTGGCAAATGCTGCAGAATCTTTAAATTATTTAATGAAAATGCTGTCAGGAGTGAAGAGATTCTAGCAGACAGTGCTATGCCCCAGAGAAAGTATCCTTCAAAGTATTCAGGTGTAATGTGAGCTCTAAAACTGTTAGTCTTAGAGCTCCAGATGACAAGATCATCTTTGGATACAGTTCTGTTAACACTGAATGGAAGGCTGCAAGATACATTACTAAAAACTTGGGCTGTTGTTTTGACCCTTGTTGAGTTTCCAGCCTCAGTTCCTAACAATGGCAGCTGGAACACAGCTGCAGAGACTATAATGCTGGAGTAAATTGCAGTAAATATTCTTTCTGCATGCAGGACACCTTTAAGAGGAGATAGGCACACAGTATACAGACTTTCATGCTTGATTTCCCAGTGGAATTACTTCCCTTTTTATCAAGTCCAACCAACCCATCATAAAGGTAGAAACATGATTTTGTTGACATGGACAGGAATGTAATCAGCTTACTGTAAGACGTTTATCAGAGAAATAACCAAGCCATTCCCTTAGGGGTTTCAAGTTGGAAAATAGAGAATGTGTGTTTTGCAGTTTCTTGTGCAATTTTCTTGAGAAAGTTGGTTATATTGAATTGTGGGATGAAGCAATTTAATATTTTGTTGCGCCTTATTCTACTCTGCTAATGTGAACCTCTTGAACTATTGCACTGTTGGTTCTAATTGTAATTTAGTGCTAGTTAAACAAGGGTTGTCTTCAAACATAGTTCATAGAAAGGAAGCTATTTTGAGTTTCAACGAAATTCAGGACCATAAAGCAGCTTAATCACAGATTCAGAATTAACTATGGCAAAATAGTATTGCCTTCGGTTGAAAGATTTCACCCCTCATGAGGTCACATCCCCAAATAGACTTTTCAGATTTAAGTAGAGGTCTCATAGGCATAATTGTTTTCATAGCTGTTCTCCAGACTGAGACTGGATCCAGAAAATCAACTCATATATGTAGTATTACAGGTCAGAACAGAGGGGGCCCTCAGTGAAATTACTAGGATTTGAGGGACCTACTTCTGAAAAACAGCTATCCAAGAAAAGACTCATAGAAACATTAAAGACCTCTAAGATCCTCAAGTCCAACTGCAAACCCAGCACTACCATGCCAACCAAAACACATCATGAAGTGCCACATCCACATGTTTTTTTAACTCCTCCAGGCATGGTGACACCACCACCTCCCTTGGCAGCCTGTTCCAATGTTTGGCCACTCTTTCAGTAAAGAAGTTTTTCATAATATGCATCTAGACCTGCCCTGCTACAATTTGAAGCCATTTCCTCTCATCTTGTTACCTGTTACTTGGGAGAAGAACTCAACCCCCACCTCACTACAAGCTCCTTTCAGGTAGTTGTAAGGGGTGATAAGGTCTCTCCTCAGCCTTCTCCAAACTAAACAATCCCCATTCCCTCAGCTGCTCCTCATAGCATTTGTTATCTTGACCATTCAGCAGCTTCATTGTCCTTCTCTGAACAAACTCCAGAAACTCAATGTCCTTTTTGTAGCAAGGGGCCCAGAACTGAACACAGTGCTCATGGTGCAGCCTCACCAGCATTGAGTACTGTGACACAATCACTTCCCTAATCCTTCTGGTCACACTATTTCTGATAAAAGCCAGGATGCTGTAGGCCTTCTTGGCCATCTGGGCACAACACTGTATCATGCTCAGCTGGCTGTCAAGCAGTACCCTCAGGTCCTTTTTCTACTGAGCAGCTTTCCACACACTTCCCCAAGCCTGCACCACTTCTGGGGACTGTTGTGACCCAAGTGCAGGACCTGGCACTTGGCCTTGCTCAACCTCATACAACTGACCTTGGCCCATCCACTCAGTCTGTCCAAGTCCCTCCATAAAGCTTTCCTACCCTCAGGCAGATCAACACTCCCACACAACTTAGTATCATCTACAACTTTACTGACAGAGCACACAACTCACTTGTCCAGATCACTGATAAGAGAACTGGACCCAAAACTGAGACCTGGAGAACACGACTGGTGACCAATTGCCTACTGGATTCTACTCTTCATCACAGCTCTCTGGGCTTGACCATCCATCCATTTTTTTTGCCACCCAGCAATTTGTTGTGGCACACATTAATGATGTTATAAAAATATAATACCAAAAATGCTTTGCTTATTGATGAATATATTTGCAAAAATAATGTCTTCCAGTGCAGTAGATTCTTATTCTATTAAAAAGTGGAAATTTGTGTAGTAAGTTTGCTTCCAAAACTAAAAAATAATTAGGATTATTTTACTTCTTACCTCAATGTATAATTTTACAAGAAATCAGTTGGCAATATTTTGTTTTCTTTTTAACTCCAAAGACTAGGAAAAAATCAACCTTTCTAAGTTATTAGAAGTAACTGACAAAATGAAACATGTTATGGCTTGGAAACTACACATAGTAGTTTTTCATATTAATGGTATGAAGCATCAGATGCAGATTGCTATTTTGAACTGGGAAAACCTCACTTTTTCTGACAGTATAGAAATTTAAGCTCTTGGAGTATGCACTTCCATTTCACATATCTGAAAACAGGAGGAAAACACTAATGAAATTTTTAATACCCTGTGTGCTTGAGATTAAGGAGTAGACACTTAAAATATTATAATAGGTACTGAACCATGCCTTTAAATTAATTCATTTTGACTTGTATAGTTTATATTTAGCTTCATCAAGCTAACCCATTTTTCAGAGAAATCTAAAGTAATACAATATGATGAAATATTTCATATTAAACCTGAAGGGCTTAAATAAAAATACATGACATTTCTTTCCAATCATGCTTTGTGGATGAATCAATTTGTAGTTATGACAAAAAAAGTTTCACAAATATAGCTGTAAATCAACAGTAACACTTTCATTTCTAAAAATGTGATTGACCTCAATTTTAAATCTCTTGCTTTGAGCTGGATGCAGTTTGCCTCCTTTGGTGCCATATGCTTCAATGAAAGATGCATTCTGGCAGAAGGCTGGAAAGGGTCACAGAATCTAATTCTCTACTGTTGCAAGTAGCCACATCATCTGATCCTTTAAGCTCCATCTCAAAACTAGTCAGGGTTTGGCTTTTGTCTGCTTCTGTTTCTTCTAATTTCCAGCTTAAATTTGTTTTGCATCTGTTCATATCCATTTCTTGTACCAACATTGTCTTAGCTTAAAAGTTTTATTTCCTTTTACCTTCTTTTGCATCAGGCAAAAAACCTCTGCTGGCACAGTACAGGCTTTCCATTCTTATGGTCATCTTCCTGGCTCTCCTCCCCACATCCCTGCTAGAACTCCATGGTTTAACCTGTGGACATTTTTCCAGATGAGCTTTCACCAGGTCTTTGTATAGCATTGTACTTCCCCAACTTTACCAATACACCATTTGACACAGCCTAGCACGGCGTTTTCCTTCTCACTGCTGTATTAGAGTGATAACCTATTGTCAGTCTGAGATTACAACTACACCCCAGGATAATTCTCTATCTTCCTTTTTCTGCTGATGAGTTTCAACGTTAAGGAGTTCTGCTGTTGGTTAATAAGTGTAGGACTTTGTTTCATTACAATTATGTTTCATCTGTTTCTAATGTAGGATTCCTCAAGAATCATGTGACTCCTCCCTGCATTCCAGTTGACTGAATAGATACCTTCCAATTTCAAGATATTTAGGCTTTTTGGTGCCAGTGATTTCATTACTAAATTCTTCCCCTCTCTGTACATGCCTTTCTGTTACCTGCTCGTCTTTGCTTACCTGCTAATAGGGGAAAAAGACACAAACAAACAAACAAAAAACAAAAACAAAAAACTCCAACAACAAAAAAATCAAAACAAACAAACAAAAAAAAGCAAACAAAAAAACCCAGCAGTAAGCTACTTTTTTTTCTTGTTCTCTCACTCAAAAACAGATGAACAAGTATTTTGAGCACATATAGCTCTGTTTTCATGCTTATCAACAGAACCATTTCTTGCCTGAGATCAGTTTGAAAAAAAAAAGATCCAAGTTTTAAAGGAGAATACATTTACTCAAATCAGGAATCCTAGCGAACAGCATTTAAAGTCATTACATTCTCTCTTTGTCATAACACTGTGATTAAAAAGCCTGAAGCACTTCCAAATCTCTATATCACAGAATTACAGAAAGGTTAGGGTTGGAAGGGACCTCTAGAGCTCATCTAGTCCAACTCTTCTTCTCAAGCAGGGCCACCTACATCAGGTTTCACAGGGCTGTGTCCAGATAGCTTTTAAATATCTCCAAGGATGGAGATTGCATGGCTTCCATGGGCCACCTGTGCAAGTATTTGACTACTTTTACAGTACAAATAAAATGAAAAGAAAAAATAATGTCTTGTTATAGGTGGAATTTCATGTGTTAAAATCTGTGCCAATAGCTTTTTACATGGTAGTGGTCACTACTGAGAAGAGTCTGGCTTTGTCTTCTTCATTGCCTCTTGTATTGGAGAGCTCAGAACTGGACATGGTACTCCAGATGTGGCCTCACAAGTGCTGACCAGAGAGGAGAGATCCCCCCTACACCATGCTGGCAACACTCCTACCAATGTAGCCCAAGATGTTGATGGCCACCTTTGTATGAATTGCTGGCTCATTCATATTCAGCTTGTTGTCCCTCAGGGCACTTCATAATTCATCTTTAGTAATTGCTGCTTACTGCAGAAATGTGCAGTACAATGTAACTGAGAGTGGAATTTCTCCAGGAGAATTATTCTGAAGATCTGTATAACTCCCTGCATATTAATACAATTAAAAACTTCACCACAATGTGGGAACTAGGGTGGGAATTTTGAATTTGTACAGATTTTTAGTGTTAACTTGAAATGATTGACAGTATGATAGAATCACCCCACTAATGATGAATGACCAAAGCTTGAAGAAATAGTTTTGGCATAGGAGAATTTTGCAATGCATTAATAAAACTCCTCAGTTGTTTATACCATCTTTTGTTACTGAAAAATCACTGCTGTATCAGTGTTCCCTCTGGTGCAGTCTTCTTCCGAAACTATTTTTTCAGTGGGAACAAATACCATTAGGTCCTTGCAGTGTCACCTTTTAGCCTTGGCAAGCCTGTTGTTTGCCAGTCCACGGAGCACCTATAGCTCAACAGCTTGGCTGCACAGGATGTGTTGCCAGCTGGCTTCACAGCAGGTTGCTATAAACACTTACTGGACAGATTCACACCATTTCAGCCTGGAATCTGTGCTGCCTTGCACCTCCAGAATGGACCTGCCACTGCCCTTGGGGAAGCAGTAACCTTCTAAATATACAGTTGTCAGAATCTGAATGTTTTGGTACAGAGCTGGGGGATTGGACAGTAACCTGTTACTTCTCTAAGAACATTTTAAAGCCTTGCTCTATAAATATGCAGAATAATTTTGTCAAAAACTATATAGCATATAATGGTCTAGCACAAAGTTTAATTTTAAGCTTTGTTCTCTAAGTCCTATCATTCATTCAATATGAGATCAAAGGTTTCAGCCTATGACAGTAAGAGATATCCAATTTCTCAATATGAACACATGACTAAACAATTTCATTACATCATGTAGCAACCTGCTGCCTTTAGCAGTCTGGTTGTAACTATCATGCACATGACCCAAAACCCTAAGATAAAAAGTGTTGGTTTCAGCCTCAGTGAATGTACTCTAAGTTTACAATAAGGCTGATTTTGAACAAAACACATGCTCATTTACCACCATTGAAGCAGACAGTAGCTTCACAGACCTGAGCATTTCATCAGATTTTGACTGTTCAATTAAAAAAATCTATGAGACTCCATGATGAGATACATGTTGAAAAGTCAATGAAGAAGCCTGATATGGGAAGAAGCAACCAAAAGACCCTTTGGACAGAAAGAGTACATGTCCTTCTCCATGACAGAACATCCTTTTCCCAGGCTTACCCAGGGTCCTCCCATCGCTTTGGATACATACACCAAAGTCATTGCATATATTCCTTCAGCACTGGTAAGAATGGAGGAGTAATGCTATACAGTGCTCTTCCATTGCCAGCCCCTCACAGTTTAAGTTCGTTTCTTCCTACAAGAGTTGTAAGAGTGACAGCTGTATTATCTACGCTTGACCTTTATATATTATTTTATTCTCCCATGCTAAGGACAGGGTTGCCATTTTCTCGTCTCATCAGTATGATATCCTTGTACAGACAGGGTGCAAGTGGATTTGTTTGGACTGTTTTCTGAGTATAAAAACATATCCTGATAATGACATAATAGTGAGTTCACTCATGAGGGCTGAAGTTTTGTTTCTTCTGAAGCCAAAACACCTCTAAAGCGGTTACTTTAGACAATGGGAGTGCAGTAGTGAGCATAAATTAAGAGTAATTCAATGCAGCAAAGAGGGAAATTTTGGCTATTAATTCATAGGCATTGCCTCCATGTCCCTGGATGCGATCACAAAAATAAGTACTTCCTTATGCCATCCTTTACTGAGAAAAGAACAAGAAATTATCAGAACTGAAAGCTTTTGAAGCAGTAACACTTAACTATTACTGCAATGAAGTTGTTGACCAGAACACAGCATTGCACTCCTGGCTGCCCTATGCTACCATTCACTCTTGTTGAAAAATACCTGCTGCTACTTTGAGGTATCTTTTTTTATTGTCACTGCTATTACAAAATAGTCCAGCTAAATAGCATTGCAAGACTGTGAACTGTCTGTCGTATCTGAGTCATTCTTTCAAGTATAGGCTATTTTTCAGTCAATGTTAGTTGGGTTTCCTAAGAATACCCTAGAGATATTTTGCCTGAAATGCTTATTACAGAGCAGTGCACCACATAACCCCTTTCCATTAGGGCTTAGAATCCTGTTATTCAGAATCCTGAATAGAATCAGCTATTTTAACTAAGAATGTTCATTTTGGAAGTTAAATCTATAAAAATACTGACAGAAATGAGAGAGTAGATTTTATACAAAAGGGGAAGGAAAAAAAAATAAAGTGTTTTGTTCATGGGGGGAAGCTGAAAGTATAATTCATTTAATGTTTTGCATCTTTGCTCTCTTTTCACAGTGAAATCAGATGAGTTGCAAACAATCAAGAAGGAACTAACCCAAATCAAAACAAAAATTGACTCCTTGCTAGGGAGACTGGAAAAGATCGAAAAGCAGCAAAAAGCTGAAGCAGGTGGGTGAAAGCAATTTGTAATGAAATTAATTAAATTAGAACCTAGTTATCAGTCAAACAGACAGACCATAGAAAACAGAAGCCTTCCAGAAATTTTGCTACATAATGGAAGCCCGAAAAAAGGTAAATTAACTCTCAGACAGAACTATTGGGAGGATAAATTAGCTCACATGAGCTTCACAGCTCATGCAACATCATTTCAAGTATTGTTTTTTTATGGTTTACTAGAGAAAAAAAAAATTCTTCCCTGATGTTCTGGAAAGAAAATATCAGCAAAACAATTGACCAAACAGAATTAAATTAGAGGTTGCTGAGTTTGGAGATGCCTCTTCTATCCACATTAAGAACTGTTAGATGGTCTGTTAGATGGTTAGACGGAACTATTGCCTGTGCAATAGGCAGTAGTCAAAAGTTTCAGAGAGGGAAACTTCTGTTTGATATAAGGAAAAGAGATACAACCAACCAGTATAGCAGGTTGCCTCAAAAGACTGCAGTATCTCCAACCTTGGAGACATCCAAAGCTCACTGGGTCAAAGCCCCATGGACCTGGACCAAATTTTGCGTTTGGTTCTGCTTTGAAGCAGGTTTGGACTTGGAGATTTCAGAAATCCCTACCAAGCTAAGCTACTGTGTGAAGCTGTAGTACCTCTGTAAAAGTGGCCACACCTCCAGTTAAGCTTTTATTTAACTTGCAATATTTTGTTTTGAGGCAAACCTTGGGAATGATGAAATCCAACAGTACTTTTTAAGCTAATCAAGATTTTCATGTCTATCACTGAAGTGATAATTTAGTTAGCTGAACAATCTCACCTGGCAGCATTTTAAAGTCCTGCTGAGCAGTTATAAGATATTTATAAGGGTGTACTTTCACCACAGTGCATATAGCAAACAATCTCAATTCTTACCACTGTCTCTGGTATTTCTTTGATGATTTTCTTAAAAATGAATGGCACATCTCTGTACAGGAGCTGTGTGCTGGTGAGCTGATTTTGATCAGAGCCAGCAGGGAAAAGGAAGCTTTATCTCATGGAAAATCTCAATGTTCCTTTTTTTTCTTTTTTCCCTCCATGCTCTGGTGAAAACTTTTTATGTATTATGTGTGAAAGAAATCCTGCCTGAGAATTTGTAGCTGCCTGGGTGTCTGGGCACTCAGATTTGTTGTCCTTGCCTAAGTCAAATCAGTCACCTGAAGCCAAAAAGAAGCAACAGGACACCAAAGACAGCTTCATTAAAACTGTCTAAAACATTGGTGAGAGTTAAAGTTCGTGAACCTGACACAGGAAAAACAGATATTTAGATCCAGATCCCTCCTGTTCACAAGTGCCTGCTCTATTTCCTTATCTACTGTGGAGGTATCTCTCTGACCTCAGAAGTTTCATGTTGGCATTCAGAAGCAACTCTAACAAATGTCTTCCTTGGGATGAATATTACAAGAAAATATTTTATGGTTAACAATTTAAAAGGGAAAAAAATACAACAACAAAAAACAGCTCTTTAAAAAAAAACTATTTATTTGCAGTCATTTTCAAAGTCAACCACCAACAGCAAATACCTCAGCTCTTATAGTTTGTCTTACAAAATGTGTGTTTTTCCAAGTCTAAGGTAGGCCATTAGAACCTACACAATATTCATTGATTATATTCTATTTTGTTCTTTATCTAAGTTAGAAAAAAGTTGGTATAATCAGCGAAGATGTAATTCAAGGCACTCCATTAAATCACTTGTGTACTGTAATGATCTGAGAAGGCACATCCCTACTTCTGGGAGCTTTTATATAAAATCTATTACTATGCAAAACAACCTGCTTGTCATTGTACTTTGATATCCAATTTTTAGTTTTGCTAAAGGACTGTAGTAAACTCATTTAAATAGAAATCAACTCAAAGAGGAAAACTTTGATTTGTATTAAATCATACTCTTACGCTTTTTGAAGACAAGCAATGACTAATCTCTTCAGAGATTAAAAACTGGTTTCAAATTGTTGATGTTTTAAAATATCAGGTGCAAAACATTCCTTTACTCTCATCAGAGAGAAGATGTGATGAGAAAAACACCTTGGAGATAACAGTAAACCTGGCTCTGCATTTAAATCTCCTGAGCTGATAAAGACTGGGTGATTAGTCTGCAGCTGATTGCTTCATCATCTAAAAGATCAGTATAAGATAAAGCTACATCAGTAGCTGTACTATTTCATTTACTGTATTGGATGTGAGATGATTTTGTTCCTTCTCTATGGTTTGGCAATATTATTTCTTACTTCCCTCTGCCAGGTGATATGGCTTCACTAAGACTGGGACAAGAGAGAAGATCTATGTCTCATTTACACAAAACAAAAATCAAGCCATCATCTTGTCCTTTTGGATTTTTTAAAGTTTGCATTTCTTTCATGACTAGTTTTAATTATTAATCTTAAAATTTACACGTCTAGACAAATGTGACTGATTAAACAGACAAGCTGGACAAACTCAGTACACACAGTGGTTACTGCTCTACAGCTGCATGAAAATTCTCCTCACAACAACCTGTGACCATGCCAATAGGGAGAATATGGAAAAGAGGACTCCCTGTACATTAGGGACACTGCAGGAATAGCTCCTTCTTTTTTAAAAATCTGAATCAGAAAGCCAGGAACAGGAAGCTTTCGGACGTGAAAAAAAACGGTTAAGCAAGAATATTCTCTATGTAATATTAGAGGTAGGTGCTGAAGGCAGGGTCCTGATTCTAGCTTCTCAGAAAGGCCCAAAAGGGTTAGATGCTGAGCTGGTATTTGAGACTCCTCTGAAAAAACTCAGCCAACATTCTTATTCAGACAATTAAGCTGTATCTTAAAAGTTTTCCCTTTTAAATGTAGTAAATCCACAATTTCAGGAATACATTTTGAAAGCAATGACTGAAGTTTATTCAGTTGTATATTCAGTTAAACTCAGAAGCAGCTCAAGGCAGAAGGTAGTGGAGCAGGACACAGTAGACATAGCTGATTCAGTTCACATTTCGTTGCACAACAAGGCAAGTAACATAGTGACTTATAAGTAGCATGGGTATAGAGCTTTGTATAGAGCACCTTAGCAAGACATTATGGCCTGAATGTACTGCTAATATGCATGACTAAAGTACTGTCAAAGCAGTTATATAAGATGGCTTTTTATTCTTCGAGTCCAAGAGTCTTTCTCAAGAAATTATGTGGCTAAGGAAGAAAAGCTTACTTGTTCCATGTTTTCAGTAAATGAACTTGGAAATGAGGGATGAGAGACTAACAAAGACTGAAGAGATGAAAGTAAGTTGCAAAATAAATGTGCAGAGGTAGAAGGATAAAGAAAACTCTTGGTTTAAGACTACAGAAAAATATGAGCAGGTTTAAATATTATATGCAGGTAGTAGTAACTTACAGTGAAATAATCATACAGTCATAGAGATGAAAAATAAAGAGCTTCACAGACAATCTACAAATTCATTTTTCTCTTCAAGAGAAGTGTTCAATCTAAAAAAGAAAGAAATTATTTTGGTCTAGAAATTTGATCCTTTATGGGTATTGTCACCTTCAGGCTGAAAAGACATTGGTATTCTAGCTACAGGCAACCAATTCTCTGGCCCATATTCACGTTGAATTCCTAAAACTTTTCATCCAGACTCCTGATGTGCATAGGAATAAGACTGATTCCTCCAAGCACTCCTCTGGACAGTCTGTCTCTTGTCATTCTTCTTTCAATCCTCATTTGGATTACTGCTGGCAGGATGAAATTCCTCAGCATATCCATGAGTCTTGCAATCCCTAACCACAACAATGCAGCTATCTGCACAAGGCTAAACAGAACAGATCCTCTGGGACTCTGTGGAAATGGTTTTTCTTTTCATTACTTCACAGAAATTCTAGGAAACCCTCCAGTTACCTTGCTACATAATGCCAGTGGTGAGCAACTGTTACTTTACTCTGTAAAACAAATATGTTCAGTTGTCTAAAAGGATTTGTTGATGATCCGTATGGGTTTTGAGATAAATGCACAGCCAACTTATGCAAATCCTTGTTGAGTTATTGGCATTTAACAGCTTCCCACTTCTCAGAGCATACACATTTATGTACTTATCATTGGCTGCAGATAAATTAATATATGGTTGATTGATGCATTAAAGTTTGAAAACAGGGGGTTTGATCATATTTGCCTGGTAGATATTAATGCTGATTTTTATAAAGCTAGGACATCTGGAGATGGGAAGCTCAGGTTTCTTCCTCAGAGAATTTGTATTTGCCACCAATAAGGAAGGTTACTGAATCTCTATAGAGTATGTTTTCCTTACAGAAGCTCAAAAGAAACAAATGGAAGATAATGCTGATTTGATTCAAGAGGAATGCATATCAGAGAATGCAGATAACTCTACAGAAGAGCCAATTGAAGGAGGGCCAGATGCAGATGGGGATGGAGAAGAGATGACTGATGGGATAGAGGAGGATTTTGATGAGGATGGCAGCAATGAGCTGGTAAGAAATAACCATGCCATGTCTGTCTACACAGTTGCTACAAGTAATTACAGAGAAACAACAGTCTGGGTTAACAAAAGAAGCTCACAGCAGCACTGTGATGTTTTGTAACTAGTACCTGGTCCCATGTTCTTCATACACTGTAGTACCAGTTGAGCATAGGACCCACCAAGGAGAAACAAGTTAAATGTATTTCACTACACTTGGTGATTTTAGAAAGGAAATTAAATGTACTTTAAAATTTGTTGTCATTTTTTATTTCACATTTACTGAAATGTAGACAGGAAAGGAAAACATAGTATGGTTTTGTTTGGTTGTTTTTTAACTGGAGCATTTAAAAATTAAGTAAGAATCTAGAATAGAGAACTTTCTTATTAGTTAACACATGCTCCTCCATAATCCCCAGTCCTTGTCTTCCGTGTGTATCTTCTATAGGCTGATTCAGGACTTAAAGACTTTTTTTGATGGAAAGATTTTTCCTTGAGAAATTTTGGCTAAGAAATATTGGGGTTTTCAGCCTGAGCTTACACCTTTCATGAAGTGCCCATCATGTTGTTAGCGTTCTAAGTTCTTCTAGAGAGGCAGTAAAAATTGTTTTGAAAGATAATTTTACTTTTTTTATTATTATTATTCCTTATGAGAAGGATCAGTCACAGTTTTAGACTCCAGTACTCTACCTGTCTTTCTGGCCTTCATATTCTTCTGCTCTGAGCAGAAATCACTTCTGATGCTCAGAATCACTATCCCTGCTTGCCTTTTAACACACATTTAATCATGTCTGTACTGTGAAAACCATTCACTGAAGCCAACAGAAGTCAGTCAGAGATGGTCACAGCTGAACAAACACCAAGTCTGGAGTAACAGGGTATGTGAAAAAAATGTCTACTGTTTGCTGCAAACACAATTTCAACCTACTACTAATTGGAGGGTTTGTGTCCTTTCAGCCAGCACAAGGCCCCCTTGAATTTATAAATCTTAGACAGCATTATGCACAGGAGAAACTACTACAACCTAAATCCCCTCATCTTTTAACATGTGATGTAGAATAGATGACATTGTCTCTCTTTCTTGAAGGAAAAGGTTCTCCTGTGCAAGATATAAGGGATATCTGTAAAAATCTGGTACTCAAAATCTGTAGGAAGTTGAAACTTCATAATGGATAAATAGTTGTAAATATATGTCACAGACAAGAGTGGAAGGTTATCACACCATGGCTAAAACCTGATCAGCTGAAGTGCCATTAGCAAGAAGGGTGACCACAATTTAACAAGACTGGTAGGTTTCGCACTAATTATTGTGTCATACTTCCTGCTGCAGACAGCTAAGTGGGGAAGTTAATGCACAGTATCTTAGCCTCTGATTGTTCAGTGCTGTCGTTTCACCCCACAGGCATGACATATTTAGCATATGTCTACAGTATATAATGAAGCATGATGGAGAAGAATTTTTCATCTAGCAAAGGCCTAAGCAGGAAAGTTTCTAAAAAGGAAGCAGCAGAGGAAGAGTTCATTAACAGTGAGTGTCTGGAATTGGCACAACCACAGTTGCACTCCACTGCTTCCAAGCCTTCCTAGGATTATGTTGGGGAATTAGTTGAAATGCATTTTGTTGCAGATATAGCTCCAAAGGCAATTCAGAAGTCTGAGCCACACATCTAAGGCATGGGTAGAACCAGCTCCAGTCTCTCTGTCATCACTGAGCCTGTGGAGTGCTGGGAGGAGTTGGCTCATGGCACATAGAGAGTGGCGTGCTCTACCTTGCACCCTTGTGCTCATGAATGATCCCCCCCAGCCCTGACACAGTGGTAGCAAGGACAGGCCAAGGAAATCTACTTATGTGTCTTGTCTTGGTCAGAAGCTGCCTGTCCCAGTGCCAGGGCAGTGGAACCAGTCATCCTCATGACTTCCACCTTCTAGAACAATGGGACCTTCTAGCCAAGAAGCTGACAGTCTTGTAGGCTTTAAACTCAGAACCAAGATTGCCAGTGGTGTAAAATCCTTGTGGTTTCATTCATCCTTTTTTCATTTTCCTCAAGCTTTGCAAGAGCCTGCTTCACCTTCATTTTCCTCCCTGCTATGGTGAGATAATAACTTTTTGTTTGTTTGTTTTGCAAAGCCTAGGGAGATCAGTGAATGAAAAAAACACTATGGATGGATAAAGGATTGCTCTACAAAGGATTTCTTAAAAAAAAATCTTATGCAATTGATGTCCACATGGAGAGATAATTATAAACTGTGCATCTTTCCTCCACCGTTTTTACCCAAACAGTCATCAATACTGGCTGGTACTGTTACAATATGAAACCTGTTTATGATGCAAATTTTAATTTAGCCTGTTTTACACTTACACTTCAGTGTACTTATGTAGATTCAGTTCTTATAAGAACTTATAAGCCAGTTCTTATAAGTTTTACTTTCCACTCCAACCACCAATAGCTGTGAAACTGGACAGTCAGTAAGAATACTATAAAATATATAGTGAATAACCAATTAGGAATACTTAGGATTTCAGTCTCCTTCTACCTGTTCTGTGCTCTGCTATCTGGCATCAGCCTCTGTTTTGTGAAATGTAGATAGATAAACAGTTTAAAACAGGAAGTCCTAAAAGAAGCTGTTCTTCTGAGTTATGAAAAATAATTTAGGAAAAAGAGCTGATTAATAGCAAAGGTGTCATTTTGGAATGGACCCAGTTACATTTGAGGAAAAGAAAGGTATTTTAAGCATGAAAAGTGTTAAATGATAAATTAGGACAAACTTTGCATGTGTGAAAACATGTCCTTGGACTTAGAATCAAAAATAACCCCAGAAGGTCACTTCTAAAGAAATCTATAATCTTTTCCAAATATGCACCTAAAGGGATTTAGGATGATGATGAAAAAAGATCTTTTCTTTCATCACTAAGAGCAGCAGAGCAAATAGAAAAACATTTGAAATGGGCATAGCTAATGTTCTGAAGTCAGTTCAGCACTGAAAATTGGTTGTGAGTCCAGCAGTCTGAAAAATAGTATTAGATGGAGAAAGAAACTTAAATTTAGATCTTAACATTTTTTGCAGTGCTTCATATTTAGCTGTAAATCTCCTTCCAAATCTCTCCAAGTCATTTGCCAATAACCTTCTGCAGGACTCTTTTTTTTTTTTTTGCTGAACACAATATTGTCTCTTTTTCGTTTTCCCTGTGACCAGCCCTTAGGCTGTCAGTAAAGGGAAGTGTTCAACAAAGACAGATCTGCTGCCAGAGCCCAGGATGCTGCCAGAATGGAGCCTCTGAATCTGTGTATGTGGGTCTGCATTTTTGGATTAGATGACCCAAAAATATATTTCTTTCTCCATTTCTAATTCTAGCTTGCAAAGGAAGTGACTAAGCAGGATGTATGCTGTGGGTTTAGGTGGTAGGATTAGTTCTCTAAATTCACATACTCTATTTGGAGGAACAGGTTACTGCACATAGGCTGAGTGATGGCAGCTGTCCTCCTGCCTGCTTTCAGCCCAGACCAGCTGTAAGGAAATGTGAAGTAGTTTAGCCTGCAGTCTGAATTAAGTCAGGCATGGATTTAAGGAGGTTTTAGACTCATCATTTGACTACCTGGCTGCACACACACATACACATCACGTTCACCACCTGCACACCTTCATCCACCATTTAGATCAGGATGTTGTTCCTTCTTGCATTGTCATTTTCTGGGGACCAAAGGCACACCCACAAACAGTCATTATGGCTCAGCTGAAGTGTGAAAATGTTTTATGCCACAATAACTTGATTGCCCATCTGAACTCTAATTCCAGACATGCTGCATTTGAAGTATCTCCTACCGTCATGAAAAACCACCTATTGGGACAGTGAAATAGCTGACTTAAAATTGCTCAGTGTCTTATGCTTCTCACCCACTTGCTTTTCCATATAGGTTTTCCACTGCCCCTTATACAAGGCCATGGGATAATATGTTGTAGATAGAGATATATATATATATATATAAAATAATCACTAACTTGGAATGTAACTCCTGAGTTTATAACTCATGTCAGTTAACTGATAATCAGAGATAGCTGGTATACATGAAAACTTCATCTGTGTTTCCATTGATTCTTTTAGAAAAAAAAACAAGTTGTTGGTTATCGCAGATTTTGCTGGATCCATGAGTCAGACTTTGTTGCATTAAACAGTTTCTGACTGCAGTGAGCTAAAAGTACTTGTGTTCCCTGCTAGTGAGCCTACACCCATTCTTATTGCTTTTAATCTAGACTGTCCCTCAGCCATGCTGTGAAGAAAGCAACACACTTATGCACTTTCCCATCTTGCCTCAAAGGAAACAAGCTCCTAGGAAGAAAGATCTTCATGTTTAATAAATTCATCTCGCACACAAATCACCAACAGGCCAGAAATCATTTGAATAAAAGTCATCAGTAATATCAAGCGGTTTTCAGGTGCCTGCCACAGCTTCAAATTGGAAGGAATAGAAGGAAAGCAAATAACCTCCTTTTATTCCTGTGGTTTCACAGCAGAAAGCTAAAAAGTCACCTCTGCAGGTATTTGATATCGGAGAAACACATTTTGATATTTGAAAAACGGCTTGGCCTCTGCACCTCTACAACAAACTCCTTCTCCTTACCAGAAGTAGAATCAGCAGCATGTGGAGCAGCTGACAGCAGCAGGAAAAGCATTTTTGAGTTATGCACAGGCACAGTGGTTTCCTTACTCGGCTCATTTAGCATCTGGACAACCCAGCTCAGGCCCAGAGCATGTCCTATAACTTCTCTGAACTTGTTTCAAATGGCACTAATCGATCATGGAGGAAAAACTGGCTCAGAATGGACTATAACTTACTATTGTAATTCCCTTGTAAATGACAAAGGTGCCATCCATTTAATTAGTTGAAAGCTTAAAGTATTATAGATTTTGAAAAAAAAATCACTTGCAACTAATGCTTAATAAATTATTTACAAGCTAATTAATTGGAATGAGTTATATACAGGCACTCATATTTACATTACATTGCCTGGGAACAGTTTCTATTAAAATTTCAGCCTTTTATAATAAATAACCATAATAATAAGAGCAAAGTGATGGTTCAGTAGTTAAGAATTCAGTAGAGCAAACAGTGTTTTCTGGTAGAGCATGTGATCCCAATGATTTCTAATGTGATACATTTATAGTGTCATAACTCAGATCAGACTCTGGTTAGTGCTTGTCTGGAATTTCAAGGGTAAATTCACAGTTGCAACCTTGTGATTTTATGCTGATGTAACTACAGTAAAAATAAGCATTAGATGGGAGTTCCACAATAATGAATCACCTTTAGTGAGATGTCTTCACAGGTATTTTTGAAAATTTTATCAGAAAGAAAAGGTATAGTGAGAGGCCCAGTTTTGGTTACATTGTAGATATACCACACTTGTTTCAAAAAAATATATAGTTCTCTTTCTATTAGATATATTTAGTTATATTTACCTCTCAAGGATATTTTATTTCTCACTCTTGTCCTTTTCACCACCCCTGCAACACATGTTTTCAGCCTATCATCAGATTTGTTTCTAGTGTCTGATAGAATCATGTTTCAAACATAAATAACAGCAACTGCCACAGATAAAAAGCCTCAGGATAATCCTCTTGCTGCACCAAGTTCATTATACAAAAGCAAAAATGTTAGTAATAGCTATATTTCTTGTAAGAATTTATGCAAACACTATTTAAATCAATTTACCAACCAATACTTTGGCTAAATCTCATAAAAATCTCCTCCTATAAGTAGCTAAAGGAAAATTAAAATAATTTTATTTCAAATCTGTTTGAATCAGTGAATCTTTATATACTTTAATTATTTTGTGTGAGAATTCAACAAGTACTCAGCATGGAAAAAGATGTATAGAAAAGGAATAAATATTTTCCTGGTTAATTTCATGTAACTTAAGCCCAGTTTTGCATAAGACAAATAGCAAGACTGATCAAACACATGGTAGGATTGATAGTACTTTATTATTGTAATCAAATCGGATTTTGTATTGCTCTTCTTGGTAAATTTTTTTTCTGTCAACATCAGGGCAGACCAGACTGACTCTTCTATTATTGGCAGAATTAGACTCATGAGGTGTGTCAAAAAGACCAATATGTACTTTGAAAAATTGCAGCTTGCTGAGTTCACTTAAAAAGAAATTTTATTCAGATCATTTTAAATAGCATTGACACCAAGCAAAATTTAACTTTTAATGGAATGAACATTTTGGACTTTCATTTTCAGGGGAAACAGGAAGTTCTTCATTCTTAAGACAAATGAATAAGTAAAAAATTGTGTTCACTTGATAAATATCAGTGCGAGATGTTTGTACTTGAGCAAGCTAAGAAAGTCATTAGGGGAACATACCCGACAGATACTAATGTGTTGTACCTTCTGAAGCTGCTGTATGTCTAATAACCTGTGACTGAAAGAGTGCAGAAAGTAATAAAAGCATGTCATGAAATCAAAAATTGTAAGAAACTTCCTGACATGGTCTTATATTATATTTAATATATGCAATAGCATAGTAGAGGTGTTTCTTGATCTCCTGCTATTGTATGAGTCCTTGCAAAGGCCTTGCTACCAGCTCCTCCTCTCTCTTTTTCCTGGCACTCAATTTTCTCAGATTTCCAAAGTGTTGTTCAGAGTCTTAACCATGTTGCCCCTGAATGACTACATAATATTTTTCTAATTATTTTTTACATTCTGTCACCTTCATACGACATGGGAACCTGGTGAAAATGTAAACACTATTATCACAGATTTAGTGTCTCTGTACTAGGCTTCCCTGCATGTCATTGCATTTTTGTAAAATGAATGAACAAAATAATTCCTCACCTTTCTCATCTGTTCCCCTGAATAAGTTTTACATTATTTAGTCCCCAGTTAAAGAAACAAACACTTAGAAGCATAAAAATATTTTAAACATTTATAATGTAGACAATGAAATTAATTTACACCCCTTAGAATCTACAGAGTTGTTGTAAAACAGATTGGAAAGAATGTGCTGGCTTTTTGTTTATCTCTTTCTTAAGCTAGGGATGGGGAATCAGGATGTTTGGGTCCCATTCTCAGCTTTGCCACTGTAGTGAGCCAGCGTGGTGGTCAATGCAGCTCAAGCAGATCAAATGTGCATAGAGGCTCAGCCACGCTTCCTGAGGTCAGACCAGTGAGTGCCTTTGGCCCCACAGCCAGCATGTGGGAAAGAAGCATTTGCCAAATATATGGTTTAAACTTGTAAATATTAGATGCCTGTCCCTCTAGAAAATGAAAATTTTACTTTTGCCTAAACACACTCTTCAATGTTTTACTTTTTCATTGCACCCTCCCGTCAGCCTTGACCTGCCTGAAGTTTCAATCATCATGAACTTCCTACCTTTTCTGATAAGAATAATTACCATGGCCTCTCTTTGAAGGCTGCCTGTATACAAGGCAATTCCAGACAGGTTCCTTCAGACCCAGCAGAGTGAATATTAATAAACTCTGCCAGGTGCTTCCATCATAATGGCCAGGGATGTATAGCAAGAGCAGGAAATGTTCTGCATCATCTTCATCCATCTACACCCTGCTCATCCCACGGAGCATAGAAGAATCACCCATGTTTGGCAGTTTGAGAGGGGGTATGTCTTTTTTTGAGGAAATAAATGGGTAAAAATAGTAAAGAGAAGGGGAATTTTTTTGCTTTGCTCTGAGAAACACTTTAAGAACTCATCACAAAATACTTATATTTCAACTAAGCTAAGCAAAGGCTGGGTATAGCCCAATGCTGTACAACACCAGTCCTCAGTACACTCACACACCAAGTGTCTGTCCATGCAGAGCACTGGTTTGCATGTGAGATTTACAGCCTCACAGATGTGAGCTGATAAATCTATTTGGAAACACTCATATGGATGACATCTTGATGCATAAAAATTTCTGATTAGTTCTGCTCCACATAGCCTGTTTTAATGTTTTTTAGAAATTGTCTAAGTACTTTCATGGTCCTCCTTTGGGCCTGTGTTTTGAAAGGGTAACTTGTGTACTTTCTATGTTTTATGGGAAGAGAGACCCTGTTTGTTGAACCACTTTCAGTAGATTGGTCATTATTTAGTGTTCATTATTCGTGTTTTTGCTATTATAATTTTTGTGGGTTTTTTTTTACTTTAATTTTTTTTTCTTTTTAGTCAGGATTATGTGTTTATGTTGAGCTTTTAGGTAAGAATAAGATAGTCATGGTGTTTCATGGGCTTGAGAAATCAGAATATTTGATTAATGGCTCAGCTTCAACTACCAAAAATAACTACTGTGCCTTCAGAGGCAAATAATTCTATGAGATCAGGCAAAAATAATCTCTCAGACATTTAAACAAAATACTTCCTTTAATGAGCTGAATTCCTTTCTGATATGATGTATTTTACCTTAATATTCAGTAGTTGTGGCTACTTATGTTTATTCTATCTAAATAAATCAGAATTAGCAAGCATATTTTCCTAGTTTAAAATTCACAAGAGTAGAGTCAACCTCTGAGTGCAGAACAGAAACAAGGACAGCCAAAGATTTACCTCCCAGAAGCTAACCTTAATCCCTTTTCAGGCAAGGATGATGGCAACATAACTTTTTGCTTTAACTTATGGCCTGCAAAGCAACATCACATCTAACTGAAATAACTCTCCACTTCAGCTGTGATTTGAGCCTATCAGCTTAATCCTCAAATTCTTAGATTTAACTGAAATTGAGCAATTGCCATGCATCACACATTTTTCCTGGTGTGTCTGTCTTTGAAAGTAAATAGCTTTAGTTCCCCTGGAAAACACTCATTTCACAGGCTTTATCAGTATGCTGGAGCCTCAAGAATGCTGAGTGAAAAACCCTCAGAGAAAACACTTTTCTGTTGAAAGTCTCCACACAAGTAAACAGAAGTAAACACTGTGAAAATCCAAAAGGTTATTAGTTTTCCATACAAAAAGACACAGATTCTAAACATATTTATTTTTTCAATACAAATTGCAGAGCCACTGAAGTTAGTGACCTGACTATTCCAAGAGGTCTCAGTTTTTTTGAGAAAATATAAATGTGTTACTAAGAAGATTTTCTGCATGATTGATACCAAAACATGAAAGACAGATTGAATTTATCTGTATGGAGGCATTTATGGGCCTCAGAAAAGGGAAATAATTTAGAAAGTGATAGAACTGTAATTGCCATTTCAACAAAAAAATGATCAGTTAGGAATAAAACAAGCTCAATATGCCAAAATGAAGATTTAGAAGTTAATCAAATGACATCTTAGCCAGCCTGTTATATTGATAAGTGTATCTAAGTTTTGAAAATTTTGTTGCTATTGATTTCTAAAAGTACACTACAGTTTTATAACGTCTTTCAAAACGAGTAAGTTGTGTTCCAGCCCAAATAAATAGAGAACCAGAAGACTAAACTCTTCTCTGCTTTCTATTTGCAGGGGTATACTAATCCCTTCTCAGCTATTACATGATTTTGCACAATTTCTAGACCACAATGTGACCATTTTGCTTTGTAATTTTTATTTTTAAATCAATTTATTTTTGAATCCTCATGAAACAAAAAATAATATGCTCCACCACGCATTTTGCATTCAAATAAGTATTATCAGGAAAATACAAAAACAAAACTTGTCTAGAGTAAGACCAGCTTGTATTGTCATTTCCACCCAAATCATATTCCCAAACCAAGTCTTTCACATATAACTCTACATCCTACTATTTAATTGACTATCTAAATACAGTGCACTTCTGTCACCATTTAATTGTCCGTTGTGCATCACTGTTAGTCTCATTCCTCTGTCCCTTCCTATGGTTTACTTTGAGCTTTCCACATACCTTGGTCATCTCACACTAAGTGCTTCCAACTTTCCAACTGCGTCCTCCAGTGAGCTCTCCTTCCCATTCCTTCCCTATTTGCTTTTTACTTCACTCCACTTGGTCTTTATGTTGCATAAAAAATCTGTCTCCAAGAAACTGAAAAATATCCTACTGATTAGATAGGACAATTTTTATCTCATTGCCATCATTACAATTACTTTTTCCTGTATGGCTTTTTTTTTTTTTTTTTTTTTTTTTTTTTCTCTTTTTTTTTTTTTTTTTTTTTTGTATGGTACCTATCTAAACTATAATTTAGCAATACTGGAAAAGTTTAGCAGGTGTTTCTTGTTTTTAACGTTGTTCTCCTGGTAAACTCCTACTTTTATGCATTTTAAAAATACACTACTTAAAGTGTAGAGATAGTGAGTGGCCTCAGTGCACAAATTTTAGTAGTTCCTTTATACATTAGACTGTGTGTTCAAAGCTGCACAGCTAAAATTGCTAGGACAGGAACTATACCCTTCAGCATTAATATTAGTTGGACATCCACCCAGTTCTGGGAACTCCTATTTCTCACATCAAGCAGAGGCTAATTCAGTGGGAATTTTATTCTACAACATTTTGAGAGTACCTTGCATCCTGAACCCAGCTTCTTCACAGTACTCAGAATGATAAAGGACAATCCTTCTCATGGATCCTCCTAGGATTTAGACTTGCTTCTTATGGAACAGGCCCAGTCCTAGGAAGCAGAAAAGGGATTAAGGGGCAACAAAAAGAGTTTTTACAAATACATGGTCGTGCTTAGCAATCTGATCTCCTTCTATGACCAGATGACTCACCTAGTGGATGAGGGAAAGCCTGTGGATGCTGTCTACCTGGATTTTAGTAAAGCCTGGGTCACCATCTCCCACAGCATTCTCTTAGAGAAGCTGGCAGTTCATGGCATAGACAAATGTATTCTTGTACTTTCTGTTGGGTTAAAACTGGCTGGATGGCCAGGCCCAGAGAGTTGTGGTGAATGGAATTAATTTCAGTTGATTGCCAGTCACAAGTGGTGTACCCCAGGGCTCAGGGCCAATCTTGGTCAATATTTTTATCAACACTCTAGATGAAGTGATTGAGTGCTTCCTCAACAAGTTTGCAGATGACACCGAGTTGGGTGATAGTGTTGATCTGCCTGAGGGGAGGAAGGAAGGCTCTGCAGAGGGATCTGGATGGGCTGAATCAGTGGGCTAAGGCCAACAGTATGAGGTTCAACAAGGCCAAGTGCCAGGTCCTGCACTTGAGTCACAACGACCCCCAGCAGTGATACAGGCTTGGGTAAGAGTGATTGGAAAGCTGCCAAATAGAAAAGGACTTAGGGGTGCTGTGTGATTTCTGGCTGAATATGAGTCAGCAGTATGCCCAGGTGACCAAGGAAGAGAAGAGAATCCTGGCATGTATCAGGAATAGTGTGGCCAGCAGGAGAAGGGAAGTGATCGTGCCTCTGTTTTCAGCAGTGGTGAGGCCACACCTTGAGCACCGTGTTCAGTTCTGGGCCCCCCACTACAAGAAAGACTTTGAGCTGCTGGAACAAGTTCAGACAAGGGCAATGAGGCTGCTGAGGGAATGATCCTATGAGATCGAGCGCAGATCCTATGAGGAGAGGCTGAGGGAGCTGGGGCTGTTCAGCCTGGAGAAGAGGAGGCTCAGAGGAGACCTCATAACTCTCTACAACTCCCTGAAAGGAGGTTGTAGCCAGGTGGGGGTTGGTCTCTTTTCCGAGGAAACTCTCAGCAAGACAAGAGGGCACGATCTTAAGTTGTGCCGGAGGAGGTTTAGGTTGGACATTAGAAAGAATTTCTTTACCGAGAGGGTGATCAAGCATTGGAATGGGCTGCCCCAGGAAGTAGTGGATTCTCCATCCCTGGAGATATTTAAAAAGAGACTGGATGTGGCACTCAGTGCCATGGTCGGGGAACTGCAGCGGTAGTGGATCAAGGGTTGGACTTGATGATCTCCGAGGTCCCTTCCAACCCAGCCAATTCTATGGTTCTATGGTTCTATGATTCTATGATTCTATGATTCTATGATTCTATGAATTGGGATTGTTTAGTTTGGAGAAGAGGAGGCTGAGGTGAGACCTTATCACCCCCTACAACTACATGAAAAGAGGTTGCAATGAGGTGTCTGTTGGTCTTCTCTCCTAAGTGCATAATGACAGGACTAGAGGAAATGGCCTGAAGTTGCACCAAGGGAGGTTTAGACTAGATATTATGAGGAATCTCTTTACTAAAAGGGTAGTCAGTCACTAGAATGGGCTGCCAAGAGAGATGGTGGAGTCATCATGCCTGGAGGTATTCTAAAACCATGCAAATTGAAGCACTTCAGGACATGGTCTAGTGGGATGGTGATCTTTTGGGGGGTTGAAAGTTGGACATGGTGATCTTAACAGTATTTCCCAAGCGTGACAATTCTGTGATTCTATGAGAACATCAAGTGGTCTCCAATTTGAGTCATACCACTGGGAATTCAGTATAAATATCCACCATATTCAGGGTTAAAGGAAAGTGTCACATTTTCCCCTTTGCTGTGTTCGGCACCAGATCCCAAGATGATGTTAAGTTGTTCTCCAGGCACACTGGTACAAACCAAGGGAACTCCATGGACAGCATCTGTGAGGCCTTATTGTATTTGCTTTGCCTTTATCAGCAAAGACATAATAAGAAGGGATGCATTAGTGATGGGAACATGGCTTCATGGTAGAGCAGCCTTGCAAGTATATTCAGGGTAAAGGCTTCAGAGCAATAAATTCTACAAAAGCACAGAACTCACTCGGTAGCTTCTCACCTCTTGCACATCTGTTGACCCAGCTGTCACTGCAGAAGGTCTCAAACAAAACTCTCATATGACCATGGTGACTCTAATCTCAAAGTTGTTCTATCAGCATCCCTCCGGAACATTATTTCAACCACAGCCTGTCCTTAATGGCACTCCCCAAATACTAAATCCTTTCTCCACCACTACACCAAACAATACTCATCACAAATCTGCCTGTACAGGACTCTGAGAAAGAAAAGATAGGTTGGTCTAGGGTACAAATCAGTTTGATAGGGCAATGTCATTCTTACTGATGATTTTGGAGGGGGGCAAATGAAACAGAGCGTTTTAATACAAAGGAGATAGAAGTTTATTTTCACTGATGAGTAAAACAGCCATTCCCACATCAGCTCACACAGGTACTAGCACTTCAAAGCAATTAAACTGTTCACTGAACTGAAAAATGATTCTGTAGTGTTTCCAGCAATTAAAGTATGATTGACAGAGCACAAAAGATAATTATTAGGTTTCATCATTTGAAGAAAGGTTTAATGAAGGTGCAACATCTTCTTTTAATTATTCTTTATTAATATTTCCCAAACTGTATGATTTCTATGTGTTACATGAAGTGAATAATCTATCACTAGCTCATTATAAAAGGTTTTTCCTCAGTGCCATGATTTTTGTCTGTCATGTTTTACACAGCATTACAAATGACAGCAGAAAACTCGTAGTTCACATTCACATATCCCTCCCTTCTACCACCAACTGAACTGAGCTTTTACATTTCAAGTGGGGATATTATACTAAATCAGCTACGTAACTGTGTAACTTAATCACAGATTTCATGCTTTAAATCAAGGGACAAAGCCCAAGGTATATTTAAAATCAACAGAGCTGTGAAGCCAATGTGATAGCTAATGCAAATTCAAGGTTCCTTGGTAAGCCCTGCTCATTGCTTGTGGATTTCTATTCATGATAATGAACGCTGTTTAAAAGCCAATAGAAGCCCATGTTCCCCTGGTACCTTCCAAAGAAATTACTGGGTTTAATACTCAGCATGAGCTGCCTGCTTAAGAAAAAATAAGAATATTGTCTTGCAGCAAATAAACAGAATGACAATTGGCACTACTATTTTTTGTAATACATCCTGAGTTTTCTTATTGTAGGGAAATAATGTGGACTGATAATGGTTAACCAAGATTTGGGTACCTGCTGTTTTTTTTAAAGTCTGTTCTGCAAATAGATTCAGTTTCTCACCTTCTTGGCTGTCCAGACATTAAAGTTCATAACCAGAAAAAAATATTAGAGACGAAACAAGAGTATGTCATCCTAGAGGACACAGTAGTATGATTTATACAGATAAAAGTATAGGAGTGAGCATCAGATGTAATCCAAGCAGTCATGCTAGAGCTGCTGTCTGAGGTAGTGCAAGTATGAGGGTCAGTGCTGTGAGTGAAAGGACAGTGGTGTGACTGCATTTTAATGGAGCTTGTAGTTGTTTTGCAGATAGTGATGTATGGCAGTCACAGAGCCCACTGTCAAAGCCTGGTCAGACACAACCTGGGAAGGTGCCAGGAATCGAGTCTCCACATCATCTAGAGCTTGACAGAGGTAAAAATGTGATTATTAGCAAAAAACAGCAATAGTCAGAATTCATTCAAGACCTCCCTTGCAGCTATTAAACTCAGAAGTTCAATCCTAAAAATGGCTTTGTCTGGCAAGGAAAAACAGGCAAAAGAACAAGATGAAGGATATTTGAGGCTTTGGGTTTTGTAACTCATGTGCACATAAGCACTTTCATCTACCATCTACTGTTTATCTCTATTTTCTGGGAAATTCTGAGATAAAAAATTTCACAAAAGCCATTTAGAGACATTGATTGTTTAAGAACAGATGCATGTCAGGCAGACATCCTGCATCTACTTGTTGGATAATCTTACTGATTGCAATTATAATTTTGGGGTAAACCATAGTAAATTCTGTAACATCCATATTCTGTGAGACTTTTCTCTAAGCATTTTCTTAATGTTCTACAAGGGAAGATTTTAACTTTGTACATCTTCTGTGGCATTTAGTCATTGAGCATTCGTAATACTCCCTCCCAAGGACATACAATGAATTTATGCTCTCAGATAGCAAGATTTATTTCTGTACATCTAGATTGACAAGATGAGCATGGTAAAGAACACTATTCCTATAAACCCTCTGAGAAGGAAAATACACATTTATGGAAAAAAAGGAACATATCCTTGTTATTTAACCTTTTCAGAACTCTAAGAAAGAAGAAATAAACCAGAAGAAGGAAAAAGCTGAGCTCTGGATCCAGATAGGAGATATCAAAACTCATGTCTCTTTGAGACAAATATATTCCACCTGAATGAGTTTAGAAAAGCCAGCAGCATCCCCCCTGCCATAGAAGCCGTGGACACTATTACAGCTTCCAGCTGCTTGGGGAGTTTGGGGAAATAGGGGTGGTCCACTTCATTCTAAAAGTATGGTGACTGCAGGTCTTTTTCCTGTATAAGCTATCCTTCTCATAAAAGGCTTTTAGGAGAAATGCAGAGTGCAAACTGTTCCTACTGCATTGTGCTTGGTGACTCTGAAGCAGAGGAAATGGTCACCTGACAAGTGATCTGATGGCCTGCTTCTCCCATAAGTCCTTTAAATGCAGGGCATCTTTAAAGATCTACAGGTATAAAGGCTGGAATTATCCAGTCTTTGAGGGTAATAAACTCATTAAGCTTTAAGAGACAAGATGGAAAATTTTCTAGATTTTTACTGAATTTTATCTGATTTAGATTTAACCCTTTTTAGTGATGATAATTTGGAGCCTATTAAGAAGAACTGCACATTCATTTAGTGAGGTGTTTAATATTTAATGTAACTTTCCAGTGTTATGTACATAGTAATAGTGTAAATTCAAAATTAATTTAATCCAGTATAATTTGAATCTGGTAAAAATGCTAGAAGGATCATACTGGAACTTTAATAAGAGTGGCAATAGCATTTTTGGAAAACTGAAATGCAGAGCTATGCCTGTAATAGTACTAATACTATTGTACTGCTTCTAATAGTTCATTTTCAAAAGCTACCCAGATAGGGAAAAAAACAGCACAACAAATTTCAGGTTGAAAATAAAACAATAAATATTCCATAGCCTATCTACAGCTTTTTTCAGAGATTATGATGGCAATTAGGACAGTATATACTGTTTCTTTGATATAGCCTACATCTGCCAAGCCTATATGCTCAGTTGGGTTATTCGATTCTTAAAACACATTATGTCAAATCACACTTTCTAAAGTGGTTTTCTGTTGGAGCTACATCAAATGAAAGCCATATTGCTGGCTTAAAGATAATTCAGCTCATCCTTGTTGTGTCAGGATGTTTTTTATACATATAACGGGAAGGAAAAAAAAATACTTAAAAAAAAAAAATTAGTCATCGTGAGGTTTTTCAGTATCATCAGCACTACCATAAAGCCAGCTTATAAATTGCACACTATTCAGAATAAAGAAATATAACATTTGTATTGCATTATACTAGATTAATCATAGCCCTGGGTTACAGTGATTCTATGGAAAATAAAAGCTTCGCTATTTTACATTTTAAAGTTCCTTCCCAATCTTCAAGATTATTTGCCTTGAGAATCAAACAAGTCTATGCACTGAGAAAGAACACGAGATTTTGGACTAGTGCAGTTGGTAAATTTTTGTCATTATTTCTAAACTACAACAAAGCACTGATCACTTGGATCCAGATGGTTAGAAGTAGTGCTTCATGATAGCTTTTTTTGTGCTGGTGACAGGCAAATGCTTGAAAGGTTTATGGCAGGGAAAAGTTTCAATAAATAACTTGAAAATCTGTCTCTCTTCTTACTTGTATAATTATTGCTTTTTATAATGGCATAATGGAACAGAAAAACATAGGTTATTAAAAGGACCAGAAAGAGGAACTAATATGATTTACAAAGGGATTTTTTTTTTTTTTACTTCTTGTAAGATGAATAGCTACTTAACAACCATTAGGCCTCTCTCAGAATTAAAGAGAGAACTTAAAAACCTTTTTCGTGTACTTAAGTCTGTCCAGGGATCAGGAGCTAAAAATAGAGGAGATGTAGGTTTTTCTCAGTGCAAGTATAGAAGAATAGTTTCAGGATATTTTCACTGAGAGAAGAAAGTTCTGGGATCTGTCAAATTAGTTTTTCTCCCTAATCCAGGTTACCTGTGAAGAGTACAACTCCTGTTGCAGTGAGGGAGAAATCATGGCTGGCTGCTTCATTGAGGGGGGCCAGTCCTGCAGGGACCCTGAGCTTTCTGAAAGAAGTTTTTTCTTTGGAAAACCAGTTTCTCAATAAATGTAAATCATCCCGTTTTTTGTTTAGTTGGCTTTTGGGGGGGTATTTTTGGTTGCTGGATTTTTTTTTCTGATGAAGACAAAGGCAGAATTCACTGTGGGATGGGGAAATTGGCTGCAAAGAACATCTGGAAATTTTCCAGGTTTTGACCGAAAGTACATCAGGGCTTGTCAGCTATTTTTTAGGTATTTTCAGTTTTAGAAAGTGATACCAAAACAAAACCAAAAAGAGCCAGAAAAGAAGAAACTGGCTGAAAGATATTTTCCAAAGACATTTTCCAGACAGATGTGGTTAAGAAAGTGTTGTCAGTTTTCCTGTGGGTAGGTGGAGCTGCTATGTCTCATGCTTTCTTCCATCATCATTGAAGCTGGTAGCATTAATGGATAGCACGGCTCTCAGATTTTTATATGCAGCCTTTGCTAGAAGAATGACCCTCAAAAGTGCTGGCAGATGCTGGATTTTTTCCATTTCACACTGTGGCTGGTAAAACAACAAAAGAAATCAAAGGATATGCAATTAAAGCCTACAGTGTGTACACAAGAAGAGTAATAAAATAGACAATGTCAAAAGGGAAGCCACTGAGGAAAGAACCATTAATCTGGTAACTATAGGCATTGCTGAAAGCACACAGTCAATGTAAATGGTTCAGAAAAAGGTATATAAATAGTGCACTGGGATTGAATCAAAGAATCCTACAAGCAGTTTATTTAAATTGAATGCTATTATGCAAATAAGGCATTTCATTTCAAAAGGAGCTAGATACATACTTTTATTTTCTGGTGCTAAAATAGACATTATTCAGCAGTTGTTTCCATAGTATTGTTGAGGGGAAGGATACTTCAGTTTCACCAACTCTTGCTTGACAAACTGTGGTTATATTGGGCCATACAGCCTAAAACAGAACTGTTGCACAGTCCTGACTGTCAGCTGCTGCTGGTACATTTCTTTTGGGCCTCAAAGGTTAAAGGAGGAAAGTCTGGTAGATATCAATACTTGATGGATTCATTAAAAAAGCCAAGTCCTAGGCCTCTTCCCTCTTTTCCCCAGTTGTCTTTTCTTCCTTTTGAGGTTCTGCTGGAAGAAATTCTGTGCCTTCGTACTAAAGTGAACTTTTCATTTATCAGTTTCTACAGATCAAGTGATGAGATGTCATGTGTGAACCCCCTGAAGGCTGAGAAGAGAAGCTCTGACTTCCCCACAGAAAATTGTGAACTGCAGTTTCTTACTGGCTAGCAACACCTTTGATTCAATTTGTATGAAAACTCAATTTACTTATTAAAATGGACGTTATTGTTCAAATACTAGAAATCCCATTTCTTATATGTTCTGAGCTGTACAATTGTCAGATTTTTATGGTTTAGATTGTAAATGTGTTTTTCTCTGGCTAATTATTGGTATTATTTTTTTAATTTTGATGTCTTAAAAGCCAATGTACTATATCATAATAATATGAAGGACATATTTAACAGGTGTGGGAAACACTGTATACAAATGTATATTTCTAAAAGCTATTTTTATGATTAGCATGTTCTACTGTTTTACCATATTTAGAGTCAGGTGATACTGCACTTCTTTGTTTACAGCTTAATTCAAACAAGATCACAATTAAATACATTGTATGGCATATTCCATTTTCTATTTATTATATTTGTCATTGGAAATAATTATGTTTACTAATAGGGATAGCTGCTTAAAAGTGAAAAAAATGGTAAAAAAAAAAAAGCCTTGGAAAACTGTAAATTGGATCCTCTTGTAAATCCCTTTCTTCATATAAGCAGTCTCTGTGATGCCATTAACTAGACAGTTTTTGCACTTATTCCTGCAAGTCTCTAAAGGCAGTTTGTTGTCACCACATGGAAAGTTCACATGACAGAGAGTCCCCTCTCTATCCAAGTAAATTACTCACAGACTGCCAATATCTGGCAATGTGATTTAGCCTACTAATTATTTTTTGGGTTATTTTCTGGCAGTTTGGTTTATTTTCCACTCCTGAGCCTTTAAAGCTCTCTTAAAAGCCTTCAGTTGGAATAATTCATTATTACAGATGCTGTAGGGGGAATCTCAGTATAGAATTTCTTAATAAATCATATCTCCCTTCAAACAGAATGGATGAATTATTTCTCTTGTGTTACTGAGATGTTAAGGGTATCAAAATATATATGATTTGGGCACAAGGTCTTCTTTAGTAATGAAAACATGAAATTGTTGGCTGTCTCAAAGCTACACCTTCTCAGCACTGCAGATGACATGAAACAAGGAATAGATATTTATTTACCTATATCCTTACTTGAGATATACTTATCTGAGGTATAGAAAGAGGTATCTTTAAAGTGACTGAAGGGGAGGAAGTCTTTAAAAGCTACAGGCTTCCAAGAGGGAGATACATTAATTTAAGAAGTACCTTACAAAGTCACATGGAGCTCAGCCCAGCTCTGTGCCAGTCTGGAGCTCAGGGTGTTGATGTCCCCTGAAATCTATGACCAGGGATAGCTGGTATCATCCAGCACAACAGAGATGAACCTTGCCTTGCCCTTTCTGTCATTCTCTGTAGGCTAAAAGCAAGAGAGAAATAAAGTAACCCTAGAGAATCCTTAATAGAATAAACTTTTTATTTCTATAAAATACAGCAGTTTCTGCGATGATTGGTTCACCTCAAACAGTGAGGGTATGAAGAGGTGGGAGCTCAAGGTCCCCAGTCAGGTTTCCAGCATGGGGACTCTCATCAAAGACTGATAGTCTTCAAACACTTGGAAAAAGAGCATAGATTTGGGTTTTATAATCTATCATAGACTGGGAAATTATTTCTTTAGGAAGCTATGTAACATAGCACTCTCCATTATGTTTCTATACCTTATATTTTGCCTGTTTATTGTCTGCAGAGTTTCCTGGTTAGCCTGAGTGCTGAGTAATGCTGACTTAATTAAGGGAAGAAAAGAATGGAATAAGTAGTTATATTTGAGCATAAAAAATTCCAGCTTCAGAATCCACCAAGGCTGACTCTCCCAGAAAAGTGCATCAAGAAATATTACTTCTGCATAGGTGAAATGTTAGGTCAAATCAAAGGGTGAAATATTTCTCCACTTTCTATTACTGTAAGTTATGATCATTTTTGACTGTAAAAATGCAAAATGAATTGCCATTTGGGGATCTCCATCTTTGTCTGAGGGTTAAAAAACCAAACAACTCCACAGCTTAGCAGTTCAATGAGTATTTTGCTATTTCAATTATGCAGACTGTTGGCTGAGTTAAAAGATGAAGAATGTCATCCAAGGAGATCAATTCTGATATTGGTGTTAATAAACTACATATAAGAAAGAACTAGGTGTATCATCTCTTTGCCCTCTCCATCCCAAATGAGCTAATAGCCACAGAAACCACTTTATTAGATATTTAGACATTCTTTCTAATCATTACCATTAGATTATGGATTCACAGAAACGATGGCACCATCATAATGTTGACAGTTTCACGCCACGGTTTAAGTCCCAAATATGTTTTGAACACAAACAAACACCTCTGGTAACACCAGAGGGCACTACTTCAAGTCAGAAGCTTGCTATGCCAGGCAGTCGATTCCTATTAAGGTTTCTTAATGGCATTTTTGCTTCAAATCACTACAGAGGATGCTGATAGCTTCACCAGAGCTTGATAGTTCTCTACTTTTTATCTGTGTGGTATGCTCAGTGTTGTTTACCTTCACTACCTATTCTTGTTTTACATGGGCTTTGTCAGTTGTGGAGTTTTTTTATTATTGCTCATCCTTTGCATTATGGAAGAAGAGGAAACATAAAGGATCTTGGGATCTTGTCAATCAGTTTGGGCAGTCAAGAGTCATATTAAATCCTTTATGGATAATCCTGAAATAAACAATTAATTTTTTACACGGACCTATATACTCTGTGTGTTTCAGATATTTGTTTCACACCTGTGCAGCTGCATGAATGGGAAATATTTACTAAAAAGCTTTAAAATTTGGATCAAAAAAAAATATTTTTACTTTTGTAAACTCTTGTATTACATATTGCTGCAACTCTCATGTTAGTTTTTCTCTGTAGATTCATTTTCAGTTCTGGAGAATCATTGTACCTAAAATATGTAGATAGCTACAATCTTGTAATCAGTCTTATTTTTAATAGGTGCCACTGCAAGTTAGAATTAAATCATCCAGGGTTTGCCCATGTAAAGCAGATTGATGGTTCATTACAGTTTTCTTTAAAATGTTGTAACATAATTTTTACATGTCTGTAAATAAATATTTTCTCTGATTTATGCACTGATTCAGTTTTGTAGTTTCTTCTCTTAAAAAGTGATTAAGAAACTGTCTGGGAAAAATATATTTCTTCCATGGAAAAATACCATTTAAACTTCTGTAATACAATTGTGCTTCACAAACTTTCAAAGCAGAGAATACAAGAGACAGGCATCCACACTATGAAGTTCTTAAATAAGATAGAGAAAAATGTGGTAAATACTGCTGTCATTTTAAAAGAAATTTAAGGACATTTCCTGTGTTAAGTGACTGAGAAAAAATGTGACAGACTTGCTACAAGAAGGAAAATCCTCAGTGGACTGAGAAAGAGAGAGAAAGATGGCAATATTTCATTGGTTTGAGGAACATATTTTCTTAATCTTGAAAGCTTCTAAGTTTCATGTCTCACTAAAGTAGCATGAATATAACTTATGAAAACTGTGTAAATAGTGAGTACAATTTTTTGATCAGTATTAGAACACATTTTTTATTCGTAGCTTACTATTCCATTTATAAGGTGTTGCTATACACACAAACTAAGGAAACACAGGGACAAACCAGGGTCCACAAAGTCTAAAATAATGTTTTCAAATTATCTTGGAATTGTTGGGAAGCAAAGCTATCTTGAAATGTGTGTGACTTATATATGTCACATAATTTTCTACATTGAATGTGTTATCCTTATTGTTGCATCTATGCCAGATTTTGCACAAATTTGTGAACTTTATAAACAGCTCACTCTGATTATGCACAATACAGGGCCAATTCATCATTCAGAAAGAAACTGATTAAATTGTACCTGATTAGAATAATTTCTAGCTCCTTTTTAGAAGACAAGGTAATCAGAGAACATCAAAAGGTTCCAGTTTCCATGTTCAGAAGAATCCTCAATAGTCTAGAAAATTTAAATATGGATTACATCTGATTTGAGAGAAAATAATAATAAAGCAAGATAATTTCATTTTCTGTACTTGTCTGTCAAGATCTTATGTAATGAACATCATTAAAAAATTCACTTTTATAATATTAAATTCTGTGTTGGACGATACTGGGCACAAGGGCAATCAATACTGAAATTAATGCATCAGCCAGCCAAGAATAAGCAGGGAGAGCATCCTGCAATGTTAGATGGATATAAAAAACCAAACAATGTAACACTTCATGGGCAAAGGGACATTACATTATAAATACGTTTTGGAGCAGAGAAGCACTCAACCCTTTACATGATTACTTACAAAGTATAGAAAATATAATTTATACAATTTAGTTATCATCAGGGTTATAGTCCAGTGGCTTTGGTTTTTTGGTTTTGTTTTGTTGGGGTTTTTTTTGCTTATATGAAGATCCATTCTCATCCTCACACACTGTCATTAGGGACAAAATACCTATTTTTGAATTTTGGACTCTTGGGGAAAAAAAATATAAAAATAGTGCAAAACTATTAGAGGAGTGAAGGAGTTTTCTGTACAATTAATGGGATCCTGTCTCGTTGCTTTAAGAGTCCTAAAGGATGGCTCCAAAGCAAAACATTAAAAAGATTTTCTTCTCTCACAAATTTGCTACTCTGAAACAGTAACCTTGTTCCATGTCTGCACACCCTCAGGCTTTTATTCTCCCTGAAATAAACTTCTAGATCTTCTCCAGAGTAAGATGGCAATGAAGTCACACACTGATAGCCAGCAGCCACAATCAGAAAAAATAAGCTCCCATACAAGAGGAAGGCCAGTGTGTGTCAGGAAGATAAGGATTGGACAGCCTAAACTAGGAAAAAAAATGTTTCTTTGGGGCAGTGGCTACCAAACTTAAGGACAGATCTGGTCAGGGATGGTCTGTCGCTAGAGAAAGGAGAGTAGCCAAGGATATCACTAAAGATGCAGTAAAACCAACTAAGTGAAACCAACACAACTTTAGTATTGTAGCTCTGAGCACTTCTCACCAATGAATTATTATGGCTACGAGGATAAGGGAGAAAAAGAAGAAAGCATTTACAGCCCTGTGATCAATCCACATTCTGGTGAGCAACCACTTAGAACAACCCTTAGAGCAACCCTTAGAACAACCACTTCTGGAACCATCTAAGAAAACCTTCTGAGAAGCTGCTTAGAAAAAAAACACTGAGTGCTACAGGAAATAAGTAGGTTTTAATGGTTTTAAAATTGTGAGGTTAAGTCATTAAAGTCAAAAAGTGCTTGATATTTCTCATTGATACATATTTTGGGGTTGCCATAGTTAAGTATTTATTTGGCTAGCCTTTCACACTTGTGCAAACAGTATTAATCCACAATTATCACTTAATTTTCTAATACAAAGCCTAGTTCTCATATTATCCATCCTATACAAATTCAAATAACCAAGTTTCTAAATATGTTTCTAAAAGTTACATTTAAAACTGACACTATCCTGGCTACGTGTATTAAACAGCCTCAGGTAATGGAAATGAAACTCTGCATGACCACTCTGTGGTGTAATACTGTAATGTGAAGATATATATGATGTGCAGCTATATGTTTTTGGAAAAATATATTCTTCCATTGCTTTGTGCTCTACGTAATTAGAAATGTTTCTCCTCAACCTGAGATAACCAGTGTTGTGGAAAATAAGAATCAAATTCATCCCTGGGATAACTCTGCTGATATCAGTCTTAAATTGGTACCTTCACTGTCTGCTCCAGCTGGATTCGTAAGCAGAAGTTGTGATCTGTGCTCACCCTATGAGGAGTTACAGCAACACTTAGCATGTTATTTAAAAAAAAATAAAAATAAAGTGATAGCTCACGTTGCCATTGCTGGTATTGCTACTGTAGAAGGAACATGACAAAATGTGGTGGAGGAGCAGAGGCTGGACATGGTAGGGCTGCAACTTGAATGGGACACTGATATTTGAATGAGCAATGAAAGGATCTTACCTGGAGAAAATCACTGAAAGGGTATATGCAGCACTCGGAATCGTAGAATTGTTTTGGTTGAAAAAAACCTTTAAGACCATCAAGTCCAACCATTAACCTAGAAGTCTTCTTAGCCGACCACTAAACGTCCCTAACCACATTTACACATCTTTTAAACACATCCAGGGATGATGACTCCACCCCTTCCCTGGGTAACCTGTTCCAGTGCCTGACACTTTCTGTGATGAAACTTTTTCTAATATCCCAGCTTAATCCTTTCCTGTAACAACTGGAGGACATTTTCTCTTGTTCTATCCCTTCTTACATGGAAGAAGAGACCAAAACCCACCTTACTACAACCTCTTTTCAAGTAGTTGTAGTGAGTGACAAGGTCTCCCCTCAATTTTTTTGTATTAATTTTACTTTTTAAGAAACCTCCCCCACATATTCATATATTTTTTGAAGGTGATTTTCTTTTGAATTTTCCAGATAAATCAACACATCAATGTATAGGCAATCACGTGGAAAATTAACCCATTGTTCAGATTTTTGGCACTGTTGTTTAATCCATAAGGTGAGGGACAGACTTAAGAAATATCTGTTAAATTGAGTGGCTACTTTAGCTGTAAATCTATGCGTCCATTGATGGGAAACCTGTAGATGAGACAGCTCTACCATCTAAATGCCAGACTCCAAGAAAATGTAGACTGTTCTTGTGAGGAGAAGTGCTATGTAACCCTAGGGAGATGGCAACTGGGCATTACCAAAAATGAACAGTGCATGCTCAGACCAGGTCTACTGACAGGCTAATTATTTGCCAGCAGCAACTGGACACCTTATCTTATATTAACCTTCCTCCTTTGGTAAGCATTTTTATATGTTATGATGGTTTTTATTTGGAAAATAGGTAAAACAGCACTAAGGTAAGTGATGTAGTACTCCCTCAAACCACCAGAGAATTTGTCTTTATGTTCTATAGTTATTTCAGCATTATTGATTTAAATAATTTCTATACAAGGTAATCTTCACTATCTCTGACTAATAAAGGAAGAACAGAAACATTTCTTTTCACAATATTATTGAGCCTTTAAAGCACATTGCCTTCGTTTCTTTTCCTTTCTTAATCTCATTTTTCTATCTCTCTACTATGTTAAACTGGAAGGCATTTTTTCAAAGTAAACCTTTAGCAAATAAACATTCAGAAACAATTTGCAAAAAAGAGAAATTTTAATTTATAAATACAAATAGAAAACAAGTTTTATAGAAAGACATCTTTCTGTATTAATAAGTAGAAAATATAAAAATAACAAAGCTTTCAAGTGTACAACCCTCTCTGTTGGGTTTTTTTTCTAATTTATCCTTAGATCATCCTTGTAGGGCTTGATTGCTTTTTCTACAAAAACACTGCTGTTAAAACAGGTAATCAAAATGCAACTCATACACAGTTATCAGCAGTGGAGCTATGCCAAAATTCATATTTCTATTCAGTCAAAAATCTCATTTATGTAATTGTTATACAAATTATTGTGCATAAAACATACAAATAAGTTTCTGAAGTGATAGATTTGGGTTGCTATTTTTTTCTTTTCTTTGCAAAGAGACAGTCTTCTATATTCTGGTCTTATCAGTACTCTGCTGAACACAGGCTGACAAAAGTTTTGTGTAATTTGTGATACCAAAAAAACAAATACGTAGATATTTCTTTTCGTAGTTCTGGAAAACTTTCAGTTATGTATGTTGGAAGGTTCTGATGTGTTTGTGATGAAATATCACACTTCTTGTAATCAACGTATCAGTGTTTGAAATGTTGCTTTACAAATCTATTGACTCAACAGTATTATTTAATGAGACAGGATTCAGAGAGCAAGTGTATCAGGTCATGCCTCAGGAACACAAAAGTGTTTTTTGACAGCAAGCTATATAAAATCAATTGTTCTGATTTCAAGGATGAGTGACCTTTCTGATTTGGATCCTTCTCCATTTACGTGAGGATCATTTCTAACTGACTGCAAGCTCTGAGTGTTTTTTGTGCTAGGCCAACAAGATGGAAAAACAGTAATCTCCAGAAGTGATATCATCTTAAATGTGGCTCATTCTGAACAATTTGTTCCACGCTGGTTTTGGAGGATCCACACCACATCACAAGATAACATTTTAGCAGTAGACAATCAATAATGGCATTAAGAAAGATGACAAAAATCACTACCTGTGGAATTGCATAGAAGCAGCCATATAGACAAGTGGCATTGCTGACTGCTCTATCAGATGTAGACTTTAAGTATAAGAGAAGCTCTGTGAAACCCCAGGCAGTGCAGAGCTGCAAAGAGCTACATCTGTTTCTGCCAAGTCAGGGGAACAAAGAACACAAGCAGATGTTGGATTTCCAACAGCTTCCTCAGCATTTTTCAAAGGTGTTTTTTTTTTGATAAGGGACAAGCTCTAGCTGTTTTCCCCATCACATTCATCCCCTGTTTAGTTTGTCTCATCTGTTAAACTGCCAGGGGTTTCAGAGAAGAGAAATGCAGTGCAGTGGTGTACTCCTAGGAATAAAGAAAATGAGTGAATGGATATGTGCACACCCACATATGCACGACCCACAAACTTGCAGATGGAGGAGATCCCTTCCCATCTGCACTGCCCAGGGAAGACTCCTTGAGGAATATGAACCTTCACTTTTTTTTCACTGAAGTTGCAAGAGGCTGAGCTTGGAGGACTGAAACTCTCAAAGAGCTCATGAGATCCTCTTTAAATTATTTTTTGTTTGCTTGTTTGTAGAGTGCTTTTCATCTGTAGACTTCAAGCTGTCATACAAAAAGAAATGAATTCTTTCTTGGTTATAGACAGGGTTTGTAGGGCACAGAGAGGTCATTTCTCTGACTCAGAGGCTTTCTCTCTTGGTAACTGCAAGAATCTCAGAGGACAGCAAAGGATCCTGGCCTGGTAAAATCATTGTAGATTGAAAGACTCTTTGGTATAACAGCAAATCCTATCATTATGTTTCCTTATAAGCAAAGTTCTGAAACTAAATATTTCACATCATGCTGGGTATAATTTTTTACTGCTGTGAATAATCAGCATAGTAATACAGTTTAAGTTATAAATCATGTTTCACTTGCTGGCAAAATGTCCCAGTAGGGGTGGTTCCAAGTTGACAGTGTTAACCAGGTTTTGGAGTAAATAGTGTGTAAAAGTTGAATTATTTAATCTCTTCAGGCTAAGGTGATGTGGTATATTTCCTTCGGCAATGATAATCAGATTTTAGTGGTCCCCATAGTAATGCAGGTGAAAATTTAGAAAGCCATGAACATAGCCAACAGCAAATACAGAAATGCATAATATTAAGAATGAATCCCACTGAGGGTTGGTTTTCAGGAATGTTGAGAAAATTAAGCCAATATTTGCTACAGAAAATAATAGAGTTTAGTTACTATGAATCACTATAATTGAGCAAGAATCATTCTACTATGTATGGTTGACTCTGAAAAAATATCACTACTTTCATATTTTTGACAGATATTTTTGATTCACACAAATATAAAACTTGGTGAACTATAATTCTTTTTCAGTTTTCTCTTGTAATTTAGTCAACACAGTACACTGTAATAAATAACCTCCAAATCACGTGGGGCTAGAAATTTGCCAAATACATTTCAGTGTAAAGTCTTGATAATATCATTTAAATATTTTTAACAACTATTTTAAATTTTTTTCTTCATCTATTTCAAGGCCAAAAGAATGTATTAGTATTATATGTTCACCAACATAACCTAGAATACAGAAATCCTCCTCCTGATTCATGAAATGCAAAAAAATTCATCTACTCTGGTTTTATGTGATATGAACATCCTTTATAGTACCAAAATTATCTTTTAGATCCTGAATCACACATTTGCAGGATAAATTCTTCAACTTATAACAATTAGGGCCATGAAAATGATCAGAGGGATGGAGCATCTGTTCTATGAAGACGGGCTGAGAGACTTGAGGTTGTTCAGCCTAGAGAAGAGAAGGCTCAAGAAAAGCTGAGGAGGGACATTTTACAAGACAATGCAGTGATAGAATTAGAGGTAATGGTTTTAAACTGGAGGAGAGTAGATTTAGGTTAGACATGAGGAAGAAATTCTGTATGGAGTGGGTGATGAGACACTGGAACAGGTTGCCCAGAGGAATTGTGGCTGCTTCCTCCTTGGGAGTGTTCAAGGTCAGGTTGGATGGGGCTTTGAGCATCCTAGTGCAGTGGAAGGTGCTCCACTACAGGGGGTTTGGAACTAGGTGATCTTCAAGGTCCCTTCCAACTCTAACTATTCTATGAGTCTATGATTCTGAGTTTTAAGTTTGAGCTTTATACAGATCCTTTCAAGGAGAAGGAACAGCAGCGTTCCTGGCTCAGAAAACCATGCAACACATGGCTGGGAGATAAGGCAAATTTACACAGAGTAACCGAGCACTAGGGAGACCCGAAAACTAGTGAAGATCTGAGCAGTACATCTAAAATTGCAGTATATTTTCCTTCTTCAGACTAGATGTAGAAGCAGCATAACCAGATGGGTGTGGTGTGGTACCTACACACCTTTACTGCTTTCCAGGAGTGAAAGTGTTTGTGGAAGTTTTATGTTTCACACTGTGCTCCACAGCTCCCCTGGTACTCGGGTTAGTACATGTGCTGGCAGTTAAGGTTTTGCAGCCCATCCAGAGTAAAAAGGAAGGCCAAGACTTTCTCCGCACCTGCTGATGTAGATGTGCCTCTAGATGGCTAGGCCAGGTGATCCTCAGAGGTCCCTTCCTGCCTGAACTGTGATTTTATGTTATTCTAAAATGACATTCATAAAGTCTACATTAAAAAGACTGAAGATGCAAAGAGAGGTGCCAGACTCAGCACATAACACCCATATTCTTTATCATAAGATTCTGCTGTCAATACTCAAAACACATTCTCACCACAATTGCCTCCTGAAGCAGGAACTGCCTTTTTCTAGTCGAGTCCTGCAGCTGCGTAAATGATGCTCAGATTGTGTTCTCTCATCCTCCCCAGGATGAATATTCATTCGTAGTCAAATGAGTGATCAGTTCATGCAAAGAGAAGCAGTTTCAGCTGGAAAGACTCAAAAAGGCCTGTCTCAGGAAACACTGCATCTCTGCATCAGAGAGGTCATAGTTGGAGACTCAAAGTCTCCACACCACACAAGTCTTTCAGTGGT
This sequence comes from Heliangelus exortis, assembly GCF_036169615.1. Taxonomy (NCBI): domain Eukaryota; kingdom Metazoa; phylum Chordata; class Aves; order Apodiformes; family Trochilidae; genus Heliangelus; species Heliangelus exortis. The sequence goes on from NC_092423.1 coordinate 124,143,152, forward strand.
TGCAGTCATTGCTTGACTCAGAGAAGTAGAGAGACCATGAGTCCTACTAGAACCAGCTGCAGTACCATATACTTAACTCCTTGGGCATCACTCATTAGGATCCCAAATCAGTGACACCAGGGAAGCAAATTAGATGCCTAAATACAGGTGTCTAGTGTTATTTTAGATGCCCCTCTAGATTCTTCACAAAGGAAGAAGGCTCACAGAGTCCTGTTCATACCTGCCAGTCCCTGGAGGGTGTTTCAGTTACTCAGGACATATGAAATGGTATAGATGCAGATTTTATGCTCCTGAATGAGTCCTCTAATGTTAGCTGTGGTGTTTTGATAGGATAACTGGGGCCTCCTCCAGTAGAAAACCAGAAGGGCCAAAGAACACAATGAACACAAGGAAAAGTTTTGACAGAGGGAGTGCATTTTCAAACTATAACCTGCAGCTGTATAATTCATGTTCATTTCAGCAGCAGTTTCAAAAAATCTGCTCATATAATAGAATTTCTTAAAGAAAGACATAGAAAACTAGAAAAACTAAGTTGGACAAAGCTTATGAAGAGGTAAGTTGGCAGCAGCAAAACCCAAAGTTATTGAGGAGTCCTACAATAGTTAAGTAAGAACTGAAGCCCTGATCTGGTGTTACCCACTGAAAAAAGAATTAGATATAGCATGTGTTAAATTATCCTTTTACACCTATAAAAGAATGCCAGACATTGTCACTTATTATTGCCATTAGATAGACTACACTTGACTCACACCTAGGCTCAATTATTGCCACAGTGCTAGCTGCAGCAGGCTATTTCAAAATATACCCCACCCTGTGCCATCTTTGTACTGCTGGGCTCCCAATTAAAAGAAAATTACTGAAGGCCCATTTTGTCACCTTAGCACTGGAGGAGCTTGCAAAATAAGAATGATTTCTCACCTTGAACTGTGAAATGAACATGAAAGTGGTATAGACTTCTTTTTCCCCTTTGAATTACAGGTTCATATCTAGTTTAGAGTTAGAGTCACTTCAATTGGTAAAGATACAGCAAGGCAGTCCTGTAACCCAGCTGTAAACCTGGCTTAGAAGCAATCAGCACTGGCCAACAGAGTCATTTTCAAGAAGGAGGACTTCCCACCCATAATGGCTGTGGGATCCATTCCCACCAGAGCTTCGTGAACCCCATAGATATCTCCCTTTGGCTTTGTCTTAGTATCAACAGAATAACACAACGGGGGTAACTACAGACTCACAGATCTTTTATGCATGAAATGTAGTTACTTTCTTTTTTGTTAACTGTTAAATTCATTATAGAGGTCTTGTGCATTCTTGCTGCTGTGATTCTCTGTAGTACCCAGGGACAGCCACGTGGAAGAGTATAAAAAGAGGAAGGTGGGAGAAGGGTGCAAAGGTTTATCCAGGGCACCGGTCATGTTTTGTGTGTCTTTTCAAAGATGTGGCTTTTTTTATAATACGACCTTGTAATTAATAGTATGTGCTGTTCTTGTTTTATATTGCTCTGCTAAACCTTTGTTGCATTATATATTCATGATCACGTATGTACTACAAAAGTTTCTGTTGAGACTCTCACCAGCTGAAGCAGTATATAAGACACCAGTTTTTTGTAACAGTTTTTGAACAGTTTTCCAGTTTTATTGTTTTAGTAAAAAGCAAAAACATAAATTAAAAAAAAAAATTAGAGAGCCTTTGCATTTCTTTAAACACTGTTCCTCAGCTCTCCATTTTCTCAGTGTCTTTCTTGGCTAAAACTGAGAATCTTGATAGAGCTGCAGTATATGAGCCACCTTCCCCAAATTATAATTATAATGTCATTTTGTTTCCCTGTGAGTAAGATAATAAAAGCCAAGAGTTTTTAATAGCATTCAGAAAGAGATTAGACATTTTGTGGTCAATAAAAACTTTCACAAGAGTATTTAAACAGGAATAGTTCTTTTTTCAAGAAAAGCATAATTTTTTTCCCAATTAGTGCATTAACAAAGCACTAACTGACATTACAAAGGGATGCAGAAACAGGCTTTCCCATGGCTATTTACCTGGGGATTTTTAGCACCTCTTTCTGCACCCTTGAAGTGCAACATCATCAGACCCTGTACAACAGGACTCGATGTAGGCAAGTTGAGGCATAAAAGGCATAAGCAGAGATAGACACATTTCAGCTTTATATTTCTGGTGTTACTGAGCAAAATTGCACTGTAATGACTCCTTCACAGTACAGGGGAGAGAATACTATCATGTTTCAGCTTACATTGCACTTCTCATACTTCAAAAAAGTACAAATATATGGCTGGCAATTGGGGAGGTGAAACTACACCACAAGCCAGGTCATATACCCAATATTTCCTGCTTCTTTGGAAGAGGGCACAAGAGTAGTTTACCTACTCTTAGGCTTAGCTGAAAGACCATGTTACCTATACCACAGCTCTCCGTTCTGGTTTACAGTACATACACTTAATCTTGAGATAATTCCTAGACATTCTTCACATTGCTATTAAACTGTGCAAGTTGGAGTCTTCTGACCTGCTGTGATTAGGCATAAGTGATAAAACTTTTATTATCAGCATGAAAATGAGTTTTCTGGTTGAAACTGCTTAGTTTTGCACTCAGATTTGCAGTGATTCATCCTATTTATTATGCATTATGAATGCACTCAATCATACCACCAATTTCTGCAGTTCACCTTTGAGTAAAAAGCTAATTTTCTTAGAATTTTAAAGGAAAGATGTTAATTTCTTCATGAGTTAAATTTATTTAGTAACAAGACCTTTAATTCTGCAATCAGTGGCAGACCTTTTCTCTGTTCTAAGTGATCTGTGCACTGGCAAGTCCACATACAGAAGCCCTGGCAAAGGAAGGGATCTTGAGAAACTCTGTCTAGATTACTCCTTGAAAGTTTAACACTGGGTTTGAGGAAGGTATATCAGCAATTCAATATACCTGAAAGGTTTTTTTCAGGGTGAGTCTTTAAAACTATATTTACCTTAAGAGAAGCTTACATCAGTCTCTTGAACTACAAAACTGAGGCTACATGATAGCCTTGTTCAAGCAGGTTGACATAACGTGGCCACTGTCACCTAGGAAGGAGCTCAAGAAGAGAGGAGACAGACTGTCCCAGCACGTGGATTTCCTGAACAGATCTTGCATTTAGGTTGTAGGTAGCCTACATGCCTGCTTGGGGATACCTGGGTTCACCCCAGACTTGGCTCAACACATCACCTTGTCAGGAACTGTGGATGGACCCTGTCCCCCTCACCACCACCCTGTCCTGAAGCAGTGGGGCTGTGACTTCATCTCTGCCTTGCTCTGCCCATTCTGTGCCCAGTCTCAGCTCCCAGTTTATCTTCTTCTATTGAACCAACTGGGCTGTTGATGTTCCCTGATGTGCACAAAACAAGTCAGAGCTGCATGCAGAGAAACTGTTAAATTTACTTGTTTACCACAAAGGAGCTGCTGAAGTGAGCAAACTAATGCAGCAGGGTTATTTATGTAACTTTGCTATTGAAGAGACTTTAATGAAAATCAGATTTTTTTTTTAATTCTTCGGAGAAAAATATTTTTTTAAGCATCTGCATTATTGTTTCGGAAACTTTTATTGGTAGCTTTAACACTTCTGCATCTTAATAGCAAGAAAAGAAATATCTGTACTTCTCATGGAGAGAAGTATTCTGGAAAGATGAGAAAATGTTGAGCATTTCAGTTGTGTTTGCTTTTTCAGAAAAAATGGCATTACTACATCTGCATAATTTCTTTCAGCTTATTGAATTAGAATATCTTGTTCTAAATCAGTAAAATTTCAAACAATGAACCTCCTTAAAGTAATTCACTAGACCACAGAAGTTAAGATTTTGTAATTTTCCTATAGGTTAGGTTTTACCTTATTTCATATACTGTGTGAGAAGTATGACATGCCCTATAGTGCACTACAGAGTTCAGTGAGAGAAGACATGAATGCAATCGCAATACACTTCAGTTACACGTGGTTCATATGGATAAAGGTTATGTGTATCCATTGTGTACATTGTGTATATGTGTACATTGTGTATCCACAGTAAGATCAGGGTCAAGGTCTGTAAACAACTCAGATTTTGCAAGATGCATTTTATGAGACAGGGAAAATAAGATTACATCAGAAACTACATAAAATCTAGTTTATTTGTGTGCTAAGTGTTTGGAAGCATATTTCATTAATTATTCACAAATTTAATCAAGAAAACAAAGTGCACACTGTTGAGAGCAGACCCAGAGCAATAGATTGGAAATAATTACATAAAGGGGAGATACAGAACGTAAACAGTTGCTCTGACATTTGTTTTTCAATTTTCATACCAAATCAGAAAAAGAAGCTACCAAGGCAGGCCAGACACTTTCAGGGAGGCTTTGTAGTGGCCTTGTGAGATTCTTAGGAGGTTTTGGGGCTGCCTAGGTCAGCACAGTGTCAGCCACATCATCACAGAACAGAATCACAGAATCACTGAATTTTAGAAGTTGGAAGGGACATCAAAAGCTCATCAGTTCAGTGCCCCTGCCAGAGCACGATAACCTAGTACAGTTCATACAAGAATGTATCAGGTAGGTTTGGAAGGTCTCCAAAGAAGGAGACTCCACTTCTCTGGTCAGCCTGTTTCATTATTCTTACACTCTCACAGTGAAAAAGATTTTCCTTACATTTACACAGAACATCCTATGCTCCAGCTTGCATCTGTTACCTCTTGTCTTATCACTGGACATCATTTAGAAGAGCCTGGCTCCATCCTCCTGACACTCACCCTTTACATAATTATAAACATTAATGAAATCCCCCCTCAGTCTCCTCTTCTCCAAGCTGAAGAGCCCCAGCTCCCTCAGCCTTTCCTCATAAGGGAGATGTTCCACTCCCTTAATCATCTTTGTGACTCTGCACTGGACTCTCTCAAGCAATTCCTGGTCCTTCTTGAACTGAGAGCTCCAAAACTGGACACAATATTCCAGATGCAGCCTCACCAGGGCACAGTAGAGTGGGTCCTGTTAGGTGCAAGTTTTACTCCTCTTTTTTCTAGGGTAAAAGAAAACCTTTTAGTTTAAACTAGACCAATCTAATACTTGCAGGAGAGGGGAAGTTCCCCAGCTGAGGACTACCCCAGGTAGCAGCAGTGCTGGTTATTTTATGGAGTGGATTTAAAAAGTTGCTGAGATAATGAAAAGATGCTCCTAATATGTTGGGGGAAGCAGCAGGATGGTGTTTGGAGTTTTTCATGGTCAGCTTTCCAACCTACTCCCAGCTCAGTTGCACAATTAGAACAGACAACACAAAGGAGGTAGTGGGAATGTGAAGCCAGGAAAGGCAAGAAGAGCAGGAAAACCACTTTGGAATTTGTCTGATCTTGCATCAGGTGAAGAAATTCTGTTAGAACTTTTCATTTCCTTCTAAGGTTAATTCAAATAGATAAATGTAAACCGTGTCCCACACTTAGAGGTGCATGGAGAAGAGTTCAAGGTACAAAGTTTTCCTGGGCTTGCAACTAAGGTGATGCTACCAGGGACATTGTACTTCATGAGATAAGAAAATTTTTAAAAAGCTAAGTTCATATTCTTTATTTGAAATTTCACTTACTTTGCATATACACTCAGTCTGTTTAGTATAAGACCTAAAGTGTAGATAGGTCTGTATTCTCATATTTGGTTGTGGAAGTTTGCCCACAATATTGACAACTTACAAAAATTTAATGTTCTAAAAAAATGTAGATAAACATGTACTTAAGAACTTTTGAATGACCGCTGATTACAGGACTCTGCAAGACCTTTATTTAGGGAGATACCCCTCATTTCCCAGCTTCCTTTCTTTCTCGCATTTTGTAGTTGAATACACTAAAATATAATATTTTCATAAACAAAAGAAATTCACTTCAAGGATCAGAAATTAGATACATCTTCCATGACTTAATGTAAGCCTCTAATTGGGGATTTTCAGAAAAGACAGGGGAAATTGATCCTTCCTGACATATCGAAGAAGTTGAGTATCTAATTCTTGTAGCTCCCTTTAGAAAAACTTCAGTTTCTTCTAAATTATCAATTATCAGGAGAACAACAGTAGCTCTGGGCTACTCTGAAAAAAACAAAAAATCAATTTTTTCTCTTGGATGCCTATCTACTTGCTAAAAGGAATTCAATCTCCCTCTCCATTTAATAAACAAAAAAATAATAATCTGATATAATCATCATGATTGCCTTAATATTGACTCTGGTACCTGTGAGGCATTTCTAGATTTCTGGGGTCTGAAAGTTGTTTATGAACAGCTTGATTTCTCACTATACAATTTAATTTTCTCACACTCTTTAATTCCGCTTGAAGTTTTTATATTTTCCATTATTGTAAAATTGACAGCCTTTGAATACACCAAATATAAAGACACTACTAAATGGCATTTATAAGCATCACTTTATGTGAAAAGAAAGCACTGGAAGATCTGCTGATTTTATAACTGGGAACATAGAACAATTCTTTCTTTCCAACATAAAAACCCTTTTTTTATCTAAGAAGACTTATAGCAAGTGGAATTTCAACATCATGCCTTTGAGAATTATGATCTGCATAGACCAAAGTAAAACTCTTTGAAAGGAAGTATTAAATAGTGAGAAGTAGTTATGCGTGGTAATTTTCTAAAATATTTGGATTTCTCCTTTCAGTTTCAGTCACTTTTCTATCTGCAGTAGACTTTCCACTTACCCAGTTCACAATTTAATATCTGAAGGAGTCTTTGAAGTCTGTCATTTAGAGCAAAAAGCACAGCAGAATACTATTTTGTCCCCTGATGTGCTGAAAGAAAAAAGCATTGAGACTTTTGAATGTGCACCCAGACCCATATGGAAAAAACATTTCCTAAATCCCTGCACTGAAAGCATGATAAGGATATCTATTCAGTCACGGGTGGAGTCATATTTATGACTCTTCTGCTTTTACTGCTGATACAGAGTCCTGAAGATGAGTCTAATTTATCTAAATCATACCATGTCAAGATATGATATCTTAACAAATCTTACATATGTATTACAGTAGCTTTTTTGTTAGGAAGAGGGTGGACTTCACTGGGAAAAAATGGGCAGCAAAGTCTGCTTCCAAAGGGTGTTATAAGGGAAAATATATTTCCCTCTCCCCCTTTCCTCCACATACTACTGCAAATGCATGGACACTCAGCAGTCATGTTTAACCTTGAGATAGGTTTTCTGCATTGCTAGATCCTGTAGCTTTCAATGGCCTGATGGCTTCCCTATAACAAACCAGATAAACCTAATAGACAGTTTCTAAATTATTAAAATGAGATACATATCCAGCACAGCATCATTACTAGTTTTTCTAAGATATTATACCTACAGATTAGGTGTTGGTAAGGAAGAGAGAGAGATCCCTGGAAAAAAAACATACTTTTTGCTTACATTTGTTCGTTTTGGAGCATTCAGGCACTGAGTAGTTCCAGATTACTCTCTGTCCCTGTCCCCAGACAAGCATGTGCAAGCACAGCCCTCAGAAAGCAGCTGCAGTTACACATGTTTAAAATACATGATTTGCTCTGATCCAGGTCCTTGGTAGTATCTGGCAATCCTTGACCTTGTGGCTGCTGTCTGAGATCCTCTGAATCTCACAAAGCACCACATCATATCTAGTTTGGGGCAAACCTTTCATGATGTCCCTGCCTCAGAAGGGCCTATATGGTTTCTAGGTACTTGTATTCCCTCTCCTGTGTACCTCAGTTATACATCTTGTGTGTATGAAATGTTGTACCAGAATTACCATTGTGCTCTTCATGTCTAGCAGGCAGGCTGAAGAAACACTGGAGCTGTGAATGTACTATTATTACACAGCTGGACCTGAACACATATTAAAAACTTTGGAAATGTCTGGTTTTATTCCCTAGCCTGCACAATACACACATATACAACTTGGTGCAACTAAAGACAACATTGTCTCTCCAGCTTGTAATAGCAACACAAGAAAACATGGGCAATGTAAATAGGTGTTCCTTCTTCCTCTGCTATGCATTTCTTATTGCTGTTATTGGAATAAATAGATAGCTTTTCTTTCTTGGACCTCTTAAGTATTAATTCCACAAAGGGTGAAATTAGTTTCTTGAGGCACAAGTTGTATAAAGTTGAAGCTCTGGTTCCAGACAAATTAGCACACTGCAGTGCTGTTTGCTGCACTGTTATCTTCTATTTCATTGTACACATCTGAATTAAACCTAGAAATAGCCTAGTATTCTCTGATGTTAGGGAAATGGCATTTCCATTTGCTTGCATGTTTTTTGCAGAACATTTTGTGAACCTACACTAAGAGCTAAAAATGTGATGGTGGTGTTATACTGCCTCCTGCAACAACAAAAGATATTTTATTATATAACACATTTATCAGAACCATGTTAGAGCCTTTTGAAATCCTGTTTTGAAGCATAATTTGTGAAATACTGTGTGCAATAGCTGGTTTGTTTAAAAAGTAGGATTACTGCTCAGTAACATCCTGTATGGGCAATCTGAATACCTTCACAAAACTACTTCTCTTCTACAGCAGATGTTTCTTTTGTTTTGTCCATAATTAGTAACACTGAGATTAAATTCAGTTTAAAAATCAACATCAATTACACTTGCCTTTTCCCTTGCCATGCAGTTCAACATATTTCCCTACTCAAAGTCCTTGATAATTCAATAGTGACATCTGTAGATGACTATTAATCTTATCACCAATATACTTGTTCTTCCAGTGTTGATGGACAGCAAGTCATACCTATCTTCTGGAGCATACCTTCCTTCTCACTTTCTGTCACAAACAGATTTTCTACAGAAATTTTCACAACTGCAGCTTCATGTGTTTCTGAGGGTCAGAGCAGTGCAGACCTGTTTGAGCAGCTACTCACAGGTAGGGCTGTGTAACTTCTTATCTCTCTCTGTGGACATGATACTACACTTGCTGAAAGCCAGCTCAGCCACAAGGATGGCAAGTGCTGCCCAGCTGGGGACTTCTAACTGCTGTGACCTGCTTTCCAGGAACCACCAGGAAAAGAGCAGACCTATGCATCCAGGTTTTCAATCCAACAGATGAATACCAAAGCACTTCTGAGATCTGGAGGAAATTATGCAACGATTGCTCCAGCACTGGGAAACAGAGACCATCTCTAGGCTAGGAAGCCAAGGAGTACAAAGAGCTACTTATCTTCCAAGAATCCAAAAGACAAACTAACTTTCAACCTCCTTTTCTTTTTTTTTTTTTTTTCCCAGACTTCTTTCATCTGTACTCAGTAGATCTGACTTTACTCTTTAAAGTAAATATGTGGCAGCATGAATCCTCCTCCAGAAAGGATGGGTGATTGCATTTCCTAGCTCTGGCTGATGTCTCCCATACAGCATCTCTGCCAACCTGCTTTCAAGCTGGGCTCTGGTGGTACTCTTCCTAGATAAGACTGTCTGCAGGTAAATGGGGGGTGCCATGGAATGTTTGGGAAAGCAAGAAGAGGGCCTTGCAGTCTGTGTCTTCTCCCACTACAGACTGTGCTGATTAGAGAGTAACACCACCAAAATGCTTATGCAAATATATGGTGTGGAAAATCTTGCAGTCACTTTCACTTCAAAATGCATTTTGATGAAGCAGATCTATTTTTTCCCTTCTGTAGTATTTTACTGCTGTTTCTTATTTCCTTGGAGAAATTAATGATAAACTGAAATTATGAGTGATATCCAAGCTGATTTTCCCTGCCTTTTTCTCTGTGCTCTAGCTCTTCAGATCTGAGAAAGTGTGTAAAAGGTACAAAATGATCTTTTCTAATCTGCTAAAAACACCCAAAGAAAACAAGCAAACAGAAGTGACAGACACAATTCACACCAAAGTAAAAGGGGGGAAAACCATGCCAGTATTGATACTAAGAAAGATTGAAATTTCCAGCTTTTCTGAAACAGCAAATCTTCTGTTAGACCAAGAAGTTCAGATGAGCTTCACTGGGTTTGTGTGAGTTAAGAAAGTTGAATTAGACTATGTCAGTTGTGTCAAATAGTAGGGCAGGTAGATTTGTTGGCTGGTTTCTGTGTTTTGGGTTTTCTTGCTCCTGATCACAATTCTGCAACTTCACAGCTGTACTGATTACAGCTTGAAAATAAGGAATAGTCTTTATTTGTTAAGGGCTGCTTTGGCAGATGATGCAAACTTGGATTATTTTCTTATCCTTGCATGAGAACATCTGGAAAGTGGAGACATTTCTCTCAGGGGAGAGACATCTTCAGTTTTTTTATCCTTTAGAGATTGTTGATTTTGGGGTTTTAATTAAGTTTCACAGTGATACTTTGGCCAGTGAATACTCAATAGAGTGTTGCTGTTTCCCAAAATCAACACAGCAGCCACAGTCCCTAAAATGTTACAGATCTGCTTTTTAATGAGCTGTACAGTTCACTTGTGAACTAGTCTTTAGACATGTAGATCAACTGATTACAGCTGTATAAACTCCTTTGCTTCTGTACATTAGTACAGATCCTTAAAGATCAGTGGCCTTGCTTCAATCATCAGGAGAATGAGAACAGTTTTTTTCATTTACTAGATTTTCCCCAGAGGCCATATGAGAGCTGCTTCTCAGAGAAAAACAAGTACATTAAGGTTCTTCTCAGTCAAGTGAATGAGTGAACCAAATAATCTGGAGTTGCCAAGTCAGGCAGAAACTCCAGGGTGTCTTTCCTACTGCTTTGTTATTCTTTCACAGTATACATAAACTGGAGAAACTGAGCTTCATCCTAACAAGTCAAAAGCCGGTGAGAACTGACTCCTTCTGTATTTACACCAGGGTATTCTCTTCACTGCCTTCATTTTGATGAGCCTTGAAAAGACAGAATACTCCTAGAGCGTAGCTGTATGACGTACGTGTGTGATGCTGTTCTGTTTTCATCTCAAAGGAAGTGAATTCCTTCTCCCATTATCAATTAGTTCATTTTAAGCAAACATTTCCCAGAGTGCTACATCAGCTGGTGTGCTGACATAGCTGTTAAATCAGCTCCTGTGCAGGTGGAGCAAAGGGTTCAAAACCAAGATAATGCTGAATCCTCACTGACTGTTGCAAAGCTGGATTTGCAAATACAAGTCCCTGTGCTGAGACAGAGCAGTAAGGCTATTTATTTAGCATCTGATTTCTGCAAGTGGCTGCTGCTGGATATTTCAGAAAAGCTCTGTGTACTTTCAACTACTTTTGTTTAGGTAGAGGTATTGCTGGGAGTTGGCAAGCGACCTGTACAGATGTGATGAGCCCTATGAGTAGTCCTTGACACAGAAGACTGTTCCTAAGGATCTATATAAAAGCTGGGGGTGAGTAAGTTACTAAACCCATTAGAAATAAGGATAAGTTATTAGACTTTGCAAAAGTTTTATAGTGCCACTGAGTAATCAGTGTACAGTAAACGATGTCTGATACCTCAATCCATCACAGCTACCAATTTCTTTGTGACAATGCCACAAGTCACTGAAAAACAGGTCTAGTAATATTTTCATGTTGCTTTAAGAAGATTCAAATAGTGAACATCTTAAACTCTGAACAGAATACAGAGAGTACCTTTCTGCATCAAAACCCCACCATACCAGAATACAAAAGAATCAGTTCCTTTCAATGTGCTTAGTAGTCCCCCATAATAAAGATTTTGAAAAAATTTATAGTGAGAAAGAGAAAAATTTAAAAAATTATTGTTTTCAAGATAGGTATTTAGTTATGTTATAAATTCAACCAGCTTTCTGAACAATTACTACCTACTTATTAATATCACAACTCCTAACTCAGAAAAATCTTTCATCTAAATCCACTTTTTACTTGTACTGCATTTTTCCTTTTTAAAAAACAGTGAAGTTTGCTTAGTAAAATATTTGGCTCTACAGGAATGTATTGCATTCTGATAGAAATATTTGTAGCAGGCACAGATACTAATTTATTTATTTTGAATTATTTGGTCACAGTTCTATATTTTCTCTGAGTCAAGTTAACTATATATCATGAGAACAATCTTCTCTTAAGAGCCTTGAAGTCCAAATTTCTCTGCATGAAGTATACAGCATAGAATGAAAATTATTTAGCCTTACTTTATTACTTGAACAAGAGAAAAATATATGAGGAAAATGGGAGTGTGGGGGTGGGTAAAATACCAGCTTCAAATAAATTTTTGAAGTGAAAACTGATTGATTTTCACCTTCCTGGGTTTTTTTGGGTTTTTTTTTTTTGTCTCTCTCGGTGTACACCCAGGGAATTCTTGTGTCCATCTTTCCTGTGAGAGAAGGGCCAAGTACTGGGTTGGCAGAGACATTGCAAAATTGAGACAGTTGCTGAAATACAACAGCTGGTGATTTACACTCAATTATGTTCTACAATGAAGCCTTCAGTCTGAAAAATGTGTATGCAGATCTTAGCAAAGCACTTCCAGTCACTGCTGGGGATGAACTGTGCAGAGCAATACAGAAAAATACTTTCATATCTTGCCTGGTATGCTGGTTGGACTGCCACATATTTGAAACAAATAGGGGCACATTTTCTCTAGGAATGTAATTTTATCCATCGCATTGCTTCAGACGCTTCGTAGAGAGATTTTTGTTGAATTCATTTTCAGTCGTGGCTTTGAGCCAGACTCTTAGATTTATCGGTTTTCCTATTGCTTTACACTATCTCTACAGATCTCACAGGAAGAAAAAGACAGTGATTGAAGAGAAACCTCTACTGTAATACTGATGTTTCACTTTGTCTTTGAGGAATTTGACTGGGGTGTCACATCACACTGAAGTTATGCTTTGAAAAAAGAAAAAATGAAAAATGTTTACGAGCTATCTGAAATGAAGGGGGTTTTTGACTTGTGATCTTTTGGGGATAGACTGTGAGTCTCAGAGACAGTGAGGGGAAGGAATTGTTCTGACTTTGGCAAGGTTAATCATACATGTTTGTCCTTCACCAACAGCAAATTGCTTTCTATACACAAATTTGCAGAACCTAAATTTCATTTCCTATTACCCACCTGAGAAAGTAGAGAATATAGCACAGGTAGTAGATGGTTTATCGCTGAAAGAAAATATATCTTTTCCCAGAAAGGTACATTTAAAGGGCAATTTTAGCCTTATTCTTAAGTTCTTTTGCTACAATGATATTATTTGGTGCTGGAAAACCATGTATCTTTTTTTCTAAATAAAGTATAAAATAGGAGAAAATAAGGAATGCAATTCAACTGTGATGCTTGATCTTGTAAATGCAGTCCTCTGATTCACCATCACTTACCTAGAATTTAATTTAAAGGTTTGGATATATATCAAAATTACAAAACTTCTCTGTGTTAGAGTAATGATTCATTTTCCTAAAGTCTATTCCTTTAGCTGTACATATGAATCTAGGAACTTTGCAACAGATAATTTAAACTGCCTGTTACTCCTCTCTATAAAGTATAGTGAACATGTTGCTGTTACTGACCTAATTATATTTCAGGGTCTCCTTTTATAGAGGGTATATTTGGGTTATTTATAAGTTTCTATCTGTGGTCAACACCATTATCTCATGGACTGACTGACCTTACTCTTGCAGGCTACAGCTACATTCCTAAGTTAAATATGCAAGAATGAAAAGCTATTGTCACAGGACCAAATAAGGTCTTCTGTGAAGTAAAGTTCTTGAAAGGTATGATGGTTTTTTAGCCTCAAGATAAATTAAATCCCAGTCTTCCAGGTATATAAAACTGCATAAACCAAGAAGAACGATCATAGCCAAAAAAATTATTTTACAATTAATATTAGCTAATGCTTTTCAGTGTAGCTGGTTATGTAAATGAACATTTCATAGGATCTGGTATCTTCCATTATATTACAGAACACCACATTATTTGCTTCATCCAACAGACTCCAAAACATTCAGAACCCAATAGGTTTAAGACATTGGAAGTGGGTGTCCTTGGCAGGAATAATGTGACTCTAATTAAAAATACATCAGGACCCATATATAATAAGTCAGGCACTAAACCTACACAGTAGTATTTTTTAGAAAACATGAATGTAATCTGTTCTGTCAGTCCATGCATAATCACACCACCAATTATTTTCTTTCTATTGTGATGAAAGAATCTTAGAAATGTTGGTGGGAAGGACTTTCCAGAGGTCATCCAGTCCATCATCCTGCTCCAAGACTATTCAGGTCAACTACATCAGCTCTTCTGTAATCATACCTGAGCCTCAAAAACAACTGGAAATAGAGGTTTAGTAGTCTCTCTGGTGAGCCTTTTTCAGTGCTGTGCTATTCTGTTGGACAGTTTTTTTCCAAACATCCAGTCTAAGCCAGCAAAATAGCAATTTCTGGTTACTACCTCCTACATTACGTAACACTGCTGATCCTATTACCTTATTAATCTCCATTCAAGCAGCTGAAGGTTGCAATTCTACTGCTCTTCAGCTCCTCTTTGATAGACAAAATAAACCCAGATGTTTCAGCTTCTGTTTGCAGACTACACATTTTATGTCTCTGGCCAGTGGTAGTCCTTCCTTTGTCTCTCTCCAGTTTCTTAAAATCCTGTTCCAGCAGAGCACACTGGACTACTACTGGGTTGGAAAAAAATCTCATTTATTCAGCCTGGACTTCATCACCTTTACAGAAAGAATGCTGTGATTCTCCACCTCCTCCTCCTTGCCTAACTCTAAGAAGGATGCAGTGTTGGCTTTTTTTTTTTTTCCAATCAGCAGGAACCTCCTTCGATCAACATTAATTTTGTTAGATGAGTCTTACCATCATTTCAGACCCCCAAGTGTATCCCACCCAGTCTCTGATAGATCTGAAGACATTCAGCTGCTCTAAACAGTCCCCTAAAGCTTTTGCTCCTCTACTGTCATCTACATCTCTGCTTCCCAACCATACTGATAGAAGCAGAGATCCCAGGAGAGGTCTTTGCCTGTAAGGACTGAGACAACAGAATGTGTTGAGTGTTTCAGCTTTGTCACTTGCTCGGTGCCATGGTGCCCTTCTTCCAGATGTATGAAACACCCCATGAAGACAGGAAATACCTATTTAGTGATCACCCACCACATCCTCTGCCCCAGGTGATCTGCTACAGGCTTCCACCACAATATAGCAAATTAGTCCCACCACATTTTGACCTCTGGATTATTTTTTTCAGGAAGTTTTCAACATTCAAGGGTCTCCTTAATGGTGCAATTATCCCTCTTTTTCCTGCCCTCCTGTCCATGCTGAACTCTTTTCATTCATGCCTCTGCTCCCGTCCTTCGTGCCATCTCTCTGTGGAACTGATCCTGCTGAGTTCTTGGCTCAGAATCTTTCCCCAGAAGGACTTTTTTATCCTCTGTTGCAAGGACACTGGAGATATACTTTTAGTTAAATATCTGAAGGTTGAAATGGAGTCTTCCACTGCCAGAAGTCCCAGCCATCGGGTGAGAGACCTCTTGTTCCTCCTGTGTTCCCACTCTCAAGGTAGCTCCTGCTTTAGCAGAGTCTCTGGAAGATCTTATCAGAGTCTCATTTGTCATCCTTGACACAGCAAAGACTGCACGTTTCTTGGCTAGGGTTGTTTTGCCTGTTTTAATGAACTCAGGGGATGAAGTAGTAGAAATCTCTGACTTTGGGTTGCCTTGTTTCATTTTTCAGTCTGAACTCCAGCCCCCAGGAGCCCCTATATGGAATATGGATAAAATTGTCCAGATTGTGCTGGTGGGAAGTCAGACTAGATAACTTCACAGTTACCTATGTACTTAAAATCTACAGTCTACAATAGTTTCCCCTTCCCTTTAATTATTCGTGAAGCAGAATCCTCTTCCAGCTGTGAAGAACACAGAAGAAGGAGGTGTGTAGGAAGAAATACAGCTGAAAATCTCACTGTAAGTCTAAGCTCTCTGAGAAAGAGAGAGCATCAAATGTGGGAAGCCTGATTTTTGGAGCTGAAATGCTCTCCAGCTGTGCCTGCAGAGAAGAGAAAAAACTAATGAGATGGTCTCCTACTGTGGCAGTGTATGCTGGGGATCTCTGAAATCTAGCATTGCAGAAGATATTTTTCCCTCTATTTCATGGTGAATCATACCTCACAGTGTATGTTTCTCATTTTAATGTCTTCCAGTGAAGAAACTAAACTGTGTGTATTTGTTGCTGTGAAATAGTTTCCCTAACAGAAACAAAATCTTGTGTCTGACACACTTTTTCCTCAAAGACAGCAGGACAGACATACATTTTTAGGAAGAGAGGCACCCTGTAGGGATCCACTCTGTCTCTGAGTCTATGTCCTGGAGCCACTGGACACAATGCTGTGTTTCAAGGCAGCCACAGGATGCTTCAGGGTAAACTGCTCTGGATTAAAATCCTGATAGAAACAGTCCATCTGGAGTATCACTTGCCAGTGGCATGTTTGTTCTTTGAAACATATATCCAAGTTCTCTGCTGTAACTCTCTAATCTTTTCAGGCAACCCTGCTAAACTTCCCAATAATGTAAACTACTGAAATTAATGATGATTAAACAGTGACATAAGTCACTGTAGTTAGGAAGTGAAGTTACTGAAGTCTTTCATTAGTTTCTCCTATACAGACTTAAATACCTCAAGTACTATCAGTCTTTTATGGAAAAAAAAAATTAGACAAGAACAAGATTAGAAGCATACACCTATTCACTGAGAGGTGTTCTCCCTGTTTATTTTAAATATTGGAGTTACAAGTGACACAGAAAACATTAACAATAAATCATGCTGTTAGTTTTCTTCTTAAAGAGCATGAAGGGTTGATAGAGACTCTCAAACTTTACAGAGCTTCAGGAATGATTCAAATGGTAAATTAGTAGAATTTACCTTTATTCTTTAGCAGATACATATAGACTCACAAGTCTGAAACAAGACCATCCCCAACAGATGTAAACTGACCTGGAACCACTAGAATCAAGATGCATGTTGGTTTACATCAACTGAAGTTACAATCCATTATATTTAAATCGTGATAGTTTTGATTTTTACCTATCATGATACAAAAAAGTCTGCTTTATCAAGTAACCAATACTTTCATAAAGCACCCTTCTCAAGTGCCATTGGCTTGAACATCTAACTAAAAAGAGACAGAGGGATACAGGCCTACTGAATAGCATACTTTAAAAGAAATAAGCCTCCCTACTATAATTTCTCTGTCTAAATCTTCCGCAGTCTTAACAGTTGCTGAGAGATTTAAAATAGGATTATATCAGGCTTTACCCAGCAGGACTTCCAATTAGTTTTTAAGGCAATACTCATATTTTTACTGTACCAGGAAACAGCAAAATTTATGGATCATTAGGCCATTAAAGCTGAAAGGAAAGTAGTTGCAGTTACTTTAGACAGGAAATGAATGCACCTATTTTTCTCAGATTTTTATATTCTGAGCTTATACTATATGTCACTGCCTCCATAATTCTAAAAAACCGTTACTCTTTTATAATTTTATCTTTTTCTAGTGTTAAATCTCTAGCACTGCTTGAAGAGAAGGATTGTTGGAAGAGAGATAAAAAATAAATTATCACTTTACCTGTCTGGATTCTCTTATTTTGGGATTTATTTGAGGGTCTCTGAAAGCTGCTATTACCTTTTAGTGAAAATTATAATAACACATGCTCTGAAATTATTTATATATCTATTACCATAAGTTAATTCCATTTTCTCCAGCATAATATGAATCTAGAAATCCTAACACCAACTTATATAGAAAACCTTGCACTAGCTTAAATTATTTAAAATAGATTGGGAACATTGATTAGTCAAATGAGGATTCCTAACTATATATTATTCTGCTTAGTACTCAAAAACTATATGTACGCTGAATTAAATGCCCCTGGGCTGCTCTACCACAGATTAATGGTCCATGACTCTATCATATGTTTCTCCTGGGCCCACCTCTAAGCTCAGCACCATTATCCTGAGTAGTCATTTTAGTACCAAGGATGCTGGCTACAAATGCAAGAGCTGAGCAAAGCTATGGTTCTGTTTAGCAATCTCTCCAGACTGCCAGTTCTTACGTGTAGTCTCTCACTACCTTATGGAATGTCTTGTAATTAATAAGAAACCTAGAAAAACATTGACTAGAAAGGTTCATGTACATTCACAGATTTCAGTGAGTGTAGCAGACTGAGGAAGCTACTTTAAAAAATCAGATTTTAAGTGCTCTGGGATTTAATATTCTCAAATTTTGCTTTTTTTTTTTTTTCTTTAGCACATCAAATTCATATTATTTCTCTCCTTTTTTTCAGCCTGACCTTCAAAAGAAATAATTTTCCCAGAGATCCACCCCATGATTTATAAGGATTGCTTATTTCCACATAAAGGCTTCAAGACTAATTTTAAAATGTGCTTTGTATGTGAACCCTGAGAGTGTTAATATTTTTATTCAAGTGCTTTACTAGGTATTCCTAAAGAGCCCACTCTGCAGATAGCTTCCAGGCAAGTAGCAGTGTGATGCTACTGCAGGATATCTACAAGGAGTTAAACTCATAGAATCATAATTTCTTAGGAAAAGGCCTTGGAAAGGAAGAAATTAAGCCAGCCACATCCTACACTCCTCAGTTTACCCACATTTGCCATTCTTTGGGAAACTGAGAAACATACAGCAAATCCAAGATCCCTCTCTTCTACCAGCACACACAGGAAAGAGAGATAGGGAGGTGTCAGATACTGTAGGCCAAAATACAGCTTTTAAAAATGAAATCTGGTGCAGGGGAGGATTCCTTATGCTTATTTAATCCCTTAAAAGTTGCAGCCATTGTTTAAGCCCTTCCCCTATCCATTGATCTGTCCCACTCCAGTTTGTCATCAGTCAGAGAAAAGGAGATTTTTCTGAGGGTTGTCCCCTTTGGCTTCCCAGAGCAGGGGTAAAATACCAGTGTATTTGAAAGCAAGATTAGCATGGCAGCAAAAGTGTCTGTCCAGCTGCAGCCAGAGGCATTTTGTGACACAGTAAAACTCAGTCTGACTTCACCAATGCTCTAGGGAGGGAGCAAATTAAGCCAAGCTACAATCCACACTCTTCAGTAAAACAGCCATAAATAGGCTGCTGGTTCCTTTTGTTTTTTTAATATGCTGTTTGAAACCATTCTTTAGTGAATGGTGTAAAATATCAAATGCAAGCCTATGTGTTTATCTGTGGATTAGCTGTTATGTTATATTGGCTGCCTCACTCTTTAAAAGTCACACAAACGTACAACCTGCTTTCCATGACCTGGAGAGATCCTCTGGGGTTTCTGAATCTCTTTTTTTTTCATAAATTATACAGGAGCAAGAACCAGGTTTACAGAAGAAAACTGTAGTGGCTTTCTATGCATGACACCACTCAGAGAGGTAATTCTTACTTTCACTGAAGGAGCTCACAAATAAAGTTTAAAATACCAGAGCCCCCGATGAAGCACACCCACAATCTGCACTCTGGAGTTCTGACTCTTTAATATCTGTATTTTCCCTGGAGCAATTACAGATCTTATTGAGAATGAGATCTAGGAGAAATAAATTGGCCTTTACCATAAATTGAGCTGACCACTGGTGAAGCAATGACACCCAGCTGTTCTACTTTGCTGCTTACTCATCACCTTAATTCTCAGAAGAGATCTTGTGGGCCAGTAGATGCATTTAATTCAATTCCTTTTTCTTATACCTTTGCCTCCCCAATTAGTTTTGGCAAATAGCAGCAATCATCATTTAATTTCCTATTATACTCTAGTTAATTCTCTCTCTAATTTACCTTCAAGTATTTTTAGCCAGCCCAGAGGTAATAGAATCAAACGAACTAAGCATACATAAATGTTTAAACTAAGAAAATAGCAGGTCATGTATCAATGGAGTTCAACTTCCTATAAGTATTTTCTTCTTCCCTGAAACAGAACTAATGGCCCTCTTTGAGAACAGCCAAAACCTGAATTGGTTTAAGCTACTTCTTAACATTTATTTTTCTCAATAGTGGATATCCATAAAACCTATACATGGATATATGGATTTAACTGCATCCAATAGTAAATTTTCCCTCACAAGAACAAGATGCTGGATTTCAACCTGCTTATTTTTCCTTTGAGATAAAATTAGACCATCAAAGCTTTGTTAAATGTGTGAAAATAGGGAGGTGGTTTCTTTTTTTCTCTTTCCAGCAGCTCTAAGAAAACATTTCAAATTAATGGTAAATACACAGTAATATTTGAAGGAAGGATATTACTTCTGACTAATAAATAATTCTTAACTGATATCTTAGTAGTCATGGTATGAACTCTCCATTTTCTATTTCAGGTTTTCAAAGAGGTTAGTTTTACAAATCTATGAAGATGCAGAAAGAAAAAATTATTTTGGTGTCAAGCAGATCCCAGGAAGCACTCACAAAAGCAGAGCAACTTTCTGTTCTAAACAGAAACTGAGAAAGTACAGTTAATTTTTCACTTAATTTTTCAGAGAAGGAGACATCATCTTCTCCTTGAGGGCACAGAGCTAGGGCACACATCCCCATAAGACTCTCAACACTCAGAAGAGTTCCTCAGTTCCTAAGGTCTAGGATTTTAGGAGACGGGGTTCAAGCTCAGGTTGCCCTGGATATAGAAGGACAGGGAAAAAATTTGTAAGACACCAGTTGGATACTCTTGGCCTGTTTTTATAACAGCCCACAAGAGAGGTATTCATTATTGGCCTATAAGGTATGAGACCTTTGCCATAGTGCTCTGAGCAGCTTCTGCTGAATTACAGTCCTGAGAAGTGCAACAAATCAGCAAAGATGTTTCAGAGGAAAAAAAAATATTGCCAAGCATCTACTTTAAGATGCTACATAAAGAAATCATCTATCTTCCCTTATTGTAAATAGATCAGGTATTTCTTTGGTTGGTGAGAAGCAAAGGTGTCCATATACCTTTAGATTTTACAGTTATGAAGTTCTGATTCTGCAGGAAATTGTGATGGTTATGAAATGTAAAGGGTGAACAAGGAAACAGCAGAGGTCTGGCAAATTTTACTACCTTGGCCTTTTCAAAGACAGAAAAGAATTAAGGAATTATAAATAATATTTAAAGCAAATTGAAAAGGTACTGATTTCTAACTAAAATAAGGCACACAGAATGACTAGCTAAAAATCATTCTGTGGCAAAGTCCAAGGCTGAAAATCAAAATGCAATCAATTAGAGAAACTAATCCAATATTCTCATTTAGATAGAGACTGTGTATGTAACTGGAAATTAAAGACCATCAAAAAGAAGAAACAGAGACTTGGGTTTTGGGTGTTCTTTTTATTTGACATGAACACTTTCCATCCTAGGAGAACACTAACTTTTCTCTTGGTTAATACTTGGAGTTATTGAAATTAATTTTTTCTACTGTCTTTTTCCCTATAGATATCAGCTAAAAATCTGTGCAACCTTAGCCTCATACTAAAAAGTCATTTATTTTCCTGCAGTTTGGGAAACATTTTTTAATGATTTCCATTGGCTTTAATATTCCAATTTTGGGTGGAATCTTTCCTCTTTAATCAGAAAGGAAAAAAAGATTGGTTTAATGCTTACTACTTTGACCTACTACTTTGGCCTTGAACCTTTTATGTCACTCCTCTTAAATACACACATTTTAATCATAAAAACCAAAGAAAACTTCAGCTAGAGTACCTGTCCTTGGTAAGACTGCCAGCCAGCTTTTTTTTGTGTTTAGTACCATTGACTGCATTTCAAGGAAACATTTCACATTGGTATAACGAGTTGAATTAATTTTCAAAAAAACTATGCATTTTCCATCTCCATTTGCAGATGTTATCACATGCTTCCTTAGATTTCTTCACAAGTTCATCAGTGGCACAGTGCAGCTTTTTACAATTCAACAACTTCACCTTCCAGGTCATTTGTCTGATCTTAAAAGCAAACCATGTATTTTATCAACTGAAATCTGCTGCCCATCACCACAGTATTCTTCTACTGTAAGATGTTAAAGGATATAAAATGATTGATGATGATGATTGATGATGATGGTGATTATTATTATTACATGCTATGCATAGCTGAAGTACAAGAAACCTGTCAGATCTTATACGTACTTTATCAGGGAACAGTCTGCAAATAAATGATTTATTCATGAAGCCAGTGTATTGATTGCCATCATGCAGCCATTGTAAAACACAAATATTGAAATGGTATAGAAATGGGATTGCAGAAAAAAACTTATTTAACTGCAGACCAATCCCAAGACAACATGGATAGTTTTAAAGGTATTAAAAGTATTTTATATCACTATAAAAACTGCTGCACAGCGTAAGGTATTTCTTTGGCTACAGTGAACCATGAATAATATTGCAGAAATGCTTAATTTAATTTAATAGCATTGAGATGTGCATTTCATATAAGAGATAACCTGACTGCTTAGAAAATTTTATTCATACCAGTCCCTGGTGAAACTAGTCAAATAATATATTGTGAATAAAACCTAGCGTAAATCTGACCATTTTTCATGGGATAATTTCATATTAATAACTTTTTTCATTTTTTATCCAGCTCTAGACCACAGTATATTCATTTCTGAGGAAGGTACTAAATGATTTGAGAAACTTTTGAGTGGAGAGTTGTGCAGCTTTACTTAAACTTTGCACTCATTTAGGCAATCTACTGTGACTGAATTATGACATATGTGGCACATATATAAAGTAGAGAACATCCCATAAATTTCAGCAGACTACTTAAAGTAATCTTCAGGAAGAAGATTAAGCAAATTACTTTCGAAGTGAAGAGAAATTTTGGGCCAAACTCTATAATGGCATCCGATACCCTCCTATACAGCTTTAAGTATTGTGTAAACCATTAGATGTTGTGCCGTGTCATTCCTTTTATGCTGCACATCAAGTTTCATGAAGAATTTGTGATGGGGAAGAAAAAAAAAAAAAAAAAAAAAAAAGTAAAAAAGTGTTGTTGTGGAGTAAAAAGTTATTCCATTCACATTTGAATGAAATCCAAAAATACTTTTTGCAGAAGAGTTGCAGGCACCTTCATCTGTGCTTTCCCTGAGAATATGCAAATTTCAACCTAGAAATTATCTAGACTGGCTGGACATTAATGTTTGACATAACTGCTGATCTCTTTCTCTATCCTGGCATGAAAAAGGGATCTGACCTTCAGCACTCATTCCTTTGTCTAAGCAAAGTGTATGTCCAGGCTTCTCCTAAAGCCAATAGAGACAATTAACCCAGGAGATGATTAGGAGATGATTAACCCAAGACAGTTACCAGGACACATTTTTCTTCATTTAGAAAAATAGCTTTCTAAATGAATATTTTATACTTCATTCTCAACTTCTAGCTGGCTGAGAGCAGGTGAGGCAACTGCTGTACTTGTTTTGTATCTTGCCTTTGGGAAAGTGTACAGAACAGTTCCCTGCTCACCACAATATCAGAGATGTTCTTTTCAAGGCCTCATGTTATTCTCTGTTACAAGTAAGTACCTAGTAAAGCAGTAAACTGAATCCATGTCTCCCACACTGAGTTCCATAGCCACTGGACCACTGGGGATGGTGTTATTTCTGGTGTGTTTCATTTTTTTCAAGTTTGTTCCTTAG
This sequence comes from Heliangelus exortis, assembly GCF_036169615.1. Lineage (NCBI taxonomy): Eukaryota > Metazoa > Chordata > Aves > Apodiformes > Trochilidae > Heliangelus > Heliangelus exortis. The sequence continues at coordinate 124,166,659 of NC_092423.1, forward strand.
AAAAACTTTGGACCACCAACTTTGCTGGCTTCTCTTCAGATTATGGATAATGTTCTTAAAACATTATGTGCTTGAGCACCTTTTGCCTCCTTCCATAGCCATCCAAACAATGGGTTGCCCTATTTCTAAGAAGCCTGGGATATTGCTTCAGCAATTATGTAATCTACTGAATACATAAGTACACCTCTCTTTCTTTTGTAAAAGGTACTCAGTTTTTCCCATGTAAGTAAGCAAAGAGAAAGAAAAATGATCAGACACGAAAAGAATAAGTATTGATGTCTTCATGTTTTCAAACTAACTAGAAAGATGGTGATAAATTATAGTTTTCAAGCCATAATAAAATGAAAGTGAATTTCACTTTATAGTAGGTGAACATTCTCCCTGCTGATTTCATAGCTGGAAAACCATAAAGTCAAATTATTTACAGACTAATTGTTTCAGATATAGCAAGAAACAAGCATATTTATAGAGATAATATTGTTCCTTCAAATGAGAGTGTCAGTTCTAGCCTCTCTATGACAAATGTGTTTTATCACAACCTTTTAACCACTACAGAATATTTATTAAGACATGTTTTATTTCCTTAATTATGTCCACAAGCCACATGTTTATAGGAACGGAAGAACTGGAGCAAAAATTTCTTCCTGCATTTATGTACTTGCCATTGACACTTTAATTTCTGCAGAATGTTGTCAATACCACACAGTGCAACAGGGATCATTAGGACAAAGAAGATGAGTTGAACTGACAGAGGTTGGCAAACTGTCTGAAATTTTAACTGCATGCTCCTTAAGCCCATTTGCCAAGTTCATTGAAGCTGTGGGGCTGTCTGCTCTTTTGTACAACACTGTCTTGCACTGTGGGTTCTAAAAAATTCTTTTCTTCACTCAATGGAACTACTTATATGGTCTTTGATGTAAACGATAAAAGGAAAATAATGGTGTGTTGCATAGCTGTGAATTAGGGAATGTAGCTGTTAAATTAACAAGTATTCACACTCATCCTGCAGTTCCTCTGGAAAAGGGTCACAGGGGTTCTTCCTTTATTCAATAGTTTGGTTGCAATCTGAACTCTGACAGTCTGCATCTATGTTGGACTGAATATTTTCTGTTCCCAGTAGGTAAAGCTGAAGGAGCTTGGGATTTACTGAGGGAATACAGTCATGCTGTGATCCCCCATAAAATACATGTAACTAATGCATTTTTGCATTTAATAATATATGGATACCTAGCCTTCATGGAAGTATACACTCACTGAGGTATCTTTGCTCTGTTTTACTTTATATATTACTAAAAGTTTCTGAACTTTCTCTGAAACTTGCCTTCAGTTTTTTCAATAAGTTATAATAACTGTGTTCATAAAATTATTAGATTTGGGGTTTTTGTGTTTCTTTTTAATACTTTTCCTTACGCAATAATAGAATAAAAAGTTGTTGCTTGGGGTTTAGTTTTCATGTTTCTTTTTTTTTACTCTTTCTAGGTGATGTTTTTTCTCTGCACACACAAGAAGAAATTAGTTTATGCTTCATTAGGTTGGGTGGCATATTGTTCCAAGGTCCAATGGTCAGCAGTATTTCTAGCAAACTCTGCTTTACACTTGACTGCAGTTCACATGAGGGAACTTTTCTGTTCTCATGCGCATTATAAACACACTTTGATTTCTGTGTGTATATTTGGACTTCCATATATTGGACTTGTTCAGAGGGCTCAGACCTGTCCTGCAAAACATCCTGGTCTCTAAATTGGAAAAATATGGATTCAATGGATGGACGACTTGGTGGATGAGGAACTGGCTGGAGGTCAGACTCAAAGAGTAGTAGTCAATGGCTTAATGTCCAAGTGGAGACCAGTGACAAGCAGAGTTTCTCAAGGGTCAGTACTGGGACAGGTGCTGTTTAATATCTTTGTTGTAGACACAGACAGTAGAATTGAGTGCACCCTCAGCAAGTTTGCTGCCAACACCAAGCTGTGTGGTGTGGCTGACACTGTGGAGGGAAGGGATGCCATCCAGAGGGACCATGACAGGCTGGAGAGCTGGGCCTGTTCCATCCTCATGAAATGCAACAAGGCTAAGTGCTATGTTCTTCACATGGGTCAGGGCAATCCTATGCCACCAATACTGGTTTGGCAGAGAATAGATTGAGAACAGTCATCAGGAGCAGGATGTTGGGGGTTTGATTGATGAGAAGTTCAACACAAGCTGACAATGTGTAGTTGCAGGCCTGAAAGCCGTAAGTATCCTGAGCTGCATCAAAAGAAGCATGGCCAGCAGGTCAAGGGAAATTATTCTCCCCCTTTATTCTGTTCTTGTGAGACCCCACATGGAGTATTGTGGCCATTTCTGGAGACTGCAACACAGAAAGGACATGCAGCTATTGGAACAGGTCCAGAGCGGGGTTACAAAGATGATCAGAATGCTGGAGCCTCTCCTTTGAGGACAGGCCAAGAAAGCTAGGGTTGTTCAGCCTAGAGAAGATAAGTCCTCAAGGAGATATTATAGCCATCTTCCAGTACTTGAAGGGGGCCTACAGGAAAGCTGGAGAGGGAATCTGTAGAAGTACGTGTAGTAATAGGACAAGTGGTAATGGTTTAAGCTGGAAGAATGTAGGTGAGAGTGTAGGTGAGACATTAGGAAGTTCTTTACTGTGAGGGTGGTGAGACACTGGCACAGATTTCCCAGGGAAGCTGTGGACACATCATGCCTGGAAGTGTTCAAGGCCAGCCTGGATGGAGCTTTGAGCAACCTGGCCTAGTGGAGGGTATCCCTAGCCACCCAGGGGATTGGAACTAGATGATATTCAAGATATGCTAATTTGCTGGTATCTATTTGCCCTGCATGCTTACGATGGATCACTTCAGTCAGAGGTGATATATTTCTACTTCCCACTTTGACAAACATTTTTAATTGATGAAAAAAAGCATTGCTAGTTCTTGCATGTATTTGCTGTTTTCAAATGTAGTTTATATTGTGTATTACAAAAACCATTCTCCCTTTTGAATCTTGTTGCTGTGCCCATTCCTGATGGTATTTCTCATGCTGCTCTAATCTGTGCAGAATACTGACGCTAATAGTCTAAATAAAAATAAATTAAGTCCATCAAGGTAGTAAATATGACAGAATTTACTAATTTCCCTTTCTGAATTCCAAATAGCAAACATCTGCATGGCAAAGATGCTAAGTACAATGATTTGTTTTCTAAAAAGCTAACTAGGTCTCTACTGAGAGCTCCATTTTACAACAGTTAACAATTACAAATCTCCTCAGTATGCCTCGTAACTGCAAGGAACACTTCTGGTTTGAATGGTTCAAGACACATTGTCTGAGTAGAGGCACTATCTTTACACATCATTATGCCATCAAATGTCTTTTGCCTCATAGAAGCTCTGAAACAATATCACACAAAAGCTGGTGGCAGTTTGAAGAAATTTTAGTTCAATACTGTGATAAATCACCCATGGCCAATTTAAAAAAATTACACTTTGGATTTAGACAGATTAACTGCATTGTAGTTGGCAGTGATGCAAAACTAGCTTCACTTGTAAGCCTATAAAACTAGCCCAAGAGTGTAATGTGCTCAGCCTTCACTGAAATAGTTTAATCTGTCCTTTCTAGATGTCATTCTTGGAGTTTCCCCTTACATTTTTGCCAAGGCTGTTTCCTCTTTAAGGATAGAGGAAGCATCATATTGAAATACAGTTTAAAAACAGATTGTAAAATGTTTTCAAGTTCTGAGTATGGATAAAGCACTCCCAATTTGTCAGATTCATTTTTCTCTCATGATGAGTTTTCTACATCATCGAGATTAAATATAGTAAAGCTGCCATGGCTCTTAGCTTATTGCTTTGTTTCTCTAAGTTTTCACTTCTACAGGTGGTCTTTAAAAATTAGTTAGCACAGAGGATCAGTAAGAAATCTGAGTCTACTGCAACTTATTTTAAAAGATACTTTGATTATTTTCAATTTCATCATCACATCTTCATGATCCATAAAGTCATAAAGAAATTAGCTACTCAAATCACACACGTGCACATGAATAGTCTCCACCTAGCAAGGACAAGGCAAGCCCCACCTCTGTAACACCTCTGATTCCCTGATAAAATTCTCAAAAGTCACTAGAATTCCTACCCCATAGCAGAAAAATCCAAATGAGAAATCTACCTTTAAAGACAATACAATTACTTTATTATTGACTCAAATGTCCTATATCCTTACTTTATCTTTGAAGACTGACTTTGAAAAACAACCTTGCAGTTTGTTCATATGTTGGCACAGAGGCCTGATCCTGTGTCATATTTCCATGGATTCTGCAGTTCTGAACAAGTAAATGCTCCTAGTTAGCATGAGAAACAGCTGGAGGTTTCTTTCAAAAGCTCCTGCAACCAACAGAGAGCAGCTTCTTGCCCTTAGGCAGCAATTTCAGCTCCACAAAATAATTCAGCTGCTAGACAACTACTTTTTTCAAAATTATCCATTATTTTTACTGACCTGTAAAAGCCCATTCTGACTCAATTTTATGTGTGCTTTTCCTCAAACATCTGCAGTTGCACCTGTTTCTGACACAGGTCCCTGAGCTGTAGAGAGTGTGGGCAATCACTCAGGGCTCTCACAGGCAGTCAGCCAAGATACTGGCTGAGAGTTTTACCTCCATCCAGTTTTCACTGCACAGCAGTTCTCTCTTCATCTCCATCAGGCCCTCCAAGCTGAAGATGCACAGAGTGGCTGGCAGGCAGGGAAGTGTTTGGTTATGTTGATGCCACAGCATGCATTATAGAACCTGCTGGCAGCTGTTGGCTCAAGGAAGGGCTGAAAGGGCCAGGGACCATCCTAGCTAAGTGTGGCACATTTCTGGAGGAACTACCTGAGGTTTGTGGTCAGGCATTAACTGAGCTCTGCTACCCTCAGGGTCTGTGCAGCCCATCACTAATCAATATTATGTGATCCTTGTATAAGGATGGACCTTGTATAAGGAATGGTTATGAGACCTCAGAACAAAAATTAGAAAACTTTGTTCTTTGTAAAGCTTCTCCCAACTACAGCAATCTCTGTGACTTGCAAGCAGCCCTCAGCAGCAGACTAGGCAATGTGTCTCTCACCTTTTAAATGTCTGCTTCAAAGTCTTCTCCTTGGGTGAAAAGCACCACACAGAGAAGAGGATTAAATGCTTTTTATTAGCCTTAATTCATGCCTTTTGGATAGGCACTGAGGACAATCCTGGTTACTGTGCATGTTACATGGGATGGCATGAGATTCAGTAGGGCAGAGATATTGTTTTAAACAGTTAAAAATAAAACAGCCTACATTTGAATGGACGTCTGAAAAGAAGGAAGGTAGTATGGGGTGAAAGAAGAGGTTAATCTTAAACAATCATAAGCAAGGTTCCTGTTTAGCACTCAGGAAAAACAAATGCATGTGGACATGCATGTGGACACTATGTTTGTTTTCTTCTTAGGAATGTTCTGAGATTTTTGATGTGTACTATGGTCACAAATTTCGGGTGCTGCTTTATAACCTTGGCAGCAAGAGGCAGGCCTAAAAAAAGGGAAGAAAAAGTGATAAAAGGTAAGATGATGAGGGGAGAAAGAGGG